>NC_034599.1:105957947-105988042 GCF_900095145.1 Mus pahari | reverse complement strand
CTGATCGAGTAGCAAACCATAACACTTTGAAGCAGTTTGTAGGTTTTGTTTTGACAAATCTCTACCAAACTGTGTTAGCTTTGTGCCTCTGTGTGTGATGTGGACATGTGTGCCTGTTTGTATGCATAAGTACACCTTAGGCCTTCTTCTTTCACCCAGTTTGAAATAGGATCTCTTCACAGCTGACATAACAGGCATAGGGACTTACAAGCTTTATGGCATTCCCATGTGTCTGCCTCTCGTCTACAGTGGGATCCCTGAGATATGTATGTAAAGATATGTATTACTACATCAGGCATTGTATGAATGCCTCATGCTTGTGTGGCAAGAACTTACCAACTGAGCCATCAAACCTGTCCTATATGTTCTAATTAAATGCTAACAAAACACTAGCACTAAATATTAATTTATTTTTTCAAATGATATCTTAAGGTTGTCAATCAATTCAATTTAGCTATAACCTAATACCACTTATCAAGAACAGAGCACTACCCTTATGTTTTGAAATGATGTCACCTTATTGTCTTAACATTACCTTACTATTTTACAATGTTGTCACTGACTATATATCACTCAGTTGTCTATGTACTATGCGTATGCTAATTTAGCTCCATATTAAGGTCTATGAAGAATTAATATTAGTATTTCATGGACTTTGCTTGCCTTAGATAAAATGCTTTTTTAGATAAATTTTATTATTATTATTATTATTATTATTATTATTATTATTATTATTATTATTATTTTCTTTATTTACATTACAAATGCTATCCTGAAAGTTCCCTATACCCCCTTCCGCCCCTGCTCCCCTACCCACCCACTCCCACTACTTGATGCTTTTGAGTCTAATCTCACAGCTCCATAGACAACTACATGATGTGTTTTCAACAAGATGTATTATAATGTTCAATATTCTTCTGAAGATAGATCTTCAAAGTTTTATAACTACCATATTTTAAAACATATATCAGTAAATTTTGCTGCTTGAATAGCTTTAAGTTCACAGTGTTAAGTGTTACTATTTTTTCAAATTCGGTGTCAATGTAACAGGGATAAATCTGTGAACTTTTCAGCTTTGAAAAGATTTTAAGTTTAAATGAACTTTGTTTATCTAATATATGAATACACCAGGTACATTTTATCCAGGTTCTTTCAAAGCAAATATCTTGAACATCCATGATATAATGTCCCAAAAGAATATAATAATTATGTGTTACACATAATAAAAAAATAACATAACATAAATTAATACCCAGATGATATTATCAAGCAAATTGAAGACTTTACTATTTTATCAGCTGATAAATTATTATTTATTTGTTTGTCTTTTTCAGGTTTTTTAAAATAAAGTCTAGCTATGCCTAGAGTGTACAGCCTTCTGAAAATAGGAGTATATTACCATCCCCAGGGTCTTCTGTTCTTTTATAGTGTCCAACATTGCAATTTTCCCCTCATTTTAATCTTCCATGACTTCCACTGCTGTTCACAGTCTTAGGTACTTTTGAAGAATCCCACACATTCTTATTAAAGGACAACTTTTGACTGAGGTTTGCATGAACTACCATCGTGACAGGATAGATTTAGGCCCCTTTAAGACAGAGTGACATTGGAATGAGATGCCTTTTCAGTAGCCTATCGGGTAACAGGGTGGTTATATGTCTCAGTATTGGTGATAACACATCACGCATTTGAGCAAGGTAATATTTGGTGGATTTATTTTCCACTGAAAATGTCTTATGCTCTTGCAGTAACTAAGCATTTACAGGATATATGCATTAGATTATGCAAATAATGAGTTTCTCATGAAACTTCATCCCCGAATGGTACTATCTACCATTTAATACTGCCCTATTAATTCCCAGTAGAGAGTTCCATTGATGTTACTTTATATACTTATCAATCTCTATTTATATCCATTTGTGTGTTAATTTTATTGTTATCAAACCAACTGTAGTACTCATATATACACAATAAGAATAAAATTATCCCAATCATTCTAATTTGTTGTCTTAGTGATTCTTCTGCTCAGCTCTCATCCTGTATTCAAACTATTTCCATATATTTTCACTGACTTTTAAAATTCCAGCTGTTATAAATTATTCTAAGATCTTTCCCTCCATTTTATTGAGAACCATGATTCTGTATTGATACTAAATTTTTGTTTAAAGTGTGAGTTTTGAACAACTTTTGCAAGATAGTTTTTTTCTTCTGTAGTTATTGTACTAATTTCATTTCCTGTTGCTGTATAAAACACTTCAGTGATTTAAAGAAAAAGGTATTTTAGGTCCCTCTTCCAGGTTGTGGTCTATCCTGGTCTTATAGGAGAGTCAGGACATCCAGGAGTTTGAAGAACTGGTCTTATTATATCTGCAGTCAGAAAATAGAGCAATGAGTGCTCGTTTGTTACCTCACCTTTTCCACTTTTATACACCCCAGGATGCCCTGTCTAGGGAATGGTAACACCTATAGTGGGAGTTTTTCCACCTCCATTAATGGAATCAAGATAGTTTCCCATGGCCATGCCAAAAGCCCATGTTCCTGTTCTGCTCCCTTTCTTCCCATTACCTCTAACCTAGGAAAAGCCACTTCCATTGTTTTTTTACAACTCTGACACAGCTACTTCATAGAATATCCTTCAGTTGAGGTTTGCCTAAATGTTTTCTCATAACTACAAAGAGATTTTTTTTTTCATTTAAGATAAGGCAACGTAGAAAGGATACATCTTAGGGCATATGTCTATCACAAAGACACCCACCCAGTTTCATCAAACTGAGTTCTTACATCTATAACTTGCAAATGCTACAGGAGGAAACCCCTGATACCAGACTCACGTAGTCCAAGTTCACACACTAAGCATCTAGTAAAAGTGAGACTTACACTCAAACTTATCCTCTACTATTTTCTTATCCATTCCTCTGTCTCTGTCTCTCTGTCTCTGTCTCTGTCTCTGTCTCTGTCTCTCTCTCTCTTTCTCTCTCTCTCTCTCTCTGTGTGTGTGTGTGTATGTGTGTGTGTGAGTGTGCATGCGCATGTATGTGTGCAACATGTGGAAGGCAGGGCAGTGGTGGCACACACCTTTAATCCCAGCACTTGGGAGGCAAAGGCAGGAGGATTTCTGAGTTTGAGGCCAGTCTTGTCTACAGAGTGAGTTCCAGGACAGCTGGGGCTACACAGAGAAATCCTGTCTCGAAAAATAAATCAAACAAACAATAAATAAAAACAAACAAACAAAAAACATGTGGAAGTCAGAAAACAACCTTTCCATAAAGGATCAATTCTCCCCCTCCACAATGTGGGTCCTGGATATTGAACTCAGGTCTTCAGGCTTGATGGGAGTCCCCCTATGTTTTAGATGTTTCTTATTCTACTAACAGATTTAAGAAAGTTTTTATAGAAGACACTAGCTATTGGGTACCAGAAATCTCAGTTTGTTAACTCAAAGGCTTCAAGAAAACATGAAAAATGTAATCTCCATGCCAACTGCAAATTAAGTGTAAACTATTGTGTGTGTACCTGCATATTAACTTCCTAAGTTCAAGTTAATAATAACAGAAATGGTCATATGGTTCATGGCTAACAAGACATGTATAGAAATAGAAATTTAGGTAGCTATATATTATGTTGATTTCAGTCATACACACACACACACACACACACACGCACACACACACACACATACACAAAATTTTATGGTTATTTTCTGAACCTATAACAGTTCAATTGTCAGTACAAATGTAACCTTTCTTATAGGGGTAATGTTTGAGCTTGAATTTTCAATTTATTCAAGAGCCCAGTGTCTACAGGATTTTCAGAAAAAGTGACTCTGAATAATAACAGGATAACCAGATGTAATTTAGAAATACAACAATTTTAAATTCCAACATACTAATGAGCAGTGGAGCATGGAATTTGCCCCATATTTTGTGGGTGACTAATACCCTGATTAATTTCATTTCTTCTGTGTTGAAATGTTGAAATAATGTTTCTAATAACTACTCAACCAAGATAGTTATAAAGATTATCAAATACCACAGAGACAAGGCTTGCTTTGATCCAGGTCACATGTGGAGTGACTGTCAAAAATGAGACTCACCCTCAGACTTACCTTGCTTCAGATGCTGCCCCTCACTGTCACCCTAACACAGGGCCATCTGCTACCATGACGGTTGGCCCTATGGCACATGGTCCTGACATGGATGAACCACTCTGTGAATGGCTCAGAGCCACCGCTGAGCTGACCAGCACTGCTGTGAATTATGCTATCATTAATCATATCAGGGTAAATCAGCTTCCTGTGTTTGCACATCTTGCTTTTTCATCATTTGGATCTTCCCTTGTCAAACTCGTTTGCCTGCCATGGTGTGAGGCTACACAGAGACCCCCAAACATGCTTCATTAAAACTCGGATGTTGGGCCTGTGATGCTGTCAGCAATTGAGGCAAGGATAAGAACCTCTTCACGGAGCCCTGCTTTATAGCAGTCTCCCGAAGAACAGCTTCCTCCATCGTGGCAGCTTCATTATGGTGCTCATCTCAAAAGGCAGAATAAAGACAGTCTTCATCAGACTTCCAGACAGGCCTACAAGTACTACAAGTGCCCTGACTTCTCACGTGAGCAACCCATTTTTTGAAATGTAATACTGGCCTGTTTGTTTTGTGTCTTGGAACAGCAGCTAGAATACTTTGTTGTGGAGCCATGAATTCTCTTTTAAGCTCTGTTCATAAAGACAGCCATTCTCTTCTCCTGCTCGTTCACTTATTCTTGTTGTCAGACAAGAACGGAGGATACAGAGGAAGAGTCCCTTATGATGGTCTACCATTCACTTCCAGATAAGATTAGAAATCATACTGAGGCCTGCATTAAGATATTTATGTTCAAAACATTTAACATAACCTTTTAGAAGGGAAACTCTAAGCTAAACCTAGCACTAAAAGAAAAACTGTAAAAAGTTGAGATTGTTCGTATCACAAACTAAACTGTCCACATCCTTATTTCCAGTCTCAGAATACATGCGCAGTGTTAGAGTTAATGATTTTAGGACTGTTCACTGCTGATAGAATGTTATTTCTAAGCTCTGGCTTCATACTCTGCCTTCTTATCTATAATAAGAGTTGGACAATTTGCGGAACTTCTCTGTTCATTGTATACGTTTCTACTGAATCTCCACTGGGCATGGGGACCATTCTGATTTCTGCACACAAACTACAGAGTTAAATCTCAATGCCCAAATTATGTGTGTGTGCTACTGGAAAGGTCAACAAATTATAAATATAAGTGTACTTGATTATAAAATAATATAGTTCTGAGAATCTACGTGTGTGCATGCGTACGTGCATGTGTGTATTGCACACACATGTGTGTTTGTATGTTTGTGTGTGTGTGTGTAGTATGTTTGACAATGAGGAAGAAAAGTGCTAGGGCAAACTGAAAGTCTGGAGGCCCCGAGAAGAGTCCACTGAAGTTTAAGCCCAAAGCTTCCCTGGAGCTCACATTCCCATGAGGCATCTGGATGAGCATCCTGGGAGATTGTGCAATGCTGTGGCCTTAGTCTTGTATTCTGATGCTGAGTGGGAGGTACTCCCCGGTGAGTACAGCCAGGAAGATTGATTGAACTCATGAACCTTAATGTCAACACAAGCGACAGAATTGAGTTGTGTAAAGCAAACAACTATTATAACTTCAACAATCATAACTGGATCTTGGGATCATTCCTTCCCTGTAGATAATGTTTATTATAACACATAGCTATCAAGTTGCCCCTATCCTGCAGTTTTCTATATAGAGCTGAACCCTACTTCCTTTGACACATTTCTATCACCCAACTCAAGTCCAACTACCATCTGAGATTACACGTTAGCTTTAGATGATATCAAAAGGGACGAATGGAGTGGAGAGAATAACCACTAAAAACTATATGCTTTGGGATAATTTAGTGATTCCCCACAGTGCATATCATCTGCCTTTCAAGTACTGATGGGCCTACCATAATCAATGGCAGCAGTGTCCCTGATGGTCTTTGGCTGGAAGGAACCAACAGTGTTGAATAGGCACACACACATTTTGTGACTTGAAAATGAACAAGAAATTACCTAAAGAAACAGTGTGTAAATCATAAACTGTAAACAGCTGTCTGTTCATGAAAACCCAACAAGGGTGGTAAAGTAAGGCAAATGCAGAGGGTAGGTGGGTATTCCATACCACAGGATGAACATTTCATCCTAGGGTAAAGACAGCAATATTTGAATGCTACTAAGTAACTGGATCGTGGATTTGGAGAGCTAGCGGAGGCTGGAAAGTTTGGTGGAATGATTGCACTCTGACTAAGGGCACCTTTTTTGTGTGTGTGTGTATGTGTATTGTATTGGTTACCACTCCAAGCATGGCTATTGGAGAGTCAGCATGAAAGTTATGAGTGCATGGTTCACAGCTAACAGCTGAGTCCAGAATGCCTGCGCCCAGGAACATCCGCAGGCCTGGATCCGAGAGCAGACAGATTGGAAGCCAATTGCAGGACCTCATATCCTCTACCAACGGGCGAAAGGCAAGGGAGTGGTTGGTTTTTTTTTTTTTTTTAATAATGTTTAAAAGCATTTCTGTGTATCCTAATATGTCTGAATACCATGTGACTAGAGGGAAAACATCATTAGAAGAGAAAATCATATCTTAAACAAAACAAACAAACGAAAATGTTCTGAAAATTAAGAGTGTGTGTTTTCAGGCAGCATTTTTCCAACCTCTTTTCAAATGCTATCCCCCACCTCCCCTTGATCTCTTCATTCTCTGCAAATGGCCTTGCTATTTTGTCCAATTCTCTTTCCTTACAATTGAGAGAGATTGTTTCTCACTTTACCCCTGCTGTGTCAGAGATTAAGAGTTCTCAAGCTGTCCTTGACTTCACTGTCCTTTGCGGTCTCTTTTTTACTTTGAAAAATAATTTATCCCCAACTTCCATTTTTTTTTTTGAATTTTTAACACATACATGCCCGAAAAGATAAAGCAACTATGCTATCAAGGGAGGGAGTAGGGGATGGGGCATTTGTGGGGGGAAACTGGCAAGAGGGATAACATTCGAAATGTAAATAAATAAAATAACCACCACACCACCACCACCACCACCAACAACAACAACATCAAAAGGAACACTACTCTTCTGAAGTGATTTTTATTATCAAAAGAAAGGCCTGAAATCTGAAGAGTAATTATGGAAGTCATGCATGACAACTTGCATTTGCCAAGACACTGATGGCTTCTTTAACTGCATTCCATTGAGTACCTCAAAGTTTTCTCTCTCAACACATCATTGAAAAGTATGTTTATTTTATTTTAAAGATTCATTTTTTTTTATTTTCTGTGTATGAATGCTTGCCTTCCTTCGTGTATGTATACTATGTGCATATAGGTGCCTGTGGAGGCAAGAAGAGAGTGATGGATCTCCTGGAACTGGAGTTTTGAACTACAGTAGATTCTAGGAACCAAACTGTGGTCCTTTACAAGAGCAGCCGGTACCCTTAACAGCAAAGCCTCAGCAGACCCTAATTTTATTTTATGACTTGGTGCTAAACAGTTTGTATCTTTGATATTGAAACATCAAACACCAGTTAAGACTTATGTAAACTTTAACCAAGATCTAATTCTAGCTTGGTTCTCTTCTACAAATACTAGGAGAGTACCAAACACTTGATGATCCAGTATTCATCAGTGCACAGAACCATCACACAAGATTACTGAGATGTGTTGGGGAGTTATTGACAGGAAGTGAATGTATTGGGGGAGGATAAGCAATAAAAAAAATTAAGTGCGTTGGGAGAGCAGAGTGATAGGGCAATAAACCTTGAGGGTAGTAGAATTTAATCATGGAGTTCTGACTGCTTTCTACTTCACAGCGAACTGGCTTAAGAGATGAAAGATTATCCAGGTTACAAGATTTATTGTTGAAAATCTGGGCATGGGAGGTGGTCACAGGCAAATCAGGTAAAATTCCAGAGACTGAGTTGCTTCATTGAGAGGACAGAAAATGGATAGTGACATCCCTAGGAAGTCATTGTCATATTTCAAGTAGAAAATGTTGACTCAAAAGCTCAAACTACACGAAACTACTCTCTCTCCTCTCCCACTCTCTTTCTCCCTCTGTGTCTCTGTCTCTTTGTAGTGTCTATGTGTGTTGAATGCACATGAGCACGTTGGCAGACAAAGTCATGTGCTTGCATGTAGAGAACTGAGAGGATGTCAGGTACCGTACTCTCTTGCTCTTTGCCTTATTGCTATGAGAAGAATTATTGAACTGAACTCTTCATATTGGCTGTGATGAAAGGCTAGCAAGCTCTCAGGATCTACCATCTCTGGACTTCAATGTTAGTCTTAAGCATGTTCAACAATGCCAAGCTTCTTCCACAAATGCAGTGGGTTCAAACTGCCAAGCACTCCCTCTGTTGTCTCCCTCCCTCGCCCAATACTGACTCCTTTTATATTGATGCAGTTAAGTGGGTATCGTAAAGAAAATTCATAAAGGCATTGAGGCTCAGTTGTGAAATACATGTATAGTAAAAGGGACATTTAATTTAAAAGATAAAAATTTTTTCTGGTCTGTGCATATGATTCTAGAATGCAGAATATGGAGGCAGGAACACCTCGGTCTAGTTTAAGGTCAGCCTGGACTGCATGATGCAATTATCTCTTCAATACCCAAGAGATATACATTTTGTTCTGAGGTAAAATGCTTGCCTAGAGTGTTTCAAGGGTCTGTGTTTGATTCCCAGCCCAATCAAAGAGAATGAAAGAGAAAAAACTTCAAAAGTAGTAACCTCCCATTGAAAGAATTGAGTAACGACCGTGTGTATTATCATTGAAAAGATATACCACAAAACAGGAAAAGGCCATGATTAGTGATTTGGAAGAAAAATTGTGACTAAACTTTCAGAAGAAAATATGAAGCATAGATTAATAAAAATGTAATATTTTTATGAAAAGATTTCTTGATATGAATTCAAATAAGAAATGAAAGTATATTAAGGCCAGTTACAGTTAGGAACAAGAGTGTCACATTAGATATATTACATTGGATTAGTGCCATAATGAAATACTTTATCAATAATAAATAATCTACTAAAATATACTCAGTCATCTTCCCTAATTAAAAGTAAAGTTCATATGATTGGATTATCAGATGCAGGTCATAGTCTGTGAAATGTAACTCAGGTTTTTGGTCTTAGCTATCTTCATGAACTATGGAAATGCTAAAAAAATTTTACTATAATGTGTTACTCTACCTTACAATTATTTACAGTGAAAAATAGAATAAGTGATCTTTCTAATTGCCTTATCAACATTGAACTAAAGACTAGTTAAGGTGAAAAGAACATGGCAGATTTGTTTTAACAAACATTGTGATGATATCGACAGCATTGTATAACATATTCAGATGAACTATTTGAATTATAATAGATTTTATGTCTTTTCAGATATATGACTAAGCACATACAAAAATAGAAAGGTAACATTATAAGGAAAAATAAAAAGAAATTGATATATTCAGCTAAGAATATATAATAGATTTTCATATGTATTATTTGGTATGCGTGCTGGAGATTGAACCCAGTATCTTGTGCACTGTAGACAAGTGCTCTAAACTTCATCCCCACCCATAGCCTCTGGATTTTCGAGACAGAGTCTTACTATGTTATCACTATCCAATGTAATATATCTAATGTGACACTCTTGTTCCTAACTGTAACTGGCCTTAATATACTTTCATTTCTTTTTTGAATTCATATCAAGAAATCTTTTCATAAAAATATTACATTTTTATTAATCTATGCTTCATATTTTCTTCTGAAAGTTTAGTCACAATTTTTCTTCCAAATCACTAATCATGCCCTTTTCCTGTTTTGTGGTATATCTTTTCAATGATAATATACACAGTCGTTACTCAATTAAGAGATCACAATCTCTTAATTCACTTCTTTAAGACTCCCACAAATATAATCATTGGCCATCCACACAAACACTCAAACACACACATACACACACACTCACACACACACACTCACACACACATGTGTGCATGTATGTATGTATATACATATACATATACATATACATATACATATGCATATGCATATACATATACATATACATATACATATACATATACATATACATATACATATACATATACATATACATATACATATACATATACATATACGAAGAACTTATAAAAAACAGTATTGAGATATTATGAGAGAGAAGATACACAGAGAGATAGAGATCTGTGCTACTGTATGGTAGGTGACTCAATGTCCTAAAGGTGGTGATTCAGTTCAAATGAAGCCATGAACTGTCTCATTTTCATCATAATCTTACAACTACATTTGAAACTAGATATAGTATTTGGAGATGAATTGCCCAGCAACAGTTCCATAACCCAGGCTCAATTCATTCAAGGGTATAAAAAAAGTATAATCAAGCCCTACACAGTAGTTCTAAATTAATATGGAAAACTCTCCTGAGGGGTAGGAAGAAGGCTAGGTGTGCAAAGCTCGTGCCATGTGTGTGACAGGATTTGAGTATATTTCCTCAGAAAGGATGTGAGTCTGGAGCACAAAAGCATGCATCTTGAAGACCAGGATGGAAGTCAAGGCAGGACAATCCCCCAAAGCTCATGAGCCACCTGGCTTGGAGTACGAAACAGCAAACAAAAGACTTTATCTCAAGCAAAATGGACAGCGAAGACTGACTCCTGAGGGTGCTTTCTGAGCTTCCTATGCGAGCTGTGCTGTGCCATGGTCACATGTACACACATGGGTGCTTGTGTGCATGAGCTCACGGGCACATTAGAGAGAGGAGAAGAGGGAAGGGGAGGGAGATAGAGCGTGAACAAACAGACAAATAGAAGAACCAAAGCCCTCCTGAGACATTTTCTGGTGAGTCTACTGTTCAGAGATCGCCTAAGCATCTGAGATTTCCTCTGATAGACAAGCATACAGTTTTCACCACTCTCTGTAAGCTGTGCTGTATCTGATAATGGTGAGGAACTATTTCATAATTCCACAGCAGATTAGTGGCCTCCCACTTTTAATTGTGCTCAGAGTGGTCTCACTGATATTGAAGAATGAATGTGAGCACCCTCAGTCTGGCTAAAACCTCCTTTGGAACAGTTAATAAGATTTTCTTATCGGTAAGAGTCCTGAGAATCCAAAGTTTCACATGGCTGTGCCACATAGCAACACTTGGCTAATATTGGGTGAAATATTCACAGCAGAGATAGTAAGGATCATTTTGAATTCCATCAAAATCTGTAGCTTGGTCCTACTTGCTATGACTCAGTGAGGAACGAATCCAGAGAATGGTGAAAGGAGACCTGAGATGTAGAATGTGGGGTGCACCAGCTGCCTCTCCTGTGTGTGCGCGTGCGTGTGTGCCTGTGTGTGTGTGTGTGTGTGTGTGTGTGTGTGTGTGTGTGTGTGTGTGAATCTAGGTTTGTTCTCATGCTCATCCAAACAAAAATAAATGAAATTGGATCTGTGCTGTTTAGAAAGCATGGGCATACATTTGTCACTTACTGAGAAAGGTAATCACTTTAGGTTTACCAACCAATTCTTTTGTAGCTAGCACCAGGGTTTAGTGTTTTTATATCACTCATTTATAAAATACCTCCCTCCTCTTGCAGCAGATTAGAGAGTCATATTCAATTTATTAAGAATATTCCAAAAAAGCCCCATTGGATGAACTGTTAAATAATGTAGAACATTTCATTTAAAATATTCATTGGAAATTATCCATCATCACAAAATAACTCATTCCTATGAGTTAGAATATTTAGACTCCACTCTCACAACTGTGCATGTATACATGTGCTTTCAGGTATGGTTGGTTTAATGTATCTATCATAGGTCATATTTAGATGGTTTCTATGGAGACAATGTCTGCTGAACCTTAGGTGTGAATATAAGTTAATTTTAAATGAATGGAAAGTATAGAGATCTCATAAAACCAATGAGAAGTCTATTCATCCAGTAATCTGATTTTCTTTCTCCCTTCTGCTGTGGTGTGCCTCCTGGCCCCTCTCAGTCTCCTTCCTTCCTATATTCTTCCTCTTTCTATCTCCTTCTGCATTATGCTCCCAACTTTACCCCCTCTTGCAAATTTAGAGATAATATGAATTGTAACATGGGGAAATTATTACATCTTCTAAATTTAAGTTTTTTTCTCTTCTTGGATATTTGTTTCCTGTAATCTCGATGATGCCTTTTCAAATACAGATAATCGATACTTGTTGGGATTAATTTTTGTAGGGTGGAGGCAACTTCATCTTTATGTCAGCTTTAAAACAAGAGTTCCAAGATCTACCCAGCAGCAGGGTTTGTTTGAGTCAATTGGTTGCAGGTGAGTCAGATGCACATCTAAGTTGTAGGGAGGACTCCTACACCAGGCTTTGTCAGGAGGTCTGAGTCAGCCATTTGGGACAGACATCATGGTACCTACAATGAAAATGCAAGCTGCCTATAACATTGAATTGGTCAAAAACAAGGAAGATTAAAAAAATAAGACTATGATTCAGGTTCAGAGTTCTCAAGAGAAGTGTGTGCAGAAGATATAGATATAGATATAGATAGAGACAGATATATATATATATATATATATATATATATATATATATAGCTTAAAATATGAGTCTCAGGTGAAAAAAATCAAATAATTCTGGAGTCTTCAGAAATGAGTCATCTCACAGAGTCTACAAAATTGATCCCCCCCCCAGAACATACTCCACTTAAGTCATGTGCGTATGCGTTGAGAGGATGCCAGAGACAAACATCAAGACTGACTATTGTCTCTTTTATTCTCCTTTCTTCCTCTTGTAAAGGTGGAAGGATGAAGATTCAAGGCTGAATTAGTCTGGTGGAGAGAGGATTGGAAATGATGCTAACCTGAGCTAGTTGTAAGGACCTTAACTTCAAATTGTCACTAAGCCTGGGTATCTGCTATCTTTTGATAAAGAGTGTTTTCCCAAGGGCCAAGCACTGACGTCTTGGTTTCCAGCTGGTGGTGTGACTAGAGTGTGATTAGACCTGGCGGGTACTCATTTAGCCAAGGATCAGTCCACTGGTGTGTTCATATTGAATGGGCTATTTAGTTGGTGGGCATCTTTTGCCCATTTACCCTGACTCCTGTCCACTGGGAGGTGAGAAGCTCTCCCCAACAAGAGATTTTCTGACTTGATGTTGGCAACTAGTCTTTCATGGACAAAATCTTCTGAACTCATGGACTGAAATCAACCTTTTCCCATTAAGTTATCTCAGTGATTTAGCCTTAGTAGTTAAAAATGGAGCCAGTATATCTTAGTTATAATCTGAGACATTAAGCAATCCTTACTGATGAAATCAGCTAACATCTACAACTTCTTTTGAATCACTGTTGTCTGTTTGTTGTAATTACCTGATCATAGCTAGAACATCAGTGTGTCTTGAGTAAGCTGTAGCTTAAAGACAGAGAAAGAATCAACCCTAAGAGGAGGTCAGAAGGGAGTGAGGCTCCTGTACTATGATGATAATATCCCTTTCATTCTGTTCTTTGAATAGGCAGGCTTGCTAAAACATTCCATTTCCAGTCATCAAGCATTTAGCAACCTCCAGCAAAAATGTTTATGTGGTATTTTAGAATTCAATATTTTATTTCTGTAACTCATATGGTGGGGGTTCCAGTGATTGCCCAGCAATATTTCTTTAGCATCTTTTAAAAATTATTTATGGTAAAAGCTGTATTGCCTTTGCAGATATTGAAGTATCAAGTACTGCTAAGAGGATAATTATCTTAATCTACTATTTCCATAAATACAGGCTTCAGGATAATATTTCTTTTAAGTGTTAATTTTCTAACACAGCAGCAATATCGCATAATCAATATTGCAGCCTGGTACTGCTGTACTGACAAAGTGGAATGCAATTATTTGCAAGAATCCTCAGTAAAACCTAGTTATACCAACAGACAGCTATATTTTCAGGCCTACATTTGAAAGTTAGATTTTGCAAAATAAATGAACCATTGCTCTTCATAAATAAATGGCAAAACCTTCATAAAGTTTTTAATGAATATATATATGTGTATATATATATATACATATATATCAACATAAACACACACATATATGTATTATGTATATATATATATATATATTTATAATTCCAGAGGTTTAGCATTGAGAGCATTAGACAATTTAAAAAACTGCATTTTCTCTTGTCTTTCATACCTGTTTTTATTCATGTGATAGTATGCATGTCTCTCTGTGTGTATGTGAGATCATATATGTAAAGGTTCCTAAAGAGATCAGAGGAAGGAACCTGATCCCTGGAGCTGCAGTTCCAGGCAGTTGTGAGACATATCACACGGTGCTGGGAACTCATATCCTCTACAGGACACAGCCTCAACCACTGAGGGATCTTTCCAGTCCCAACAAACCACAGTTTATGAAGATTCCATCAGCATGACAATTTTTCAGTTACTTAGGGAAAAATTAACTAAAATCCCTGTGTGTTGGATGCAGAAGTCTTCATCTCTTCTCTTTTTCTTATCTTTCCAAATCATTCCCCTTGAGGAGTTCAAGTCCCTTTATATGGATAAATGAGAATAATTAATCACAAGAAGACTGTCAGAATTTATTCCGCTTGAAATCTCTGTTGTTCAGGCTTCCCAGACCTCCAGCTCCCCAGAATGGCCTCCTTTGGTTGTGGAATTCTTGCTACCCCCTGGTATTTGACCACTTGGGGTTTCTTCTCTCAATCAGCATCCTGACAAGTGTGTTGCTGAAAGTCTTTACTGGTAGATTGAGAACAAGACTGTAATATGTATTGTTACTGTTTCTATCATTACTCTGCTGCCTGTCATAGGTACTGATCTGCATCAGGAAAAAGGTACAAATGCAGGTCAGAGTAGATGACTCTGCTTTTGCTTACAAGGGTGAAGACTGCAGTTCAAATCTGCAGAACTCGGGTAGCCTGACATGGTAGCATGGACCCACAACACCAGTGTGCCTGTAAAGCCTGCTATGGTAGGTATATATACCAGTGTTCCTGTGAGAAGATGGAAAGTAGGGACAGAGAATCCCCAGAAACTCCTGGTCCAGCTTGCCTGGCAGATGCAGGAGCAAATACCAGAAGGGACCCTGCCAGAAAACAAGGTAGAAATGAAGAACAACAAGCTTATTTTATGACTTCCTCAAGTGCACCTTAGCATGTGTGTTCTGAACTCATGTAAATGAACTTGAATACCCATAACACACACACACACACACACACACACACACACACACGCACGCACACACACACCCTCATCTTCCCAGGGATATGCTCTTATAGTTCCCATTTTCCTGTCATATTTTTTGTGCCTTTTTGAGCATTGCAGACAGCTAATGTTGCTCCTGTATGTCGCAAAGGATCAAACCTCAAGTTTAAAGCCCTTTCCCTCAGCTGAACCTTACAAAAGTCACACAGAGCTTAACAATCACTAAATCACACTTCTTTTCCCCCTCTGTCCTCCAAATGCAATAATATGTGTTAACACTCCTGCGTTCATTGAAAAGATCTTTTTCTTGGGCCTTTCTCATCGGGCCTTCCTGAGTTTTTCAGTTCTCTAATACTAGAGACACTGGCTTCACTTCACTTCATCTCCCCCTGATGAAATGCGTATCCTCTGAGGCCTTGGATTTCATTTTCATTTTCTCTTCTGAAGTATCTCCACATACTGGTCCATTGTGTATCCCTGTTTCCCATCACTCCTGCACTCTAGGTCACACCTCAGTCCCTTAAGATGAATATGCACTTCTGACCAATGACTGGGTGTGTTTCTAATCTGGTGCACATTCCTCTCGATTCAGAACAGAAACCAACACAGGGCTAAAAATCTGTGTGGGAATTATTTCCATCCAGAATCCCAATCTTGAGCTCTCATTTTCTATTCCATAGATATTAGCCAAGGTGCCTTTTGGAGAGATCAAGTTAAGCATAGCCTACACAGGACTTAATTTTGCTCTTCCCTGGATCATTACACAGATTTCCTTCTTTTCATTTTAAAGATTTATCTTTAATTTTATAAAGTGTGTGTGTGTGTGTGTGTGTGCGTGCGTGCACGTGCACATGTGTAAAAATGCTTCTGCACTGTGTGTGTGTATGTGTGTGTGTGTGTGTGTGTTCCCATGGAGGCTTTAAGAGGGCATCAAAGCTCCTGGAAATAGAAGCAGCTATGAGCCAACTTACATAGGTCCTGAAAACCTAACTCAAGTCCTCTGGAAGAGGACCAAGGATGTTGATCCCTCTCCAGCCTCCAAGCTCAACTTATCTGTTGAGCTTGTTCTTGTTATCTTGTAACTTATCTGTCTACTGTTCTTGTTAGGACACTGGACATGGCAATCTCACATTTTCAGACCTGCAACCTCAGTTTGTCCTTCTGTTCCTTTTTCTCCCTGATTTTTCTCTCTTCTCTTCCCACGCGTGTCTAGTTACCTTAGTGTGAGATGTTGCTTCATCTACTTCAGATACCCTGGGATGTAATTGTGAGAGCAGAAGTCAGGATTAGCCATTGGCCTTGTGTCTCAGTTATGCAGCTCACTGGGCACAGGAGTTTGTGTAAAGCATTTCTAAACCATCCAGATGAGAGTTCTTCATGAGATAGCTGTGAAGCCAGTGGGATCGACTACATACTTCACCCTTCGAGACTCTACAACCATCAGCTTTTATCATCATACATTTTCACTGGTTTTCAGCTGAGTTCCCCTAAAGGAAATTCTAGGATCTATCTTCTTCCTTAGCCTGAGTTCCCTTATGTTTTTAGAGACAGATGATTATTTTCTATCCTTGAATTTCTTCCAACAGGCCTGAAGCCTTCCTTTACTTCCTCACCCATTGGATAATGGATACAAGACTGGTATGATGGATGAGCAGCCCATGCTACTGTACTTCCAGTCACAGAGAAAAAGCTGACCACTAGCCTACCCAGCTCTAGTATATGCAGACTGACTGGATGTGCTGTTTTCGCTTTGAAATCCAGTAAGCAGATCCATTAGACCCTCACACTGAGCCCTACCCGAGTTGTCAACAGTAGTAATGAACATACTGAGTCATTGTCTTTCACTACAGTATCTTGGCTCTTAAAACCTGACAAGAAGGACCATGTGCCCATTCTAATCCATATAGAGAAATCTATGCATACTGCCACCAAATCACATCCTTATCCTGCCAGGCTAGAGGAAAATAAAGTCTACATTCAGCCATTCATTGGGCAAGCTTGATCTAATGAAAAGGCCTGGTATGTGTACAGGTAGGGCTGTGTGTCCACTGCAAGGAGGGGAAACTCTCTGGTATGACCTAGAACTCATCTTCACTCAGCCCTTTAGTCTCAACCAAAAGGCCTGTGGGCTTTGTGATGTTAACCTTTGTCGTGCCATCAGACAGGAATGCAGCCTCAACATTTGTAATTACCTCATGAGATTGAATTGATAAGATACATCCCGGTATTCTAACTCCAGGAATTTTCAGTGTAGCTGCCCAGCAAGAGAACAGACATCTTAGTGAGAGGCACCGTGTCTCAACCAGCTATAACAAAAGCTGCTGCACCAACGGGAATGCCAGTCAATAAATATTTGATGAATGAACTCATACATGTCAGTAGACATGGTGTCATCATTTAAATCAAATAGATACAAGCTTAATATATCAGTGTATTCCTCACTTAGCAGTTTTCTTCCCCATCTATAAGATTATTATGATAATGCAGGACTGTTGTGAGAATTTAATAATGTACATGAACACAGAGATTGCCATACCTGAGAGAACGTAGATGGCTATTTTATGTAAATGTGCACGTGCACACGCGCGCACGTGCGCACACACACACACACACACACACACACACTGCACAAATATAGGATGATGATGCTTAGGTTGTGAGAATTCTTCTTTGAAAGATAAAAGAGTCTATTGATTTTCCTTATGAATTCTAAATTGCCCAGAGTAAATGCTGGGAGATTCACTCTGATACAAGTACTGTGATTTCATTCTGGTGCCTATTTTGTATCAGTTCATTTCTGAGCTACACAGTTTGCACTCTTGAAACTGCTGGTTTATCAGAGAACTCATGATTGCTGATAAATGCTTACATTATTGCAATGAAGATTGTACCTCTAGAAGATATGTCATTGCAAAGCATCAGTGACCTTTAGCAAGACAGTAGTGCCTGTGTGAAGTATTCCCAGATCTCACTAACAAGATGACATTATTTAGATTTTTGTTTTGGTTGCCTAGTTACCATTCCTGTAAATTTTTCTGTGTTCCTTGTAAAGGTTACAAAAAAGAAGTAACACAGTTTTAAATTTTTCTTAAAAATGACTGCCTTGTACACTTCTCTAAGAAATGTCACTGTTAGCTTCAGCTGTCATCTTGACACAGGCCTCGAGTCAGTCACCTGGGAAGAGCAACCTCCACTGAGAAGCTGTCTTCATCAGATTGGCCTGTGGGTATGTCTGTGTGGCATTCTCTTGATCATTAATTGATGTGGGAAGGCTCAACCCACTGTGAGAATTTCTGTCCCTAGGCAGGTGGTCCTGAGTATTATAGGAAGGGGGGATGGGAAAAAGAATTGTTGGAAGGCATGACCTAGAGGGGCCAGTGAGAGAGATGTAAAGTGACTAACTAAAATAGTAAAATAAATAATATAAATAAAGTAAAAGAATCACCTGGTCATGTGATGGTTTCTGTTCTCTCTAATCTGCCCCATCAGTCTATGTACCCATCTTTATATAACAGTGAGTTGCAGAGTACTAAGGAAACGTAGAACATTTCAAATCCTGAAGTGCACATTCAAACTCTGTTGTTTTAATTGCTATAGCTACTGTGGGCCCCCTGAAACTTGATGTAAATTTTAGAATAGATTTTTCTACTCTGAACAAAAGCACCAGGAGGGTTGTAAGAGAACTTGGATCGAATGCTCATGTCACCATGTATGACAGTGACATACATGTTGCTATTGATTCTCACTAACTGTGAACATGAGGTTTTCCCCATAAATTAGGTGTTCACTAGTGGCTCTAGGAAATGCTTTAAAGGTATACAAATGATTTTACTGTTTGATTCCTGAGTATCTTATTACTCTTAATAACTCTATAAAGTAATTTTAAAATTTTCCTTTCTAATTCTTCTCTCTATACATAGTTAATTTCTAAATATTGAATATGCTATTTTATTGAATTCATTTATTAGCATGTGGTATGTGTGTGTTTGAGTATGTGTGCATTCCTTATGTTTCTTACATATGAACTTGTATCATCTGAAAACAAAATTTTACTTCTTCCTTTTTCATGTCCACTTGCTTTGGTTCAAATACTCATTAGAATATTCAATGTTGAATAGAAGCATTTATTGTAGATATTATGGTTTCATTCCTGATATAAGGTATATGGTATACATGGTAGGCTGTTTTTTAATTTTCTGTTGCTTTTTTACTAGTTATTTTTTTTATTACGAGATAGTATGAAATTTTAAAAATTTCTTTAATTGTCCAGATAATCATGCTTGGGAGTAGAACTTTTGTTATAAGAAAAGATAGACTGGCCATCAATATTCTTATTATTGCCTACCCAGCTGTTGTCTCTGGAAGTTTGATCAATAAACTTGCTTTTCTTAAAACTTTCATGCAATTATCCAGAGTGGGAAAATTCCAAATGATCAGATCCCTGAAACATAAAATCTAAAATGATCAGTATCGTAAAAATATAGTCTAAGGAAAAATAATCTTAATGATTTTTAAAGAATATGTATGTTTACGTTTGAAAGGTCATTTGTTTGGGAAGCAAAAACACATGATAAACATTTTATAAATCATCTTACATTATAAAATGGATGATAATAACTTAGCTTTAAAAACATAAATGCATAGTATAAACAAATAATAAAATACCAGCACAGCAACAACTCTGATAAAATGAGAAGTATCAGGAGAAAGACATACCACAAATAAAAGTGCATATACTAGTAGTTAGCTGTTCATTGCATGGGCCCAGTTTCCATTGCAGCTGTCTGAGACATCTACATACAATATGACATCACTTACAGTGAGGGGCTACTGAAATTTTACCTTTACCTAAGGCACATCTCTTTATTTATTAAAAAATGTTCTACATTTTAAATTCATATATACAATATTTATTTACGATATCAAGATCGCAGGCAATGTACATAACAGTCAAACATGCAACAAGCTAACAAACAAACGAAAAGCAAAAAAAAAAAACATACAAAACAGGCTATAGTACTGGAAATTTTGCAGATATGAACAATGACATTAAATAATGAGAATTATGATTAGTATAGAAACACAAATAAGGCTAAAAGAAACAAAAGAAAATCCAATGTATAAAAAATAAGCTAGATTATGAGGCAGCACACGGAAGTACTTCTGCGGTCTGGGTGGGTTTCAGGATGACTTCTGGTACTTTGTGTCTTGCATCATGATGAGAAGCTGCCTGGTTTCTTTTAGGGCATGGCTCTTTGCTATGAAATGTTCAATCTGGACTTGATGCTACACCCTTTGAGGCTCTTCAAGGACTTAGTAGCACCGAATAAGTATTCTATCTTCAAATGTTCCATCTTGGTGCCATGGTTTTGCTATTCTGGGTGATTACAAATCAGTTTTACATTTGGTCTTCTATAGAGCACAAACTTGATGGATACAATGTTGATGGCCTGATGATAACACAAGGACACTGCTATCAAATTATCCTACAGTGTGTTCACAGTACTTCCAAACATGTACAACAATAAAACACCAACAACAACAACAACAACTTCCTCTCCTTCCCTTTTCCCTCCTCCTCTTTCTTCTTCCTCTTTCAACCCCTTCTCTTCCTCCTCCTTACTTCCTTTCTTCTTTCTTTCTAAATTTTTATTTGTTGATTTGGATAGGGTCTTGTTATGGAGCCCAGGCTGGCCTTGACTTGACCATTAGTCTAATTGTTTATACCACATGTGTTCAGGTGCCAGAAGAGGATACAAACACTGTGGGGTGGAGCTGCAAACAATTGTGAGCCACTTGATGTGTGTGTTTTGAACCAAACTTGGGTCTTCTGGAAGAGCAGAAAGTGCTTTCAACCACTGAGCCAAGTCTCCAGTCAAAACTGTAGGGATTTTTAAGTGACTATGGTGGTTAGGATATTTGAGGGGAAGCTGGGATGACTGTCACTGAGTGTCTCTCCATTCTATTACTGAGATACAACAATTGGTAGATTCTCATGTGTTGAACCAACCATGTATCTCACATGTCCATAGTGTGTGATACTTTCAAGGCATTCCTGAATTAAGTTTGCTAGGATTTTGTTGAAGACTTTTGCTTCATTAGTCACAGGATTTGAGGCTATTATCTAATTTTCTGCAAGAATATACATGTGGCTTTTTATATTGATTCAATATCAATTGTATAATGTGAGTTAGAATTATTTTATCTTCATTCTTTCAGAAAAATCTAAGAGTTGATGCTCTCGTGTAGGTATTTGATATATTTGAGTAATGTCTGACTTTGAGCTTTCCTCCATTGAAGGAATTTGATTATTATTACAGATTTCTTGCTATCTATGGTCATCATTAGGCATCCTAGTACTGGGTGATGGAGTCTGGTGGGTTATCAGTATCTAGGACTTTGTCCATTTTATTAAGGCTATCTATCTAGTTGGTGCAATGTTACTCACATTATTGCCTTTCGCCATTTTGACTTATGTAAAATGTTAGTAATGTATCCACCTTCCTATTGCAATTATTTCTGTGCTCATGGACAGAGACATTGAGCCAAAAGGTACCAAAAGGTACCTGAAAGCAATTTAGATTCAGTAGAAAATAGAAAGGAGGGGATCCCAACATGAGGCATCTGAAACCCAAATACATATTTCCCCTTGGGATTGTAGTCTCTGGAGCCTCTGTTCATATATTTAAAGAGTCTGTAACACTTGCCAGTAAACGTTGATTTCAGTTTGCTTTCAACTATACTTGTCTTTTAATAAATTAATAAAAAGAAAGAACCTACCTGCTATTGCTCACAAATTTCCTAAGGGGTGAATTTTTAGTGTGAAGTGAACTTGCAACTCTGTTTTCAGGATTCATTATAAGTTAAGTATCCATCTATGTATGTTCTAGATATGTTGATACCCTGAGAATGTAGCTATGAATAAGGCAACAATGTTCTCAATTTTAGGGAAACCCCACTCTCAGAGTGGTAAATTGTTTGCATCAGTTATTAAAATCTCCACAACCTCACTTGATTTTGGAGTGTGGTTTTATGAGTGAATCGCTTTGTGTGATCTTGTATCCTTTAGATGTGGCTTTGGGAAGTAAAGGATAAAGAACAACTTGAAAATGCTGCAGCTTTGCTTCTTCATTGCTCTTTCAAGCTTTGTATTATGATGATGGTGATGATGATGATGATGATGATGATGATGATGATGATGATGATGATGATGATCTGGCCAAATGAAAAGAGTGAACCAACTGATTCTCGCCACTTCTGAGTCAAGACTTTTTCTTTTCATAATGCAGAGGGTCGCATCCATATGCCAAGCCCAGTGCTGTACTACTGAGATTACATTCCTAATTCTTGGCTTTTGGGATACTGTATTTGGGGAATGAAGTATAGTCGCAGACTTTGGGCTCAAGTGGAGATAAGAGCCTAGCTCAATGCCAGTGTGAGCTATCCACTAAATAGTGGGGAAATCCCAAGCACTTGAGCAAATAGTGGACTCCTTCCTGGTGAATTCTGTTGCTTGATTGTGGAGATAAAGGAAGGCATCTGATCAAGTTGTTGGATTTAAATTGGGAAGACAGCACATAGGAATGCCTGCCTCAGTTATTTCAGTTGAATAATAAACAAGGGCACCCACTCCAAGGAGTGGAGCCAGAATTGTCTTGGCATAGTTTTTATTAATTCTTTGTCTTCTGTTGGAGTTGATGTTGAATATCTAGAATCATGTGAAACAGAGATAGTATATCTGTTGGTGTGAGATGGGTGAGATTGTGTCAGACACTTTGTAGGAAAGCACACATTCCAACTCAGATCTGAGGAAGCATCTTCCTGAAATGGGTGATGAATGGGTACAGAATGAAGAGGTCAGGCAAAGAGACCAGAGAATCAACACATTTACAAATCTCCTCAACTAGAGACAAGAGAGAACAGGAACAGAGTGAGTCACATTTTTAAAAGATCATGAACAAGTATAAGTCATCTAAGAACATCACTGCAACAATCTCAACTTCATTCAATATTTGAGAAACCACCACCCATCTATCCCAGACATATTTCTAAGCAGAGAGTATCTCTAGTTAAACAACAAACTCAAAATCTTCTATCAGTGAATAACCTGAAATCTATGCTGTGATTATGACAAATAGAGGTCGGATGTACCATACACGGGCTCATCAGCACAGGGCACTCCCACATTAGGCAGGATTCAAGAGACCATCTAACACTACAATCTTTTTTTATTTGATATTTTCTTTATTTACATTTCAAATGCTACCCTGAAAGTTCTCCATACCCTCCCCCCGCCCCTGCTCCCCTACCCACCCACTCCCACTTCTTGGCTCTGGCCTTCCCCTGTATTACTACAATCTTATCAGCCCCCACTTACCTGTATTATTTTAACATTAACCTTTCCCACCTAATGCCTTTGAACAGAATATACTTTAAATAGCCCAGAAAAAGAAGTGGCTGAATTTTTCTCATTTATGTAAGCTAGCATCACATCTGAAGTCATGGGAATTTGAAAAATGACTCTTTAAGCTGAAAGATAGCTAGTTAAATCTGTACCCAAGTCATCTGGCTTCTGCATTTTCCCCACACTGTTCTCACCGTAGTTTCTCCTGGGCTTTGGATAGAATGATAGAAATGTCTTGGTTATGGCTGCCTTTATCGTCTTTTGTGGCCTTGACTCTGTGGTCTCCATCCTTCTCTGATTGACACTGAAAGTAGCATTTGTCTATGGATATAAACGTAACTATCTAGACAGCTCAATATTATGCTCATTTAGCTACACAATAGTATTTCTTTTTTTTTTCTACCACCTATAATCTTTCAGCCCTTATAGAATTTTGAGCAATTTATTTTTTGTAACAGGAATGGATATATTCTGTGGAATATGCCGGATATCCTCTGAGGTGAGTTGATTATGGCACTAACGTTAGTGCCACTATTGTAGGGGTAAGCACGTTTTGCGTGACAAATTTGTCTCATGGACCATAAGGCTCGCAGCTAGGCAAGAACCACAGTATCTTTTTTTCTCCTCCAGAAGCCTGCATTGCACCATCCAGGATTGTGAAAGTTATCTGGTAGAAGCTTCCGGCTTGTTTTATCCATATCCTGTATCAAGGTGTGTGATATATTTAGCAATAGGAAATAATCATCTTCTTTTGGTAGGAAACTAGAAGGGATGGCAAGAGCCTTATTGTTTGGAAAGCCTCTGGAGTCTCCTGGACCTAAAACTCATGTGGAGATAATCCATCCCTAGTACTGGGATTTTGTCTAATAACTTGGGGCTTCTGGAAGTTTCCTTATTAAAATATGTATGGTATCTCCTTTCAGAGCCTCTTGGAAACTGAAGAGGCACTTCATCAGGAGAGGTATGTATTAGAGGAAAGAGGGCAGAGTAGAATGTAGGGAACATGAAACTCAAGAGGGCCCCGGACAGAGCTCAATGGTTACGACCACTTGTCATTCTTGGAGAGGACCTGGCTTAAGGTCCCAGCCCCCATGTCACATCTCACAACCACCCTTAATGTTAGTTCTAGGGTTTCTGACACCTCCTTATGGTGCCTTTGGGAATGACATGCACATAGTATATGCTTGCAAGTACACATACATAGAATAAAAGAAATTTGTTTGTAAATGGAAAATAGAGAGGGGTGATATTGGGGTTGAAAGATTTAAGTACAAGCAAAGGGTTCAATCCCAAGATCCCTTATAAGGTAGAAGATGGAGATAATTGACTTTATAAAGTTGTCCTCTAAATTCCACCCATGTTCCATGGTACACACACACACACACACACATTGAGTGTGTACTCAATGACATTAACAGCAACAACAATAATAGTAATAATAAAAACAATAAATGCCAGAACCATACAAAAATAAAATCTCTCACTGTGTGACAAGTGCTTGAAATCTTAAGGCCAAAGGACTCAGACACAAGCAGATCCCTGATGCTCTCTGGACAGCTTTCTTGGACTAGCCTGTGACTTCCAGGCTAGCAAAAGACCTTGGATTTAAAAATAAGATTGGCAGCACATGAGCAATGACACCCAAGGTTGTCACTGTGCAATATGTGCACATGTGCACATGAACTCCCACAAAACCCTCACACAAACATATACAGACACATGTTTACACATTTTTAACTTAATAGAAATTATCAAGAAACTAAAAAGTTAACATGTAGAATCAAGAAAACAACTTGCAAATTATACATCAAAATATACATAGGGTTTTGTATGTGGAATCTATGGAGAATACTTGCAACTCAACAATGAGAGAGTAAATAATCCCTCATAGAAATATATAAAGAATTTGAATAGACAGGTCCCTCAGATGACAAGCAGCCAGAAAGAACATGAAGAAAGAGATAAATATCTGTACAATTGTGTGGGCATAGATGTGCATGCATAGGCCAAAGGTTGACATTGTATTTCATCATCCATTGCTCTGTACCTTACTTTTGGAGACAGGGTCTCTTGCTGAATGTAGAACTCACTGATTTGAATAGGCTGACTTCTCAGCCAGCTCCAGACATCCTCTCTTCAGGCTGGCCCCCTTACTAAGACTTCAGGGCTCGTTTGCTATACCCAGGTATAACACAGTTGCTGGGAATGTATATTCACATCTTTATGTTTTCATAGGGCCTTAGTTTGCTTTCAATTGCTGTAATTAAGGCTGTGGACAAAAGCAACTTGGATAAGAAATGACTTACTTCACCTCACAGATTACAGCCCATCATTGAAGAAGGTCAACGCCGTAACCAGGAATCTGAAACTGAAGCAGTGGCATTGTAGGGACATTGTTTGCTGGTTTGCTTTTGAATAGCACTCAGGACAACTTGTCCAGTGATAGCACTGCCCAGTGTGGTTTGGACCTTCTCACATCGATAGTTAATCAATAAAATGCCCCTACAAGCTTACCTATAGGCAATCTAATGGTGACATTTTCTAAGCTGAGCTTCTTCTTCCCAGGTGACTCTAGTTTGTGTTAATGACCAAAGGCAAAACAAAACAAAGCAAAGCAAAACAAAACAAATAAACAAATCAAAATTCAACTGCTACAAAGACAGAACACTTTAGCCACTAAGCTGAGCATCCAATCTGCAACCCTCCATATAACAAGTTTCAATGAACTGTGCTAATTTCCCATTCTACATCTCTGTTCTATTATAGTAGCCAGATGTTGCTTGCATAGGAGGAGAATATCTGCCAGTCTAGACCTAGCAAGTTTTGCATGGGTTAAGTGACTAAAACAGCTTACCAGGAGATCTTGGCAAAGAGTTCAGCAGATGCAGAAGAAAGAACAAACTAACTGGACTTCTGTCCTAGGGAATGGCTGGTTGAATGTGTAAAGGAGATGTGATTTTAGAGAAGATGTGAAGAACAATTTGTAGCAGAAGGTCGGAGCTGAGGCATGTGCACAGGTGTGTACATGTACACACACACACACACACACACACACACACACACACACACACACACACAGAGTTATTCTCACTCCATATGTGCAACATCCACGGTGTGACAGATATATCTGTGTCTTTCTTTAAAAGCTGCATGGGTAAAATCATGATTCTTGTCCTCTAGCCTCTTCATGTCTTTTTCCAGGTCACCTCTCCTTAGGGACTGACAGACCCTGCTCCACCTTTTCCTTTATGGGCCACAGCTATCTCTTTAGTGGTACTGTGAATCTCAGAGCAGGAGACTAGCTCCTACTCAATATTCAGCAACACAGAACTATTCGTGTCAAAGTGAAATGTGTTATTTAAGTAAAGCACATGCAATTGCAGACCTTGTGACAATAAATCCCGAGTGGCTTTGAACCACACACATCCTCAAAGTGTCATAAAGAACGCATCATTTTCTTTTAAATGGTGAGCTAAGATTCTTCAAAAGAAAATTGGTTATTTTCAAATATTCTGGGCAAAATAGCATTTGGGAGATGTATTTATGTAGGTAAGGAATGAGATGTTAGAGTGGGTATCAGATATTCAGTGAGCCCTGTCATGCAAAGGTTTCTTTTGCAGTGGCTTGATATTATAATTCCCCTCTTGTGACTACTTGGAGCATAAAATTCTGCAGCGATTCCATGAGAAGCTCCTTTATAATAAGTAGATGATGCCCTGTGCTTGCCTATGAAAGAAGGTCTAACAGCAGGGCTTCACTTGTCTCCCTCTCTGCTGTCAGAAAAGTATATTTTAAACCTTTGGGGGATGAAAGGCACAAATGTACCTGACGTCTTGATGCAAACACATTTTTAAAAAATCATCCCCAGTACTACTCCACAATAATGAAACCCCAAGCACAAGGTCACACATATCCCAGAACAGCTTTCTGAAGGATCACTCCTAGCTTCTCTATGCAGCAACAGACAAACCACTGCTGGGAACATTTTTCCTTTTTCTCTTTTTAAAAGGATAAGAGAACATTTATTCTAGAGTCAAATTTGAATAACCATGGCTTGGAAACATAGGTTTAACTTACATGCAAATTCTATGTTCCAATGCAGCAGCAGTTTCATGAAGATTTTACAGTTACAGAACAAAGGAAGCCATGAATAGGAACTTTTAAAATTCACGGGTGGAAACGTGAAGGGAACATTATTAGTAGAACACGGAGAGTGTGTCAGCCAAGAGGTGTTTTAGCTCTATCACTTCAAAAACGCTGTGTGTGCATATGTGTGTGTGTGTGTGTGTGTGTGTGTGTGTGTTTGCATATATTTGCCTGTATGGACACATGTGTGCATCTGTGTGTGTGGTGCATACTAGGACATGAAGTTCTCAGCTGGTTTATTTTATTCCAGTGGCCCTTTTCATTTTATCTTCTTGATATCACATCTTGTCTTCCACAGTTGGGTCATTTCTCCATTTCCTATCTAAATGTCAGTTTGCCTCTTCTGTCCTGCCCAGTCCTCCTCACTAGACCAGTGTGAACATCCCCTGCCTGGTGCGAATGGTAGCTACTGGTGATACACATTTTGATTCCCTTTATAGGAAACTTGCATCAACTAAAGAGATATCTCACTCTGAAAGCCATGACTTTAACCCATATCAGACATGATGTGTACCTGCTATTCCAAACTTGGGCTACTTATGTCTAAATGTACAGAAACCCTTGTGACAAATCTATATTCGAGACTCCTTCCTAGCTAAGACCAAGGCTGTCATTCATCTGAGACACTTTTCTGGGCTTTTCAATGTTCTTGCTCTTGAAAGAAACAGCCTCTAAAAACATCCCGTGGCAACTGAATTACTGCCTCAATGTTTCTGTGAAAACTCATCTCCATTGTTATCCCTTTATATCAACTCTACCATGGTTTCTTCTCCTTCAGAGTTATTCTTCCAGGGCCAACAGCCCCCTTAAAGACTTCATTGCACCAAGGAATAGTCCTCACAACAATCCCATATCACTGGATTTGTAACTAGTATGTTGTGTCTGTTCTTGAATTCCTTGAAGTAGAGACAGAGGCCTCCTAATGGATGTAACTACATACTTACTACACAAGATTTCATGCAGTCATACTCATGCAAACATTTACTGAGTGAGTAAACACCACTTACATAAACTAACACGTGGCATAATATTATTTTAAAAGAATGCAACCTAGCCATTTTCCATGGTTAGTAGTAAGTCATGTACCAAGATGGAATGGCGATACCAGGTGAAGGGCACCGGGCAGACTCACATGAAACAGCAAGCATATACATACAGAGAGATTATTAGTTCCAGTGTCTGTTTATGTATGTGGTGCTTCTAAAGCAGTAGATGTACAGGATGTAGAACAGAGTCCTTCCTCAGCCAGAGAGCTCAGAGCAATGAAACATCTGGTTTGTAAATAAGATAATGACTGGAGAAGAGGAACAAAAGAATTCTAGGAAGAGATATGACACTGTGCCAAATACCACAGACAAAGGGGAGGCTTGATGGCAATAAATACAAGCAAGAAAAAGTCACATGTGCCAATATGAAAGTCAGCTATAGTCACACACTGTGCACACACAAGATGGTAAGACTATTTTAAAAAGTGGGATATTGTCAAATATTTGCAAATACCAGTGTGACATTTATAAACTGCAGAATGATAAAGTTGTTGAACTGCAGCAACTTTAAAAGTAATTGTTGAGGCTGGTGGCAAGATTGCTCAGTAGGTAAGTGCACACTCCATTGAGCCTGGCAGCCCAAAGTGGACACTAGTACCCACATGCAAGTTGTCCTCTGGCTTCCACACACATGCCTGGTAGCACAGATCCTCCAACTCTTCCACAAACAATAATAACAGATAAATAAATAAAAGTTTTGAAGATAAATAAAACAGTATGTTTGTCACCACTATTTTAGAGATCAAAAAGTTGTTCTTCTGGGGCCCTTTGCATGCCTTATATTCATATTTCCCTGAGCCTTCCTGTCCTGAATGTGGTCCTGATGTTGTTTGTTGGCCATGGGTCTTTGATTGCTTTCTGTGCCATCTCTTTCTGCCTAACTTGATGGTTGACATTCTAGAACATTGGTCTTTATAGTTTCTCTTGGAGAAGGGTATTTGAAAATCATCCTCTGGTGACTGCCATGTTTGGAAAGAGTCTAGACAGACAGAGGAGGCAACATGAGGATCTGACACCATAGCTCTTTCCATTCTTCATTGATCTGCAAAGCGGATCTCAAGGCATCTCAAAGTCACCTGTTGGGAAATTAAATAAAGTCACTCTTACATTTTCTTTTCTATCTTCTCTCTTCTCTTCTCTTCTCTTCTCTTCTCTTCTCTTCTCTTCTCTTCTCTTCTCTTCTCTTCTCTTCTCTTCTCCTCTCCCCTCTCCCCTCTCCCCTC
>NC_034599.1:105869780-105957329 GCF_900095145.1 Mus pahari | reverse complement strand
TCCCCTCCCCTCCTCTTCTCTTTTCTTTCCTCTCCTTTTAATTTCTTTTTACGTTTTCTTCCTTTCTTCCTTTCTTTCTCTCTTTCCTTCTTTCTCTTTCTTTCTTCTTCCTCTTAAAGCATGCGCAGAAAGGGATGCTATTGGTGGCCATCTTTGCTGAGTTTACTGCATATAAAATAATCTGTTTAAAAGTTGTAATTACAGAGGAATGTGAAACAAATGAATTCCAAGGTTCAGGAAAAATTGCCAATGAAATAGCCTAGTAATCCATCCTAGAGGTCTTGGGAGCTTTGTTTGACAGGGTGGGAATAGAGATGCAGCAAATAGAACTGACTGAAAAGCAAGGAAAGAAGCATCAGAATTCCATGCTGCCTGCTTTAAAAGGCCAGTTATATTTTAAAGAGCACATTAAATAAAGATTACATATTATCTCTTTTGTTGTGGCTTCTAATAACATACATGAAATTTTGAATCACTACATTCTTAGTTCAATTTCTAAGCCCAGTAGGGAAATTCTTGTGTGCTTTTATAGTCTTATAGTCATATGTCTCAAAGTAATGGTTCAGGCTTCCATATTTATCAATACACCCATAATATTCATATGCAGTCTTATTATTATGAGAAACATTTCTATGACACCATGTTTAAAAAAATTGAAAACCCACATAAAACCAATAAAATACCAAAAAATAATAAATACTTATATAATAAAAGATTCTTCAAATTTTCTGAGAGAGAACATCCATAAAACAGGACTTAATACTTGTTTTAAGTGATAAAAAGCTTATAAAATGAGAGAAATATGCATTCATCTTTATGATATTGCAATGATATGTAATACTATGTACACACTCATCAGATGCTATATCATGAGCACAGCTCATAAGTTATATGTAAAGATGGAGTAAGGAAGGACTTCCAATTTATTGATTCCTATACTCTAGATTGTTTGTATTTGGAACAATTATGAAGGTATAGTGTTTTACAAGCTTGAAGGCAATGAAGATGGATAATTTGTGCGGGGATCATTTTAGTTTGAAAATGGAAGCCTTGAGGCACCCTCATGCATTTCCTATGTTTGATACATTTATTGCCCTTGACCCAAAATTCACTTTGTATGTAGCCTTTTAACAATGTTGCGTAAATCTTATATTAATCACTTGCGAGTTGTTTCCTGGGTGTATATAGTTGGTGATGGAGGGGGGATGTTGGATGATGTATGAACACATCTGAGACACTAATGCCTGGAGTCCTCAGCTCAATACTGCCTCAAGTTAATGAGATCACACAGCTGATAATTACTTCCATTCAGGCATCTCCTAACTATGACTCCAAGCTAATTTAAAGGTATGAATTACTTTTTCTTTCTATCCTGAAGCCGCAAAAAGGTGGACTCTACCCTTTACAAATCACCTCAAGTCTTTCTAAACACACTTCAATTTATGTAGACATGTGTCAGTGGGAATTGATTTGTCCCTGCCTGCTTGGTGAGAGTGCTAAGGTCACCTGTTTGCAGAACATTTCTGTTAAGTTCTATTATACCAATTGTGTCTGGCTAAACACTCAGTGGCAGGGACTGCTGGACTGATCACTCACAAAAGTCTTGTGTATATTGCAACTCTAACAGGGAGACAGTCACTAACAACAGTAACAAAACACAGTTGCCAAGAAGATCACACTGTAATTTTGTATTTGGCTGCATTAAGTAACCAATAATGTGTCACAGATGGATATGCTCGCCTATATAATGAATTTTTGTGGACTAGGCTGCTTCTGGTCATCACTCAAAGTTCCAAAAGTTGAATACTTCAACTCCTGGGTTACATTTTCAAGTCAGTAGAAGCTTCACTAGCTCTGTTTTACCAGCTGCTTTGACAAGAGCTTTTTTTTTTTTTTTTTTACAGTTGAGGAATAAATATCAGAACTATTACACAATAGACTATCTATTAATGTCTTTGTTTATTTTCGGGCTCAGTATATTTCTAAAATTAATTTGTCCTGTTTTGTGGCATGGAAGTGATGAATACTTACCAGAGTGATATTCCTATAGGGCGTGGCAAAATTAGTAAATACTGGAGGGGTGGCCTCAGTCAGTAAATTGCTTGGAAGCCAATGCAGGGATCAGAGTTAATATCCTCAGAAGCAGCACAAAATTCCTGGCATTGTAGACACTACCTTTAACCTCAACCCGAGGGGAAAGGGAACATGAAATAGGTAGGTCTCTAAAGCTCACTGCATGTTTAGCACAAGCAAATTAGTGAGTCAAAAAATAGAGATGAACTGGCATGGAGAAAAGATGTCTAACATTAACCTTTGGCCTCTGCATACTCACACATACAAGCACACTCACCACACATAAAACATTACACACACACACACACACACACACACACACACACACATACATGCACGAACGCATGCAGAATTATTAATTACAATTCAATCTATGAATTGAATGCTTATGAATACATAAGCATTCTGCAAAACAATTACATTTTGTCAAAAGCAAATGTGAAATACAGCTCCAGACATCAAAATTTTATAACAATTCGGTTACTAGATAAAAACAAACAAACAAACAAACAAAAAAAACCCACTACGTACTTGGAATGAATAAAAGACTATATGCAATTTTCTAAGCTTTATAAATTCAAGTTTCTTTGTGTGGAACATTGCTTAGAAATGGAAGTTGGGTACCGTAAGAAAATTCATAAGCATATAAATAAGAAATAAATAGAATTAGTTAATAAGTTTAATTGATGCCACCCTAATATAATACCTTTTTAAGTGTTAGTATAAAATAAATGCAGAAAGATCAATCTGGAAATACCTGTACCAAAAGTCCAGGAGGCTGGATTTGAAATCTACTCAATATTTCCCTATGTAATGTTCACATATACCCATAACACTAACTTGGTTTAAAACTGGTGTCAAGAGATGTCTCCTCGATTGGTTGCTTTGTGATTCTTTTCGAATTAAAAGTGAATTCTCCAATTTACCTTATTTATTTTCAGGAACACTTAGAACTAGATACAATATTTAATCGCATTAGTTATTACCTAGGTTTGCCTAGGTCAATCCCCACTTGTCACATCCTTCCTTAATACAGATGAGATGTTTTTGTGCATCTGTGTCTGGCATACCTGTGATATGCGTTTATATTGTCAGCTGTTAGAAAGCTTTTTCCAATGAAGATTAAAATAATTAATTATTTAAAAGCAGTACATCTGATATCCTTGCTTCATATCCATCATACAGTTCTTTTTAATTCTATGATTATTTAGAGATAGGTGTGGGTCAAAAATGGTGTCCAGTATCCAACCCATGGCTCAGGCCACTGGGCAAGGTGGACGCAGGGAGTTTGACTGAACACCTTCCCACATACACACAGAGAACTGCTGGTGGGTGTGAGGCTGTGGGAAACCGCAGGATCCTGCCCCGGGGGTTGGGGAAGGCACAGTCTGACGTTCCTGCAGACCTGCCAGAGTCGGGCTCAGACTCTGGGGCACCACAGACACTGCTGGGTACCATGGAAGAGTTGGTTCTAGGGTCCTTGGGACACATGGAGGCCAGGGACATCACGTTCTCAGTCTTGGACACCGAATCTGCCACTGGATGTACTGGAAGAGCTGAGAATGGAGCAGGGGGGCCCCGTGGGAAGACTGGCCTGAGCCTGAAGGGAAAGGGCCAGGGAGGAGAGAGCTCTGACTGTTTACCATGGGACAAGAGTCCTAGGCTTGCTTGGGCAGGCGGCTTGGGTTAGCTGCCATGGCAGGAAGACAGGAAGGCCTCCCTGCAGGAGGTTAGATGCATGGCTCCTTGGGTGAAGACCTGCTCCATTGCTCCAGCACAGCGGATCCCGATGAGAATAGGCAGTCCATGGTTTTAAGGCATTTATTGTAGAAAGGCTGGGAGAGGGAGAGAATAGGAAAGTAGAGACCAGCCATGGCCATGTGGAGAGAGGGGAGAAGGGAAGGCAGAGAGAGGGGGAACAAGGAAGCAAGAATAAAAGCAAGAGAATAAGAGGTAAGGGGGGGGGCAAGCAGCTCCTTTTATAGTGGGCTGGGCCTACCTAGCTGTTACCAGGTAACTATGGGGAAGAACATACCTGGCTGTTGCCAGGTAACTGTGGGGGTGGTGTCCAGACACAAAGCCAGGAGCTTGGGGCATTGCCTATGTGACTGATGACCACACACTTCTCTGCAGGGTTTGAGGGGGAGTGTGGGAAGCTGTAGCTGGGACAGGAACCAGGGGGTCAGGAAGCATGGCCAAACCCTTGTGTGTTCCATGCAGGCAGAAGTCACTGCCTCCCAGGTCACTGGGGTTCAAGGCCTGTGCTCCACTGGGGACAAGGCTGACTGTGCACAGCTCATCGCCCCACATTAGGTATACATCGGAATCAGAGATTCTTCACAGGGCATCATGGAGGATACACATTGAGGGAACCCGCTTGAAAGGGACTCAGGTCTACAGAGAAAATAGATATCCTTTATGTTAAATGGTCGTAGATAGGAGGAGTGAACTGGCCTGTTATCGTTTTGGGGAACAAAATTATGAGAACCCAATGATGCATTCAAACAACACTGAGAGAAGAACCTGAGGTCAGATGCAAACTGATGTGAGATGAGGGGAAAGACAGTTCTACCTCTAATGATCTCCCACTCCATCTTTGCTTTGGAACTGGTGTTTAGACAGGTTGAACACAGAACTTCCATAAAACAAAGATGGCAAATCTTGGCCTTAAAGCACAGGTCACAGTCACACCCAGCATTTGTCATACTGACTTGCTTTGCTGGTACTATACCCAGTGGTCTTATAACTCTTTCCCACAAAGGATTCATTAAAATGTAAGGATTTTTTTCATAGGCATAATACTATTTAAATCTGGATTGTACCTGTGAAAAACATGCAGCATTTTTTTTTCTGATTTAGCTTGAATGATGATGTGTAGTTCCATTTACATTTCTGAAATTGACAGAATTTCCTTGTTCATTATGATCCAGGGTATTATTGGGCTCATATACCATATTTTATAGCCATTCATCTGTAGGTGGGTTATCAGGTAGATCCTTTTACTTTGGCTATTGAGAATAAAAATCCAGTAAATTTCAAGGTGCCTATCCCTCTTTGGCATTCTTATTTATAATCTCTTGAGTATTCCCAAGAGAGGTTTAACTGAATCAAATGATATTCTGTTGTTGGTTTTCTGGTGGCTACCTATACTGATCTTCAACCAGTGTCTGAACAAGCTTATACCCCAACCAGCGGTTTACAAGGACTCATGTTTCTCCACCTTCTCTCCAGCATTTATCACTTGCTTTCTGGGTCCCCACCATTCTAACTGAGGTGACATGGACTCTAAATACACTTTTTATTTGAATTTCTTTGGTAGTAAAGAATGCTGAAATCCTTTTACATGTACTTATCCTTTTGTTTGTTTTCTGATAGCTGTTTAATTTATTTGATCATTGGGTTATGTTGCTGTTTCCTAAATTCTTTATACAAATGTGAATTTCCTACCAGATGTGCAGTTTGCAAACCTTAGTTCCCATCCTGTAGACTATCTCTTCATTCCAGCCAATGTTTCCTTTGTTGTACAGAATTTTTTTAATTTCACAGGATCCCATTATCAATTCTTATAATTATTTCTGGTGTCTTAAGATTTTTTGGAAATCCTGATCTTATATTTTTAAGTGTTCTCTCTCTTTAAGACATAGCTTTAGGTTAAGGTATCCGATCCATTTTGAGTTGTTGAGAGGAAATAATTTACATCCACTCTTATACTCTTGGTACTTGGTTTTACCGGTACTATTTGTTGAGGAAGTTGTTAATTCTTGAACATACACGTGTCCCATCTTTGCTGAAAATCTGGTGGGCTGTAGCACTCCTGTTTCTTTTTGATTCTAGTCAAATGGTTCATTCTGTTTTCTGTTAATACCACACCTTTTGATACTGTGATTTTGTAGTATAGCTTATCTCCAGGTATTGCCACACTTCCAGCTTTGCCCTTTCTTGCCAGTAAGGTTATTTGAGTTGTTTGGGGTCTTGTGTGCTTCAGTATAAATTAAAAAAAAAATCCTAAGTCTTTGAAGTAGATCATTGGATATTGAGATGAATCTGTAGATCATTTTTGATGACAGTCATTTTTATAATTTAAATTATTCTAGTCCATAAACCTAGGGCTCTTTCCATCTGTTAGTATTCAATTCCTTATTCTTTCAAAGGTTCCACTATAGTGGTCATTCATCTCCATAGTGGGTTCATTCTTAAGCATTTTTGAAACTATTGAAAATGGAATCCTCCCTATCCACTCCCCACCCAGATTTCTTTTGTGATAAGTTGTCATATATAGAAATCTCCCATCATTATTTGTGTGTGACTTTATGCGATTTAGCTTTGATTAGTGTATCAAGTGATTGCTTTAGGTTTTTGAGATACCAAAGCATGCCACCCACATTTCAGGTGCTTTGCCTCCTTCCCTTTCATTTATATCACTTTTAACTATTTATCTTACTTTATTACTTTGAGTGGTGCTGGGACACTATGTTGACTATGAGCAGAGAGAGTATTATATTTTTATCTCACTCTTGAGTTTAGATAAAAATACTTTCTGTTGGTTTTGTTTGTTTTTGTTGTTGTTTTCTAATTTAGTGCACTATTAGCTATGGGTTTGTTGTAGATGGACTTTGTTTTGTTGGGAAATGTTCTTTGCATTTTCAGTATTTTCAGGGTTTTGATGATAAATTTGTTGAGGTTTGCCAACACTTTTTCTGCATCTGTTGAGAGACCATGAGTTTTCTGTACCTGATGCCATTTATGCTGCATTGCAGTTTTGATTTTCATAAAAGGAACCATCTTTGCATCCCGAGGAGGAAAACAACACAATCACTGTAGTGCTGGAAAGGTTTATGTCAACCTGATACAAGCTAGATATTTGAAAGAAAAGGAATTAAATTGAGAAAATGCCTCCATAAGTTCTCACTGTTAGGCATTAGTGATTGATGGGGAAATGCTCCGTCATTTGTATGTTGCCATTCCTGGGTCCTGGGTCTATCAGAAAGTAGACTGGGAGAGCAAGTCAGTAATCAGCCCTCCACATGCTCTCTATATCAGCTCCTGCCTTTGGTTTGCTGTTCCATTTGAGTTCTTGCACTGATTTCCATCAGTGATGGACTGTTACCCAGAAGTATAAGCTAAAATAAACCCCATCCTTGCCACATTGCTTTGGTCATGGTGTTTGATCACAGCAATAGTAACCCAAACTAAGACTACTTTGTTTTATATATTCAACATGTTGTTTAATTTGGCTTACAAATATTTTGTTGTCAAGTTCTGTGTTTATATTCTTTGGGGGAAATTGGCCCATACCTTTCAATATTTGTATAGAAATAATTCTATGCATTCTTATTGTGTATCCAGGAAATGTTGAATTCATATCATGATTTGGATAACATCTCTTATCTCTTTGTGCTCCTGAATATTTTGAGTATCATTGGTGGTTATTCCAGGGATGTTGACATATAATCATCATGTACTAAGATTTATTTCAGGGAGCTTTGTAATTATGGATTTAATCTCCTTTTTCATTATTTATTTGTTTATGTTATTTATATTCTTTTGATTTAATTTTGATTGGTACAGGAATTTATTCTTTTTTTCTCAACAATTTCCAGTTTGATGAATATTTGTCTTCAAAATATTGCTTCATAATCACAAGGTTTTTGTTGGTTTCAGACAGATTTTTATTCTTTAATATTATCAGGGTAGGTACTCCCTCCCCCATCCTCTGCCACCGCCTTCGCTCTCATTTCCTTAGTTTATCTAAGAGCTTGTTAACCTTGTCTGTCTTTGGATTTGATAACTGAGAAGTTAATATACTTTAGCGGAGTCATACCTTGGTTTTCATGTTTTGTTATTGTTGTTGTTGTTGTTGTTACTATGTTGTGACTTAGACATCTATTGGATGGATATTTCTTATAATTTCATTTGGGTAACTTAGTAAAACAATTCTCACATTGGTTCTGCCAGCAAAGGTGCTTTCTGTCATCCTGACTAGCTGAGTTTGACCCCTAAGATCCAGATCCACATAGCAAAACCAAATCTCACAAGTTATCCTATAATATTACATATGTACTGTTGACATGCATGGGAATGTGCATTATGTATGCATGCACAGTATGTGTACAAACATACACACAAATAAACACCTGTAATACATTTTTGAATTGCCATTTCATACTAATCATATTTCACATCACATTAAGAAAATTAATGCTCAGCCCATCTAAATGTTACTCATATGTATATGAGTTTAGAGATAATCATTTGTATTGGATAAGTGATTAGGTGTATCATTTTTAGGGAATAACCAATTAGGTGTATCATCCCTAGGGAGGTATGCATGTGACAATAGTAACTAAAGAAAGAAGCTCAAGACTTCAGAAAGGAACAGAGAAAGGGATGGGAGAGGTTTGAGGAAGAAAAAGAAAGATTAAAATGGCATAATCTGCATTTTAATTAGAAAAATGAAAGAAGATGGAAAATAGATGGTTCTGCATTTAAAAACATGTCCAGCTTTCACAGAGGATTCAAGTTCAATACCCAGTCCCATGTCAGGTGCCTCACAATCTCCTGTAATTCTATTTCTGCAGTATCAAATGTCGTTTTCTGGCCTCTGAGGGTACCTGTATTTACATACATATGTATATACACAGAGAGACATAGAAAAATAATTATGTAAACCATAAATCAGAATATGTTCATTTCCATGAATGTAGAAAAAAGATTTGTAATACAACATATATATTGATAACAAAATACCTCAGCAGGTTGAGATAGGAAGAAATGAACTTGTATACAACAAAAGTCGGGTATGGCAGACCAGGTTGTCATGGTCACACTCTACTGCAAAGGCATTCCTTTATAATCAGGGACAAGACTTTAGTGTGTTGCTGGAAGTCCCAGCCATGAAATTAGGTAAGAGAAATAAATAAAAAACTTTGTATTGGAAAATAAAGTGAAAAAATTAGATTATATAAAATGCCAGTGATTTTGTACATCAAAGAAACAACTAAGTAGATGCAATAACAACACTCAGAAAGGGAAAAATGATATTTATAAACCATACTTCTCTTGAACAATTACTGTCTTAAATATGTTAGAATGCAAATCTAAATTTGAATCTTAGAACCCCATACTTTACAGTGGACAAAGAACCCAGACCTATTTCTCAAATGAAGGTATGCAAATATCTAAAGTGAGTGTAAATATGTTCTGCTCTAATAATTAGGAAAATGTAAATTTAAAACATAGTAAGATTTTCTTTATTCCTATTAGAATGACTTCTATAAAGAAGATAAGAGACAAACCTGGGATAGGGCACAGGGGAAGGATAAGTTCTGTAAACTCATGATAGGAATTAAAGGTTGTACAATCATTTTTCGAAAACAGTGTAGAGTATTTTTTTTTTTTTAAAAAAAACTTAACCATTGAGCTACACAAGGCAATGTTAATCTTAGTTATTAGAAGTTTTTCCAAGGAAATGAAACCAACATGTTGATGTTTACAGTCCTATGTTCACTGTAAAGTTTTATACAAAACCCAAGCACTCAGCAGCACATGAATAGATAAGGACATAAGCAAGGAAATACTTGTCAGCTTTACAAGGTACAGAATCCCATCATTTACAGCAGTATAACCCACTCAGAGCATGCTGTGTTAAGTGAATAAGCCAGGCACTTAAAGGCAGATGCAGCAGGGTACTACATGTTGCTGAATCCAAACATTTGAACTTACAAAAGTAAATATCATATTCATTACCAAAGACTATAGAAGAGTAAAGGCAAAATGTGTCTGCCAAAGTATCTGAAGTTGCAGTTCAGTAAAGATAAACCTAAACTCTTGTTGAGAAGAGTGATTATAACTAATTACAATGCAGCAAGAAACAAGAGTAGACCACCTACCTCAACAAGGTAGAGAAAAGAAAGAATACACACATGAGCACATGCTTGTGTGTGTGCACATACACACACATATACACACACACAAAAATGGATCACTGAAATGGAAGTTTCTGGGTGTGTCATGTGATGAAGACTCACATGGTGTTCTGCTGAGGCAAGACCTATGGGAAGACATGTGATTTTTGAAGACAGTTAGGACTCAATAGACAGTGACAATATGCTTGAATATCTAGCCTTGCAACTTTTAGTTGGTCTAGCATCTTCACTGATCTTTACTTCCTTGAAAGAAGCACAGCTGAGAAGTCTTCCTGGTGTCTTACTGGTTCTGGTTGCTCCTGCTGAATCATGCAGATTTGGTGGAGGACTGGCTGTTTCTACTGGATCATGCTACCTCTCCTGATTCATGTTTTGTATACTGACACTATTGAACTAGACAGTTGGTATCCTGATAAACAGAAGTTGTAATCACCCCAGAACAATATTTCTAAACAAATCCACATCTCCTTGTCCTATCTACCATCCTTTTCCCCTACCTTTGAACTAGAAGGGAGTATTGAAGAATTTGAGCACCAATATTAAGAATTTTTTTAAAAAAAATCTAAGCCTACAGGATACACAAACAAACTTGATAAATACTATTTTTTTAAAAGTAATACTATCAATTAGACCAAAAGTAAGGTGCCAATCATATTATTTGGATGACATTATGTGGTCTCATTTCAACTGGGTTATAAATAAATAATAGAAAAAAATCCACCAGCTTTTTCATTACTTCTTCTCTCTCTCTGCACTTTGGAACCAAAAATACTTACTGAGATAACAATGAATTATGGTGAAAAATAAAATGAAATTGATAAAATATTTAACTATACATGCTGACAAATAGTCTTCATTTCAGAATTGGTAGTTCGACATGAAAGCATTAATTAAAGGGATTTCTTACTTGAATTTTAAAATGAAGCTGACAGGCCAGTGCCTCTAAAATGACAGAATAATGGGATTAATTAACCATCTCCACAGAAAAGTAGTAATATAACTGGGGGAAATTATAAAAATAACCAGTAATTTAGTCTCCTGAAATTGTCCCCAGAACGTACAGCAGCAAATGCTCATTCAAGAAATTCTACTATATATTTTGTAAGAATAGTAAAGGGAGGGGGGCTAGAGAGATGGTTTGGGGTTCATATCACTGGCTGATTTTTCAGGTTTGGTTTCCAGCACCCACCTGGCAGCTCCCAACCATCTATAACTCCAGTTCCAGGAGATCCAGTGTTCCCTTTTGACCTTTGTGGGTACAGCATGAATATGGCAATCAGACATACAGACAGGCAAAGTACTCGTACACACAAGACAAAATAAATAAGTCTAAAACCCCAAATATAATTATTTTTGAGAATCTCAAAGGCTGTGTGGTTTTGTTGCTCCAAGCAGCTGTATGAGTACTTGCTTCTCCTAACTGTACATTGTAGGCAGTTGTGATGCAGAAAGAATCTCTTATTTCACTTCTAATCAGACGTTATGACACCACTTCTGCATGGACTCATTGTTGGCATGTGTCTTCCATCTTTTCTCTCTTTTGAAGTAGAAGCTCCTTTACAGTTTAATATCCAGTGTTTCCCTTCTTTATCCCAGCTAAGAAATGGTAACCAACAGATTGGAAAAAGATCTTTACCAATTGTACATCCGATAGAGGGCTAATATCCAATATATACAAAGAACTCAAAAAATTAGACTCCAGACAATCAAATAAGCCTATAAAAAACTGGGGTACAGAGCTAAATAAAGAATTCTCAACTGAGGAATACAAATGGCCAAGAAGCACCTAAAGAAATGTTCAACATCCTTAGTCATCAGAGAAATGCAAATCAAAACAACCTTGAGATTCCACCTCACACCAGTCAGAATGACTAAGAGCAAAATCTCAGGTGACAGCAGATGCTGGCAAGGATGTAGAGAAAGAATAACACTCCTCCATTGCTTGTGGGATTTCAACCACTCTGGAAATCAGTCTGGCAGTTCCTCAGAAAATTGGACATAGTACTACCTGAGGACCTAGCCATACCACTCCTGGACATATACTCAAAAGTTGCTCCAACATAAATCAAGGACACATGCTCTACTATGTTCATAGAAGCTTTATTTATAATAGGTAGAAGCTGCAAAGAACCCAAATGTCCTTCAACAGAGGAATGGATACAAAAAGACGTGGTACATTTACATAATGGAGTACTACCAGCTATTAAAACACTGGCTTCATGAAATTCTTAAGCAAATGGAAGGAACTAGAAAATATCATCCTGAGTGAAGTAACCCTGTCACAAAAAGAACACACATGATATGCACTCACAGATAAGTGGATATTAGCTCAAAAGCTCAGAATACCTAAGATACAGTTCACAGACCATGTGAAGCTCAAGAAGAAGGATGACCAAAGTGTGGATGCTTCGGTCCTTCTTAGAAGGGGGAACAAAATATTCACAGGGGGGAAATACAGAGATAAATCGTGGAGCAGAGACTGAAGGAAAGTCCACCAAGGGACTGCCCTACCTGGGGATCTATCCCATATACAGTCACCAAACCCAAACATTGTTGTTGATGCCAAGAAGTGCTTGCTGTCAGGAGTCTGATATAGATGTCTCCTGAGAGGCTTTGCCAGAACTTGACAAATACAGAGGCAGATGCTTGCAGCCAACCACTGGACTGTGAGCATGGAGTCCCCAGTGAAGGAGTTGGAGAAAGGATCGAATCTGCTGAAGGAGTTTGGAACCTATAGGAAGAACAACAGTATCAACCAGTCAGAGCTCTCAGGGTCTAAACCATCAACCAAAGAGTACACATGGAGGGTCCCATTGCTCCAGCTTCATATGTAGCAGAGGATGGCCTTGTTGGGCATCAATGAAAGGAGAGACTTTTTTTCCTGTAAAGGCTGGATGCCCCAATGTAGGAGAATGCCTGGGAAGGGAGGCAGGAGTGGGTGGGTGGGTGGGGGAACACCCTCATAGAAGTAGGTGAAGGGGGGGATGAGATAGGGGGTTCCTGTGGGGGACCAGAAAAGGGGATAACATTTGAAATGTACATAAAGAAATATCCAACTTAAAAAAGAAGAAGAAATATAGAAAGTCAAAACAGATTCAGTCAACCAACCAAGATCAGAGCCAGTCACCTCTGTTTTAGTTCCTTGTAGTGCCAGGCAGAGTTTTCCTGGGAAAGGAGCTGCTAACCAGAGCCCACACCTGCTCCCCATTGGCCAACTTGTTGAACCCAGGTGCTCCCCCTCCCCCCAAAAGACACTTATTGCAAAACTGCCTGTATTTGTATTTGCTGGAATAAGGGAGAGGGCAAGGAGAGAGGGAGAGGGAGGGAGGGAGGGAGGGAGGGAGGGAGAGAGAGAGAGAGAGAGAGAGAGAGAGAGAGAGAGAGAGAGAGAGAGAGACTGTCTCTTTGTGTGTATTTCAACTATTCCCCACCCCTCCTCTAAAATCAAGGCTCTAGTGATTTACCCTCAGGAGGCTGCTTTTGCAGAAGTAGCAGAGTTGATTGAGTTTTCATGCTGTGAGATGATACAGGGGCGGAGTATGGTGACTGGCAATGCTTAGCTATAAACTTGATTATGTTTTGTTAGTCTTAATTTTGCCCCCTCAGAGCTACAGAAATGACTCAGCAGTTTTAAGCATTTTCTGACCTTCCAGAGGACCAAAGTTCAGGTCCTAGCACCCTAAAGCTACTTATAAATACAGTTCCAAGGGACTGGACTCCTTTTGCTGCATGAACATGTGTGTGTGTGTGTGTGTGTGTGTGTGTGTGTGTACTTGCTCGCACAATTAAATACATCTTTTTCTCAAAATTTGTCTTTAAAGCAGAAGGATTAAATTTGATTTTTACCATTAGTATATCCTGCCCTAGCCATTTAAATTTGAAAAATGAATTTTGCATGCAATTATTCACTTAAAACCTAAGACCCTCTCAGGTACATTTTCATTAGTATTTATTCAAGCCAATTTATTTTTAGTACTGATCAAAAGGATTTCTCTCTCCAGCTTGCAATTAATGAAGCAGGCACTCTCCAGTTTGTTATTGTTTCATTTAGTAAGAAAGGGTGCCATTTGTGCCAGATATATTAAACCAAAGTTTTGGTAAATAATTAATGCACTTGTATATTTATTGGCAATAGATTTAGACTTTCCATTCCCACTATTGTTGCCTAGAACTGCAGTGTCTGTCAGTACTCAACCACAGCCCTCCAACTTGGAGGGGCAATCATTAAGACCCAGGATATTTCAAGGGGAGGTGAAACATTCCAGTTTGCAGAAAACTGTCTAAGCTCAGAAAATAAACAACTAAAAGGGTTCAGGAAGTCCCTGAAACTGATTGGATTCACTGGGTTCTTTATTCTTTAAAACTGTGTCAATGAGCAGTAAGGAGTGCGGAAGACATTCTCAGATAAGCCAAGCTCTTTGAAAAAGGCTCAGACTAATCTAGCCACATGACAGAGACAGAATAATTGAGTATCCTAGAAAAGGTTCAGACAAAATGAGGTACATAGAAAGGACACCCCCCAACCTGTTGAGCTGCCTATAGGATATGTAGTAGATATCCTATATTTTTCATGATCTGTCAGGCATGCTGAGGTGGACTTTTGTAGATGCATGTGTCCTTCAGTTATTTCAGTTATTCCTTGGAATAAGTCCTTACCCATAGTCCTGTAAGTAAACAAATGAATACTCATTGTTCACCCATATGCAACTGAGGAATGCTGAATGTTGAAGTAACAGTCTTCCCCAAGGAAGAGCACACCAATTGTGTATCTAACACCAAATGATCAGCACTGAAAACATACATTCAAGTAATATTATATAGACCAAGTATGTTGTATGTAGAAAGGATGAGGTATATAGATATATAGATATATAATATATTATTTTATATATCATGTATATTATATATACACATATAATAATTCATCATATAATGCATATATTACATATATTTATATGTCTCACATATATTACACATATATATATATATATATACATAAGTGTATATATATATATTTATATATGTATATATAAGACAAAAACTGATGACAAAGAGCAAAGAAGTCATAAATTTGAAAGAGCAAGGAGGGGTATATGATATATTGCAGAATTTGGAGGAAGAAAGGGAAGGGGAAACTTAAGTAATTATAACTTCAAAAAGAAAAATCATTGATTTACCAAAGTAGATATTGGTGGTATGCTTACTTGGCCTTTCATCAGTTCCCTTTGTGGCATGTGTGGTAAGTCTCCCCAAGCATAGGGTCACATAACAGACTCTTAAAAACCCTGATCTCTGACTGCAAATCCTATGTGATATTTTGCATTTGAAGTTTGCAATTTCAGCACTGAGACTACTTGGCCTGACTTTTAAGTACTCTCTGGAGAGAGACGACTGGATTTGGAAAAAAATTGTAGTTTCTTCATAATGAAAAAATAGCATATTCTCACTCCCATATCTACAAAGGCAATGACTTTGTCTCAATGACAAAAATGGGCACATCATTACATAATACTGTAATTCTAGAGATAGTGACTTAAGGTCACAACTATTTCACCCATAATAGAGTTTCTGTGTCTCTTTTTTCTCGGCCCAGATTTGGGGTGTGAAGTCTAGAGACTATATCCTGACCCTTGAGCTCTCACAGAAGAGCAAGCAAACATTTCCCCACACCCTCAGAATTCTTCCTCTGCTATCACCGCCCTGAGCTGGCACCTGTGTGGAAGTGACACGTGAGAGAAGGGCAATCCTGTGTTGTCTTTAGAGTAGTCCAGGAGAAAACTGGACATCCCTCAGGCCATATCAAAAGGACTCAAGAACAGGTTTGATTTGTTAACAATCAAAGATGACTTAATTTCAGCACAAACTGCACACTGGGGATTTCCTGTTCTGACAGCACAGGTTCAATTTATGCTTGCCCCTCTACACACAATAGCATACCTTAGATGCAGTCAACACATAGTAATAGAAAGATGAGAAGGATTGTAAAGAAGCAGGTTTTTAAATAGTTACAGAGTGCCTCCTTGGTCCTCTTCTGTGTTCAATATGCATGTGGCTCACAAGAAGACCCAGTCTTATCACTCACTCCTGTCATAGGGCTGTCACGAAGTCTCAACATTGCACACACTGAGAGGAGTGTAAAACTTCTCACCATGCCAATGCATAGATTCCTATTTCATAATCATTCAAGTTTTACTTGTAGTCAGTCACACTGTATGGTGTGTGTGTGTGCACAAGTGCATGCTCACATTTGCACAGATGTGTGTGTGTGTGTGTGTGTGTGTGTGTTTATGGTTGAAATAAGATGTATTCTTGAATCTCTCTTTACCTTATTTTTTGAGATATTATCTCTCACTGGTTGTTTTATATTGCCTGGATATTAAGCCGCAGGGGCCCTAATGTCTTGCCTCCCTAGTGCTGGAATTAGAGGCTCACACTGAGCACTCTACCCTTTATGTAGATTCCAGGGAATGAACTCAGATACTCGGGCTTGTTTGCTAAACACTATACTTGCTGACCATCCCTGTAAACTATACTTTCTCACTTTCTGATGAAAAAAAAAAAACATCTTTTAAAAGTGTTCCTCTTTATTTCCGATGATATTTCCATATAAGTGTATCTTATCTGATATTAAAATAGTCCATTCAATATTTATAAATTTTTATTATTCATTTTTAACGAGCGTGTTTTTCCTGCATGTTTTTCTGTGTACCATATGCATGGCTGTGGCCATGAAAGCCAGAAGAGGGTGTCAGATCCTCTGTGACTGACTGGAGTTTACATGTTGTAAGCTGGCATGTGGATGTTGGGAACTCAAGGTGTCACCTATGGGAGAGCAGCAGTTCTCTTAACCTGAATCATCTCTCCAGACATAAATGAACGGCGTTCCTTGAAATCCCATTGTTCTCGCCCTGTTCATTCCATAGTGTAATGCTGCCCATCTGAAATTCCAACATGTCTTCTGGAGTTCAGAGCCCCATTCGATTGTTTTCAATATCCTTTTTCTTTTATTTTCTGCAAACTCATTAATTTTTAATGATTACCTTTCCCTGTCTTACATTTTGTTAACAAGCTAAGTATAATATGGGATTTGTTATATTCTTCAGATCAACCGTTATCATTTTACATACTTTAAATATCTTCAATTTCTTTGCTGAGTTTTCTGTTTATTTATGTAGAGTGCATTTACTTTTATTCCACATTTATCATAGAGATTTGCAAATCCTTGTCTCCCAAGTGTGACATCAAAGTATTACAAATGGTCTCCTCTGCTTGCCTTCCCCACCTAGACTCAGTCGTGTTCATTTTTCTTGTTATTTGCATCTGGAAAAATAGTGTTATGTGAGGATATTCTGAATGCTCCACTATGAAGATATGGAGATTTCAAATGCTGTTATATCTTATTAAGCAGAGGTATTTCTCTTTGATTGTCAACTCAGTGGGCAAGTGATTTGGTTTCATCCAAGTCACAAACTCTGTCAATGGAGTCACAATTAAAGCCTCTGCCCTAGTCATTTATTCCATAAACAGTGCTTGACAGCACCTTACATGGGCACCACTCCAGGGACAACTCTTCATTTGCTCGACATTTGTGAATAGATTTTAGAGATCCCTCTAGCTCTGCCTTCTGAAGTAACAAATCACTTTTCAATATTTGTGCCCATCAGCTGTTATTGCCTCTGGTCCTTCAGGTCAGAGACACAGCATCTTTTCCATTGAAGTTCTAGATAGCACTTATTCTCTGCTAACGGCATCCTAAAAATAAAGCTTATAGGAACTAGGAAATCATAACACATTACTTTTTTCTTACTTTTTTTTTGCAACATTTAGCTGTTTTTTTTCCACTTCATGATATTTCTCTTTTTCAAAATTTTTAAAATAGTGTTTTAGCGTCTAAGTACAGCTCTAAACCTTAAAGGGGTTGAAAGTTATTACTTTCATTCTTACAATACTTAAATAAATTACATAAATAAAATATATAGATAATTTTAAAAGCATGCATTTTACTGGAATTACCAGGTGATTAAGGATGTTCAATGGATTACAGCCAAGAAGCCTAGAGAAATGGGCATCTTTCTAAAAGGTTTATTTAGTTTTCTCATGTGGGTTAGTGTTTTGCTTGCATGTATTTCTGTGTTAGTATGAATGCACAGTGCATGTAAAAACCAGAAGGGTCTCAGATTCCCTGGAATTGGGATTATAGATAGTTATGAACTGCCATGTGGGTATCAGGAACTCAGGTACTATGGAAGAAAAAATACTTTAACCCCCTGTGCCATCTCTCCAGCCCTGACACAATATCTTCAGAGAGACAAAGAACCAATACATTGTACTGTGTGAAGAAACCTGGACTTACACTCTGTGGGGAGGACACAGACATGGGGAATTATTTAAGTAGGGTTGGGAGACTACATGCCAATCAAATTAGGAATGGCACCAGAGGATCATCAGACGGGAAGGCTTTACACTGTGCCTTTTGGCTTCTGGTCAAAAAATTCGACTGAGTTCTTATAAAAGGAGAGCCCAAGAAACACTGACTGGGGGCAAAAGTCTTCTAAATTCTTCGTAACAGTCCCTCTTAATGCTCTGTTCTCAGCCTCACAGTCAACATCCGGTGATGAAACTATAAGCAAATAGCTGGGAAACATATTGTCCAGAGAAAAAGGAAACATAGCCATGTAACTGGAGGGTGAAAGGTGACACCTATGAAGGATCTAGTCAGCCCTGAAACCATCAGAAGACAAACTGGGACCATATTAGAAACATTTCTACTCAGCCACCTCCTGCTTTTACCCCACGTCCTTACAGCCGAAAGAACCTCAAAACGGCTTTATCCAAGCAATTTCTAAAGGATGCAATTCTGACAGTATAAACCGTTATTGTTCTGGTTTGGAATCCAAGAGAAAGTAGACTCAATAACAAGAGAAGAAGATTGCTATCACAGAGATGTGATCTCTAGATATTAATGGGAAACACATAGAAAATACTCACATTAACAGGGATAATAATTCTCACGTGCATATCTAAAGATTTAGAAAACATCAGTCAAACTGGAGATAGGCCAGTAGTAATTTTTCACATTGAAATGGAAATAGAAAAAAAAATTGAAGAAAAAAATCACAAAAGAACATACAATATCTAAGAGATCGCGTTAAAATATATAAAAATAAAATTTAAATACCAAATTCAAGACATAATCATGAAACTCTTTGAAGAACTAGTTTCTAGAAGTTTCCAACATTAAGCTCAAAATGCAAAACTTGGCTAAAATGAGAGTGAACACTAAGTCATATTTGTGCTATATTTAAACTATGAGAAATTGAAAAGGAAAAGGAAAAGATTTAAGGAAGTTGAAGAAAATACTCATATTACTTTAAAAAATAATATTAAGAATATAAATTACCACAGACTTCGTAATAGACACCATTGCAAGAAAATGGAAAATGGGAGATTTTTAAATCTTTGGAAAAGCCATTAACCATTCTTCTTTTCTAATTTAAGTTGTTCTTCAAAAGCCCACCTCATTATCTATATCTAGTCGTGTTCACCTATGATCCCGGCCCTTGGGAGGGAGTTGATAGCAAGGCGGGTCATGAGTTCATGGTTAGCCTCAGCTAAGTAGTAAGACTGTGGGCAACCTGTGCTACCAGAGACCTCTCAAACACAAAACAAAACAAAACCAAAACAAACCCCTGTAAGATTCCTCGTCAGGAAGCCTACCTCAGGAGAAATGTCAGAAGGATCATTTGAGGCAGACCTAAGTGATATAGAAGAGAAACCAGATTTTAGATGCTAGAGGACGTATAACAGAATGTGAAATAAGAGCTCAGGTTCCCATTTTCAATTCACACTGAAGTTAAGTGTCTGGTTAGGCAACAATAGCAAGTATGTATCGAGGGGTTATGGCAGATAGATACATGGAATCATAGCAGCCACAAGTGACAAGAGGAAGAAATCGCAAATGATTGTCATAAGGGATCTACAGAACAGGAGAGTTGCATGGGGTTGTTTGAATTGAACTTACATTATTTTTATGGATATGCAAAGAAAGATGACTTTCAAAAGAAACGTGATAAAAAGGAAAGTTCTGTAAGATGACATATGAACCTTAATGTGCATGAAGATAACCGCAGGATGCAGAGCCTCAGGAAACAAAGGAGACAGACGCACAGCTAGTGTGCAGATTCAATACTCCTCCTTCAGTTATCTATAGAATAGGGACTGAAAGCTGGGAGGGTATAGATGATCTTCAATTTCAGAACGAGATACCTTCCAGTGAGTGAGGTTTGGAGTGTCCTCCATCCAAGACCAGCAGAATACGCATTTTTATCTTCCAAAGAGTGTTCACCAAGATATGTTAACTCTGGACCATAAAGCATATACTTTCTTGGTCTTCTGTTTTTATTTCAGAATTTCTGTAATTATTTCAGAATTTCATATGATGCTTTGATCATATAAGATACACAGCTATCTTCATGTACCCCCAATTTCACAGCCTTTTCTTTTCTTTCATATCACATCCAGTCCAATTAATTATGGCCACAAACTCCTGGGTATGAGGCCACCTACTAAAGCCTCGTTGATCAACCAGGGACCACACCCTTAAAACACACTAATTCTCTCTCCCCCGTAGCAATCACTTTCGAGTAGTGCCTCTCCTAGGGGTAGGACCATAAACCATACTCTAATTACCACCTCTGTTGAAGTAGTTCAGTGGTGAACCCTTGCTACCCAGCCTGGCCATTAAGTTGATCACTAGTACCTATATGGAAAAAAGAGAAAAGTGACTTCCACAAGCTGTCCTCTAAGCACTTCATATGCCACCTTGTAGCATCTAGTGTGTATCATCCATACATTAAATAATCACGAATACAACTTAAATATGTGAATCAATAAAAATAATCAAGATTATCCAAAACATTCTCTTTGACCACCATAATACTAAAATAGAAGTCAATAAAAACAAACAGAACATCTCAAAACACTTGAAGATCAATTAACACACTTGTGACTGAATCTTGAGTCAAAGAAGACTTCCCAAGAGAAATTTTAAAATATTTTGTTGACAAGGGTAAATGAAAACACGCCTCAGACTCGGAGCATCTGATGCTGGCTGGAGGGTCCGTGTAGAAGGAGAGTGGAACTGTTGTTTCACAATACCTTCCTGGGAACCTGAGATGGATTGCTTGTGTGCGATTCCGTTTTGTTTTCATAGAGGATCAGATATTCTTCACTTGTTCTTTTCCTGTTTTCTGTCAATTATCTTTGTCTCTGCTTCTTTCATTGATAATTTCTGGCCTTTATGAATTCATCGTGTTGATGGTTTCATCTCATTTCCAGTTGTAGTAATATTCCTGATAGCTAACATAATTGTATTTGTATGTATCCTGTGGAATGGACTATGATAGTTAAAATGAAATTAACACCAAAGATTCCTGATAAGTATAAAAGCACTTTGACCTTAGGCGTTTCTCTGAGTCAGTGTTTCTCAGGTATTTCTTAAGTTTGGTTGTTATGTTTATGTGTGTGCATACCCCACATGTATGTAATGTCCACAGAAGCCAGAAGAGGGTGTTGGATCATCTGGAACTGGAGTTACAGATAGTTGTGAGCAGCCTTGTGGCTGCTGGGAATCAAATCATGGTCCTCTGGAAGGACAGTCAGTGCTCTTAACCGAATAGCTATCTTCCCCACCTAATTTCTTAAAATTTTAAAATACTAATGCAGCACCTTATAAGGAGCAATGTCTACAGCTCAGGGAGGATATTAAATTATTGATTTTTAAACTTGACTCTATACTTCTTGTTAATAATTATGGGAAAACTATATATCATATATATTAGATGTAAAATATATATGGTTGTGGTATCTACATCCAGCTTTTATTTATTCTTTACTAAATTTTGAGTATTTTAAATTTGTTTTCATATATTCCAATCACTATTTCTACAGGAACTGTTAATTTGCATCTATCAATAGATAGTCCACTGTTCTTTTATTTCTCTTTCCTGAGTCCCAATCCCTTCTTGTGAAATCTCCTTTAGTAGTGGAGGGAGTGTTTTTAACAGCTAACATATAATTGCTCACTTACTCAGTCTTTCAAAATGTGATCTTTGTTTCCATTTAAACTTCACTCTTGCTTGAATGATCATGCACATATTTCTAGATTTATATTTTCTTTCTCTGAATTCTTAAAGACTTCACCATATCATATATAGTTTTCCCTTATTACTGAAAAGGTGATGTTTCATTTACAGACATTTGCTTCTATGGAATTTCCTTTTTATTTCCTAAAATAGTTCTCAATATTTATGTCTATCTATCAAACAAATGACTGCCTTTAGTTTGAACATGTAATTATTTCTAGAGTCTCAATTGTTTTTCCCAGATAAACTCACATTCCTTTATTACTTCCATCATTTTTTAAAAATTCTTTGTCATCTAAATTCTCTTTCTGGCTATGCTATTATTTCAAGAGCTGGGTGTACCATTCCTTGTATGTTAATGGTTTTTAAATCTCCCTTAGTAATCTCTGAAAAAAAAAAAGATCTCTTCCTCCACTGTCTCTGGAACTCTTTGGAAGTCCACCGGAAACCTCCCTGGGCATCTTGGTCTAAGCCATGCTTTCCCCTTCTGCACCTGTCCTTCATGGGCAGAGATGGGGGATGCACCTGTCCTTCATGGGCAGAGATGGGGGATGCACCTGTCCTTCATGGGCAGAGATGGGGGNCTTCATGGGCAGAGATGGGGGATGCACCTGTCCTTCATGGGCAGAGATGGGGGATGCACCTGTCCTTCATGGGCAGAGATGGGGGATGCACCTGTTCTTCATGGGCAGCGATAGGGGATGCACCTGTCCTTCATGGGCAGAGATGGGGCATACTGCTGTTGCCTTTATCTCCAGTGATGCTAAGTCTCAGGTCCATCACTGCCAGGCACCATCCTCATTAGAGACACAACAGCCCAGCTGCCAATATGGTAATGATGATGAGTCATTTCCATGCTGGTCGCCTTGTTAGTGAATGTACCACAAATTCACAGTGCTATGGATTTTGCTACAGTGTACATATAGAAATGATTTTTTTGTCAGATATAACTATAGTATGGAAACTACAACGTGGTATATGATACCTAAAATATCTAATAATTTATGTTTTCAAAATCTCAAAGGGCCATTCTTTTCCTTTCTAGAAAAAAGCATATGGGATATTTTTACCTTTTAAATTCTATGACTTTTACAAGTTTGGCTTTTATTTTTATTTATGTATATGCCTGCTTCTGCATGAATGTATGCACACATGTACTTGGGAGCCTACTGTGGCCACAAATATGAATGGTGCCAGAGTCACCTGACATGGGTCCTGGGAACTAAACTCATTTCCTCTGCAAGAGCAGAATACTTCCTTAACCACAGAGCCATCTCTCCAGCACCAAGTTTTGTATTTTTTGAATTAATGATTTAGTTGGTGTACAAACTAATAGGCTTCATCATGACAATTTTATTACACATATCTTTGTAATTTGCTAATGTCCACTCCTCACTGTCCTCCCCATCATCATTATTTCTCCTTGTCTCTTACTGCTTTCTTTCCAAGTAGTCTCAGTCTCTCTCTCTCTCTCTCTCTCTCTCTCTCTCTCTCTCTCTCTCTCTCCCCTCCCTCCCTTCCCTCCCTCTCTCTGCCCCACAGATGGGCTTAGATTTTTACAGGTGAGAGATTCTCTCTTCTTATGGCTGAGTAGCATTTCTCATAAGTTGGGTGCATGCTCTTTTCCAGTGCACTCTTGAGTCATTACTATACTTTGGCTGTTACAATTATACTTCTAATAGTATGGTAATAGATACTTTTAGGTAAAAGTCAGCAATTTTATGATAGTATTTGATAAATAATAAATAAGGAGTATGAAGTCCATGGAAAGTTAGTGAAGACAGCAATTATGCATAGTTCATTAACTATGAACCTGCAATTATTTTTCATTTTTAAAACATTCATGTTTTATGCATGTGAGTATTTGCCAGCATGTATACCAGACTGCCATGTATGTGCCTGGCATATGTACTGGTCAGAAGAATGTATCAGATCCCCTGAAATTGGAGTTATATATGGTTTTGAACTTCACTGTGGAGAGCAAACCCAGGTCCTCAGCAAGAAGAGCCAATGATTTTAACTTCTCTAGTTCTTTGTGGCATGTTCTCAGTATTCTATGCCAACTTCATCTTTATACTCTCCATAGTCTCTCTGATCTCCAATATTGTCACAAAGAGCTTCCCTTTCTAATTGACTTTCTACACCTCCCCAAATCCCTCACTTCAACCCTCCATCCTTCTTAGCCTGAAATGCCCAGAGCATGGCCTCAATATAGTTCCCTACTTCAGTGGCTCAGCTTCTCACTTTTACCTCTTGTATATACATATTGTGCTCCTCACCTGCCTTTCAAGTTCTACAGTTACTCGCTTGAGTACTGAGACTGGTCTCATTTAAAGATATTTCTGAGCAGGTGAGAAGGGCCAGAGAATAAAACCATTTGCCACATAAGCCTGACCACCAGAATTCAATCCCTGGATCCCATATAAAGTTAGAAGCTGAGTACAGACTCCACAAAGTTGTTTTCTGACATCCACAGGCACCCTGTGGCATGCTGATGGTCTGCATCCTTATAGTGTGATGCAAGTCTTGGAATGAATACATGTGAACAAACGAAAAATTATTTGGCTTGAAAAATGGTGATTACCATCATGAATTTAGTACCGGATATCTCAATATCCGGTCTTACTTTTGCAATTAAGTTTTCTACTCTTAGGTTGAAAACTACATGAAATTTTAATTACTTTGCATCTGTGTCGATGGAATTTGAAGAACAAAATATAGAAAGAAACAGCCCTCAACTGCCGAGAATAATTCCCAAAACCAATTGCTCTGGGTAGGAAGTCTCTCATTCCTCACTGTGGTCTTCTTAAAGTGAAACATTCTACTTAAAAAAAAGAAAAGAAAAGAAAAAGGAGTTTAAGCAGCTGATTAGCTTCTAATACAATAGTGACATTTCTTGTGTGTTCAAAAGCTACCCGTGTTTTACCCAGGACTTACACTTCCTAATTGCCACCACCATTCTTTGTTTGAAGTACTTAGGCTTTTAATTTGCATAGAAGGGATCTTCAAAAAATGATGTACTGGCAAGAATAAAAGAGCCATGGTATTTTTGTGATAAATCGGAAGGACTCCTGTGAAACTTACCCAACTCTATCAGACACTGCCTTTCTCTGTTAGTATTTTCATGCACATTGACAGTCTTGTTGGTTAACATGGGTAAGCAGAACTCTGATAATTACAGAAAGAGGACTTCTGTTGGTTAAATATGTATTTCACTCTATTTTGTGATTTTTTTTTAAAAAAAGAGCTGAAAGTACCATTAACTCAAAACTATGACCTCTAGAATTAATCGTGTTTATGTGTCTAGATATAGCTTGTGTCAGCACAAGGTTAACAGCTAAAAATATCACCTCTCATTAACAAAGCATATGTTTTCTGGATAAAATACACTACTGATGTAAGCATTTGAAGGCAATTTGAGATTGAATAGGTAGTAGATCATTTTTCTGACTTGAGTCAATTAAGAATGTCATTATGACTCACTTTATGTATATGTATACTATATGACCCATATAAGTATAAAGTATAAATTTAAACATTGTTTTTCATATTCTTATTTTTGTAAGATTTCTGCTTATTTCTATTTATTTCTATCTTTACTCTATGAACAGCAAGTTCACTTTGGAGGAAAGGGGTGGGATTCCTCTCCACTTTGTTCTGCTGAGCTGATGTAAGCTCAATACTGTTCTGATGTCTGCGGCATCTGGGCTACGGTTTGCTCTCTTATGTGTTAAGGGCAGTGTATAATGTCTCACCACCTCTGAAAAAAGGGAGAGAGTCTAGAATTGGGTGGACACACATTACCAATGTCTTTTGTAAAAACCCTCCACGGCTCTTCCACCTGTCTACAACCATGTGTTAGCATCACCCTGAAGAGGTGGGGATGCCCACTGCATGCCCGCACCATTCACTCATGTCAGGAAAAGCAACCACAGAGAACCCATCAGGGCAGGGCGACTTGACACTGTCTTCATGGTTTGAATGTTTTCACACTTGACACTGAATGAGTTTACCAAGTGCAGAGGCTATCCAAAGGAATAGGATGGCTATTCCTGGTTAGCTTTGCCCACATCAAACATGTAAAAGCTTCACATCGAACATGTAAAAGCTGAGCTAAAGCATCTGCATTCAAACCTAGAAACGACATCAGACTTTTTTGCAATCAGTCTTGGGAGAGTTTCAAATTCAACTCTCAGCTTCATATATGGATACTGGAAGACATCCACCCTCAATTCGACTAAAATAACAGAAATTAGGAAAACTGCAAGGTGAATCTAAAAAATAAAAATCAAAAGAATGTTCACATGCTAGTGGTTGGAATATAAAGAAAAACATATTGGAAGAAATGTTTTTCAGTTTCTACTGAAGGTAAATAGACAAATCCCCTTTGTATTTGCAATCTCACACCTGGAAATGAAGCGAGAGGACATTAAATGCTTATGCATAAAAGTTAATATGCAAGAATAATCACAATAACTAATGAGGGTAGACTCTCCATTCAATGTCTGTATAAATCCTCATATATTGTTACAATGTGCACTGGACATTATTAAGAAAAACAAACCCCTGACATACCCAAGGCCATACATGAATTCCTTAAGTGGAAATATTGAGTTTAAGAACACAAATATAAAATAGCTTTTTTTTTTTTAATGATACCAATTGTATGACGCTCAAACCTTGCAGAAACAATTCAACCATAAAATGAGAAGAATGGAAGTCAAAGTTCACTTACAGCGTGGGGTGTAAAAGAGACTTGGGGAGTCTCATTTGCATCTTGAACTAAGGGTAGTGAGAAAGTCAGTGTTTTCCTGGCTTCTGTTACACTCCTGTGACTACTCATCTGAGGCTGAGTTCCTTGGATTAAATTGAGTCTCCTTAACACAGTTTTATATACTTCTTGATGGGGCAGACCCATCTGTTGGACCTCTAGTAAGGACTTTGGCTTCATCACAACCAAGGAGATGATATCTCAGTCAGAGTCATTTAGATTGAGAAAAGTACCTGGGGAGGGAAATGGTAGGAAGTGGGAAAACAGAGAGAAAAAATATATCTCACTCATATAGCAAACATTTCTCGGGCTTATCCAGTTTTAGAAACTTGACAGATCAAGGAGACAGAATTATCACTCATGGGGGTAGCCCAGGGCCTCCTTACCTTCCACGAGGCCCCACTTATCCAAACTATCCCATCCATTCAGAGAGCATATGGAAATGAGTCTAATGGCTTCCTGTGGCTTGGAGGTAGTTTTCCACATGATCCCTGTGATGGGGAATGGGGACTTGATCTTACAAAGGCAGCTCAACAGATAAAAATCAAGGAAGGTCTCCTCCAGATGTCCCAGGAAGGGATGATTAGCTCCTGTGGGATGTCTCAGGCTGGGGGAATTTTGAAAGAATTCACTTGGCCTCCCAATGCAAGAGCCTCATCTACAGCCAAGCAACACTTTTTCTCTTCCAGGCCCTTCAGCTGTGACCTTGGGCACACTGAGATATAGCTAAATTGGTAACAGCCCTTATCCTTCAAGATACAGAAAAGTGAACTAACCAAAATTTCCTTTGATCTTAAAGTAGCCTGTTTTAGATGCTTCATTATAGTAATGTAAATCAGACCAAAACCTAAACACCAGAAATATTCCTAGACTGATTTAAAAGGCAATTCTATGAACATATTTCTTTGTGAAAGGTTATCTATCAATGTGAATAGATTTAAGATTGTAGTATTTTGCTAGATGAAAACTTATCTTCCCCAAAGCACACTGTCTATATCCAGTAAGCAGGCAGGATCTTTGCGGACCAAAGCACATTGGTTGGATGATAAAATGTTCATAATCATGTCTATAATGTATGGAATCCAATGGAACCAGGTAAAGGAGATACATGGATAAGAAGGATAAACAATATAAGCAGTAGGGTAGGAAAGAAGTGTGATAAGGAGCAATGAGAAAACAGCGACCACACTCCAAGCAATGGGCTGGAAGGGAGGAACATACACAGAGAAGTGTGTGATGCTTCATCACAAACCAAACCGAACAACAACAACAATAACAAAATGAGCAGTGATGAGCCTCACGGGAATCTTGAGGACAGGGACAGAGGCACCAAGAACAAAGAGACATGAATGCTGATCTCGGCACGCCTTTCTGGTTGACAGGGGATGCGATTGCCTCTGCTTGGCTTCTGTTGTTGGATTTCTGCAGTGTGAATGTAGGTTGACTACATATTACCTTAGGGCACTCCATAGCACAAGTGTGTATCATCTTCTATATCAATTTCCTCCACATTGAACATTCTCCCTAGGAAAGTAGAACGTGAGACTCAGAAAATGAACAAACTTAAATGCTTGGAAAAACTGAAACTCAAATGACTGTCTAGAGTCTCTCTCCATGGATGTAGAAGCAGGAATCCACTACTGAGGGAGGATAGTATGACAGGCTGAGCTCCTGCGAGGAGAATCTGCAATCTGCTGGATTGTCCGCAAGCCTTGCAGAGTGTTCCAGGTTTGCATCACCCATTTTAAAGTGGGTGTTTCAACAGATGCAGCCAGCAAGTTGCTTTTAAGGCATCTCTGCTTCTGTAAGATACCCTTATCCATAATCCTGAAAGTAAACTCCATAAACATATGTTCCTTAAGTAGTATTTGGGAATTATTATAATTATTTTGTCTGCAGTGTGTTCCCTGTCTCACACAATAAGGCTCCAGTATTCCCAGTTCGGAAATTGATATAGAATCATCCAGAATTCTGTGAAGGTCCCTGTGTTAGGGGAAGCTTTCCAAATGACTCTTGTGTGTTGCTAGACTAGATGACATAAATGAGACACAGAATCCAGAGATGTTGCTAGGCCTGCACCTAAATGATAAGAGGCTATGTCTTATAAAGCATAAGATTTACATAGAGATATCATTCAAGGAATCTTAGTCAAGATCTTCCCTGGACATTATCTCTGACATGATCATATATTTATGGTAGCATGTGATTGATGGTTGGCAATAGTCCACCACATGCATACATTCAGTTCTCCAGTGAATCTTATGAGATACCTTTGCACAATCTCATCTTTTCCATCTCTGCATTTGCCCTGTGTCCAGTGACTATTTGTGGAATGCGCGAGCCCTGCTAATAAATAACTTGATAGTTTTATAGTCTGGTGAAGTGAGAAGTTACAATGGATGGGTAATATGGAAGAGGCTTGCCTCAGTAGGTTATGACCCTTTTGGGAAGACAGCTGAAGAAAATAGCTGGTCAAAGATACAGGAAGAAGAGAGGAGGATAGTTTTGTGAGTGAGGCTCTTGCCTTGCAAGCACGCATATTGAGTTTCGTCCCCACAAGCCGTGCAGAAGTGTCGGGTGTGGTGGTACATGCTTATGGTCCCATCACTGCAGAGGCAGAGCTTTGGCACTCACTGGTTAGCCAATCTTATCTAACTGATGAGCCCTAACACATTAGAAACCATATTTCAAAGGAGGTAGAGGATACTCCTGTCTAGTTCCATGCCACTGTGAAAATAACCAGTCTCATCTAATATCATCTGAGATTTTTCTCTGCCCTCCACATGCATATATGCAAATACACACACATCTATGCAACATGTATGCGTGTACACACACATGCACACATGTACACACAGAAGCACACTGCGCGCGCACACACACACACACACACACACACACACTCACATGGGAGTGGGGGAATAGAGGCTGGAAAAGAGGTGACCTCAGTATATAACCAGAAAGATCATTTATTGGCTAAATAGATCTTAATCTATGAAATGTAAAATAGGTTATTTGGTTCTTTCAAGTTATACTAGGCTGAATTAATGCCCTGCCTGTGGATTACCATTTATCTCTTTTCAGAAACAGGCAATTATGCCATAAAGTTCAGGTCATAGAGCTTGTTAAGTCGAGTTTGTCTGGGATGCAGGTGTGGGCCTAGGGAAACCCATATATCACATAAAGCTATATTAAGAATCCTAAACCCTCACCAGAAGTATGTGCTTTATCAGCATGGCCAAACATTTTTGTTTCTTTAAATAAAGGGAAATATTTTTAGCTACTAAGACTCTTCTTTTAATTGAAGCCCAATATGTGCTTATTGCTGACACATGTTAAAATTCTTGCTTATCCAGTATATAAATCTCCACAGCCAATAGACTTACACCGTGTGTTTCCTAATTAGCACAGACACTATATGAAAAATGCAGGAGACATCTGCTAGGCGGAGTTTCCTATCAGTTTTAATTGATTCCACTTGTCCTGGATAGTCCAGAAAACATTGCTGGGTTGGCTTGTCATGAAGATTCCTTTAATTACCAACTTTTTTCCAGGTGAATTAAACATAATACTAATTGGGAGGTAGTCTTAGTAACTTTTATATTCAGCTTATTGTGTTTGCTAGCAGAATTGATCAGAAATGACCATAGACGTTCGTCTGAAATGGTCTAGAGGAAGAAATGAAACCACACCCCTTCCTGTTGGCACTACTTTTTAAGTCTATACTATTGGGTTCTTGTGTCTCTACCTCCCTTCTAACCCTTATTCTACCCTAATCCCTTTCAGACCCTCACCTAACACCAGGGAGGAAAGAAAGGTTAGAGAAGAAAGGGAGCATAGGCTTCTATAGGCTTCGTCCTGTTAATTGGGTTCCTTGGGGCAAGTCCAGTCTTCGCCATCAGGATATCCAACTTATTCTTCTCTTCAAACAGTAATTAGGAGCAGCAGCAGCCTTCTTGGAACACCCCTTGCCCTTCTCCAGGCTCTGCCATACCCTCCCAAGAAGCCCCAGAATGAAACTCTCTGTAGCTGGCAAATATCACGCCCCCACCTAGAGTATGAGACAATCATAGCTAAAGGCAGTGGACAGACGATCATAGCAGCCCCCAACTCCCACAACTGGAATGAAAACTAAACCATATTCACATAACATAAGTGGGTTTTTAAAGAAACCAAAGCTCCCACTCCAGGGTCCTGGGTGTACTTACAGGAGATCTGAGGAATGAAGACAGCAAATGACTCTCAGGACCTAATTTACTCTCCTGATAGCTGACCTGTGGGGAGAGGGTTTATCTTCTCATTATGTCTTCATTTTCATGAAGTAGTTTCCATATAGTAAAATAATCTGATATTTATCCTATTTAAATGTATATCCTTTCACATAAAAACCAACAACCATCTACTCATGGCATCCCTCTAAATCAGGATGTGGGTGTTTTCCAGTCACTAACTGCAGGAGATGCTTTTGCCCAGGAGACCATTTTCAAAACACCCTTAAGTAGACTGCAGCAGGTGAGAACTGGACTTCAGGTCTCCTGCAGAATATTTCAAAAGTTATTATTCAGCCATTCCTTTGGTTGCTCTGTTACCAAACAACCAGCAGGTGACCTTAAGATTCTTTGTGGTTCCGTTTAATACTCTTTCTTTTTCCCCTCAACACCTTGTCAAGTATACTCTACACCAGGAACAAGCTGCACACACTTGAGTTTGACTACTTACTTACGCTTTATTGTTTGTGCAGTAAAAACCTACAACATTTGAAATCAAAACCATTCCTGCATGCATTACTGCACTCTTATTGTCTAGCATGTTGTATGGCATACCTCAAGAACAAAGTAAATTGTTGATAAAGGGGTAAAACTTGGAGAAAACTGTGATGAACTATTACAAAATGTAACTAATTATTACATTAATTCATGCTGATTTTTTTAAACACGTATCTCACAAAAATGTATGGATTTTTTTTTTTTGCTGGGTGATGGTGATACACAGCTTTAATCTCAACACCCCGAATACAGAGGCAGGCAGATCTTGAAGAGTCTGAAGGAAACCTGCTTTACACAGTAAGTCCTAGGACAGCGAAGAATACACAGAGAAACCCTGTCTTCAAAAACCAAAGCCAAAGCAAAGCCAAAACTGGCCAACCAACCAACCAACAAACCAAGCAAACAAACAAACACATAGCTCTCTATTTAAAATTAAAGCATTTTTTGTATATTTTTGTAATAAGTTAATTACATTTTCTTTTTGATACTTTCTTTTATATAAGTCTCCCTAAGTTTAAGTAGAAAAACCCATGGTCTCAGAAAAGATCACTGCTTTTATAACACAGATAAGGAAAGAAAAGGCAAATGACTGTGGTATTGAATAAAGTTGGCTTTTTCTCATGAGAACTGGTGAAGGTATGTTTCTACACAGGTCAAGAATAAGCATATAAATTCCCTTCACCTGAGATGCCAATGTTAGTTGGACAGGAACTAAAAATGAGGCTATAGGCATAGACAATGTTTGACTTTCAAACATCATCTCAATTGAGCATCACAAGAGATTCTGAACTGAGAATTCACACCTGCATTTCGCAGATGCCAGTGCCTCAAGAAAGGAAGTCGAGGAGAGATGACAGATAACTATTTGACGCCATGCTCATCGGGGCTCTTGCAGGAGAAATAAGAAAGCAAGAAATAAGAGGAAGACCCTGAAGAGTCAACGCTGGACCACAAGATCCATCAATGAGTTGCGTTCTCAGTTCATGTTCTCTACAATTTTTAAATCATACTAGAATGGAGTTAGGCAAATCTTCATTATATTTGATCTAACTCCCTGACCTTGTTCAAGTCAATGATCAACAATTCAGTGGAAATTTTTTTTATATCCTTTCATCAAATTTTACCTCTTTCCTCATCAAGAAATTACTCAATTTCCCACTTTAGTCATCTGATTGCAGTGATCAAAATTATAGCCACCGTTTTGCTTAGCAATTTACCACACAGAAACCATTTTTTCAAAAGGCCAAGCCTTAAGGTAATGATTATACTCATTTTATAGTTGAGCAAACCGAAGCCCAGAGACAGAAAGCTGCCTCTTCTTTCTGACTCAAATTTGTTTCCACTAAAATCTATGCACTTATTCCAACTAGAAAGCTTTGCTCAACTTCTCCCTCCTCCTTAGAAACATTGCTGGATTTGTGTTGCCTTCCATCCTTACTAAGACATCCCAAGAGCTCTCATCCAAGGGGCAACAGACCAGGGAACAGCTTGTATTTAATTACATGAAATGGTTAATGTTATGTTTCAACCCAATGAGGCCATGGTACTTAGTTGCTAGGTTAAGTGTTAGCCCATATGTTTCTGTGAAAGCGTGCTTTAGACGTGATTAATATTCCAATCAGAAGACTACAAATAAAGCAGGTTGTTTTCATATATATATAAAACCACCCATTCTTTCTCTCCTTCCCTTCTTCCCTCCCTCCCTCTACCTTCTCTCCCTTTTTTCTCTCTCTCCCTCCCCTCCCTCTCCCCCCTCTTTCTCTCCCTCTTCCCACCTCTCTCTCTCTCACACACACCCTCAACTGATTCTAGTTCTCCGTAGAGTGATAACCACAAATGATAATAAAACTCCCTTTTAATAAGTTCCTAGATTCTAGTTCAGAGCCTCTTCTGTGTAGCAGGACATCAAGGAATCATCTAAGAACACAATGCCTAAAGAATGGAAAAATAACGACTTGGAAGCACAAACAAACACAAGGAACTATATACTTCTTTCAGTTAAACGGGAGTCATTTCACTAAAAGCCCATAAAGTTGCCTCTCAGTGTAGTACTGCCATGTACTGTAGGTTTCTAAGCTCCTAAAGCATTTTCTTCTCATAGGTGGGAAAGACAGGTGGCTGTTGCATTGGTTAATCATTGGACCTTGAGAAGGAATTAAGGAATTACTGAACTGGCTGGGGTCTGAGGACATCAGAGTCCTTCTGGGGAACACTCCATGCAGGCATAAAGTCATCTTTCCTGCGTACCATATGCCATACTTGTGCAGGATAGAAAGACTAAATTACTTTAAATGGAAAATTCATCTAGGATCCCCTGGGTGCAGTGATCTTATGTGGAGTATGAATTTTTCTTCCTCTTAGAGATACTTAATGCATAGGAACAAAGTTTGTTGTCATAACATAGGACAAAGTTATAGGTCATAACCTATAAGTACCAAAAGGGGTCAAGCATAATTCTATACAGCCTATAAGATCCAAGAGAGATTCTAGTAGTAAGGTTTATATGAAACTGTATGTCAACCTTCTCAAGTTCAGAAACACTACTATTTAAATTCTGCATTTTCTGAGGCAGTCTAGAGGCATCTAAATAATTAATGTCATCATCTTCAAGGTTGGGGATCATCTGCCTCCTGGAAATGGATTTCATTTTCTCACTTATAAAAATTAATGGAAAACAAGCTGATTATTTGCTCAGAGTGTGCCCCTGTGATAGTGTCCTTTTCTTTTCTTTACTTTTCTTATTTCTTTTGGTGAGTTTTAAGCTGAGTGGAGAAGAAAGGCTTTTTATTTAGTTAGTTTTGTTTTTCTAAAAATAAAAGTATATGTGTAGGTGTGGCTGTCTCTGTAGGTTTATGCACATGACTGAAATTTCAGAATAGGCCAAAAGAGGGCATCTGGTCCCATGAAACTGGAGTTATATGAGGTTATGTGTCCCTTCTTGTTGGTGCTGGGAACCAAATCTGGGTTCTTTGCAGGAGCAGTAGGTATTCTTAACCATCAAGTCATCTCTTTAGAAAAGCGTTTCAATGTGAGAAAGAAAGGCTTCAGGTGCACCTTGCTGTTGGTGTAGGGAAGCAAAAAAATTGATGTTGTGTGACGGGCTGCAGGCACATCTTAGTTTCTGCTTGTGTTTTAGTCCTTAGTGGAAGAATACGCAAGGCTAGGAGAAGCCCTATTCTTAATCTATTTTCTGCCAGTTTTGAATTATCACTACACAGTTTGTTTGACATACTCAACTGGCTTCTAGAGCTAGCAAATTATTAGATGTTAATCACTGTGTTAGCTGTACTAGTCAATTAATTAATTAACTACTGTATTAATTGTTGCAGATAACACATTTGCCTCTAAGATGATTGCTGTAGATGGTGGATCAGAACTCTATCTTCATTTAACTTGGACTGCCTACTGTTACAAGTCTTTGAAACTCTTTATACATCGCTACACAAACCACAGCATTTCAACATTTCTTTGGACTTAGCTCCCAAAAAATGTCCAGCAGTCGATTTTTACAGCTAAGCATAGAAAACAAGAGATGAAAATTATCACACACAATTTTCCAAAGAGAGAAGGACCAGGTGGGTAAGAGTATGTGCTGCTCATGCAGAAGATAGAAGTTTGGTTCCCAGCACCCACACGGCAGATCATACCCACCAGTAACTTGAGTTCCAGGGGACCTGATGCCTTCTTCTGATCTTGGTGGGCCCCAGAAATGTACACAGTGCATGTACATGCATGCAGGCAAGGCAAACACCCATAGACATAAAATAAAAACCAATCTCCTAAAATAAATATTTTAAAATGTTTAAAGAAAAGAATAATAACATTTAATGATTCTCTATGTTAATCCATCTACTACTTTTCATCCAACTTTTCTTTACACCCTGCTCTTTCATGCTGAGAAGTTCTCAAACTATGATGCCCAGATGATTTTTTCCCTGCTAAAACTTCATGTTAACGCCTTCCCGAAAGAGGTGCTCAGGAGAGATCAGAACATATAGAATAAAATCAAAACAACATCTCTCCACTTCTGGGTTGACCTAGAAGCGGCTTCTGGCAATCCTGTGCCCATCATTGAGATGAAATGGTCCTCAACTCTCTCCGTCCAAAGATAAGCAGTGCTTTTGTGCTAGGTCCTTTGAAAAGTGTCTTTCATTTCGCAGTATCAGACACAGACTTTCTGAACCAGGCACCTTTTAACCCAGAGGCACCTGTGCTTCGGAACATCAAGAATCAACCTTTATTCCTTTTCCCCTTTCTTTCCAATCTCCCTTAAACAATTTTTGCTGCTTTAGAGTTTTAGCTCCCAGAACTTTTATTAAGTTCATCTGGGTGGATAGATGGGGAGACTCTGCTTGTATTTATGGGACACTGTTATCCTTACAGACTGTGTTTTGTGTTAAATGTGAAGGTTTTGAATGAAAGAGTTTAATTTCCCTTATAAGATTTATTAATGTCTGATATGTGTGTGTGTGTGTGTGTGTGTGTGTGTGTGTTCATGATTAAAGTTAGTCCAACCAAGTATATAGTTTAATTGAAGAGTTTAGATTTTTATTTCGCCCGCTGTGGTGAAACCATTGTGTTTCAAGTTTTTCCAGGCACCTCATAAGCAAATTACTTCCATTGATTTCTAAAGCAGAACTGGTCCACAGACAACATGCTTGCTCAGCAAAGCAATTAATAACATTCACTTGGCTACTTTGGAAAACAAAAGGTTGTCTCTTTCATGTTGGGTCATGATCCTAGTTAATGAACCCAAAGTATTTCTAAGAGATAAGAAATTATGCTGTCACACAAATATAGAGCTACGCCTGGGGGGGGGGCTCTTGTAAAAAGATTTACTGCTTTAGCTTCTCTTTCTTTGAAATGCTGTGAGAGGAAACATTTGATGCTGCAAACAGAAGCAATGTATTTCTCTGTCTCTCTGTCTCTTTGTGTCTCTATCTGTCTCTGTCTGTCTCTCTGTCTATACAAGTCACGTGCTTGGTAAGTCTTGGTGATTTTATTTATATCAAGTAGACATTCAGAATTCAATCTCAATAAGATTAAAACAAGGTAAATATACAATCTAATAGGGGAAATTTTCCAGTAACTTTTTCTATCTACAGGATTCCATTCATATCCTCACTGTCTTGGGAATTAAGCTGATAGGTAGCAAAAGATGAAATAAGCCTTGTTTGTCTTCTGCCTAATGGATTTAAGAGAAGCAATAATCCTTCACTGTTCTGTTTCCATCAGAGTAAGCACACGTTGCCAGGCGTGACTTCAGGAAAATGATAGGTGACATTCAGTGGCAAAAGTAATTCGAAGAAGACTACATTGTATTCTGAGTGTGTCAGGGTCTCAAGGTTCAGTTGAAGTGCTTTGCTTATGGGATCTAAGAACCTGTCCTAATCCAAGGCAATGGGTGCTAAAGAGAGCTGCATCTTACTGAATCAGGTTATTTTAGTATGATATTGAACCCTCCTACATGGGTTGTGTTGTTTGAAAATAGCAAGCTAAGTCAAGGCAATTTGTACTGCAAAGAGAGATAATTCAGAACAAGGATTCGCATGCGGGGAATCCTGGGGCTGGAAAGATAGTTCACTGTTTAAGAGCACTGGCCGTTCTTGCAGAAAACTAGAATTCAGTTTCCAATACCCACACTAGGCAGCTTATAACTGCCTGGAACTTCTGCTTGAGGGCATCTGAGATCCTCTCCTGGCCTCCAAACACATGTGCACAAATGTCTACCCAAACATGCATGCACACAGACAGACAGACACACACATATGCGCACGTGAGCACGCATGGGCAAATACACACACACACACACACACACACACACACACACACACACATGTAATAAGAAATAAAGGTTTTATAAAAATTTGTGTCTTAAAATAAATATTTGCATAGATGAGGGACCTGCTAATCACGGCCATGAGACAAACCTGTCCTAAAGACAATTATAGTTCAACCTAAAAAAGGGGACTTCTTTTTAAAGTTACATAGCCTAATTTTATTTGTTTTCTGTTATTTTCAGAATAAAAACTATGCATACTTCTGATTGCACCATAGTTTTCTAGTCAGAAATGAACACTTGTCACAGTGGTGTGTTGCTTTATTTTATTTTGATCTTGTTCTCAGGCAGGCTCCATTATACACTGATGGGGCATTTCCCAACTCTGTTCTTGGAGACTTTTGGAGGGCACATTCAAAATCTTGTCCATGTGTCATTTATACTACAGTAAGTACTCTGGCCTGTTCACATGCATCTGAAGGAGAAATCACAGAATTGCATGAGGCTCCTTAGGGAAAGTACTTGGCAGTGTCATGACATCATGCTCTCTCTATGTGAAGGGCTGAGGTGAGTAAGAACAGAGATGGGAAACTTTATGTTACCTTTGCAGACAGTTTCACAGAGAAAGCAACAGGTTTGTCCTGTTTTCATGTCTGAGGATGTGACAAAACACCCTGGCCAGAAACAACTGTGAGAAGAAAGATTTTTTTTATTAGATATTTTCTTCATTTACATTTCAAATGCTATCCCAAAAGTCCCCTATACCATCCACCTGCCCTGCTCCCCAACCTACCCACTACCACTTCCTGGCCCTGGTATTATCCTGTACTGGGGCATATAATCTTCACAAGACTAAGGGCCTCTCCTCCCATTGATGGCTAACTAGGCCTTCCTCTGCTACATATGCAACTAGAGACACAAGCTTGGGGGGGTGTACTAGTTATTTCATATTGTTTTTCATCCTATAGGGTTGCAGATCCCTTTAGTTCCTTGGGTATTTTCTCTAGCTCCTTCATTGTGGGCCCTGTGTTCCATCCAATAGATGACTGTGAGCATCCACTTCTGATTTTGTCAGGCACTGGCATAGCCTCACAAGAGACAGCTATATCAGGGTCCTGTCAGCAAAATCTTGTTGGCATATGCAATAGTGTCTGTGTTTGGTGTTTGTTTATGGGATGGATCCCCGGGTGGGGCAGTCTCTGGATGATCCTTCCTTCTGTCTCAGCTCTGAACTCTAAAGATTTATTAGACTTATAGTTCCAGGTTACATGCCATCATTTCTGAGAAATCAGGTCAGAAAAATCAAGTAGCTAGTCGCATGACACCGATAGCCAAGAACACAGAGATAACAAATGCATCTCTGTTTGATTGTTTGCTCCCCTCTAGTTTCCTCTTATATTACATTGGCCAGGACATCCTCTGTTTGGGCTATCGTATGTCCCACAATGAGCTGTGCCTTCATACCTTCATTTGTCAATTAACATACAAGACCCTCCTCCACAGATGTTCCCATGGGTCAACCTTATCTAGATAAATGCTCAGGTGAGACTCTCTTCCCAGCTGATTCTCAGTTATGTCAAGTTCACAGGTCAAACAACCCATGAGGCATCACGAAAAGAGGAGCCTTATGTAGACCTATAAGAAAGAGCTCTTGACAGTCAGTCTCAGTGCTTACCTCCAGGTACCTCCACCTTTTGACTCCAGTTTTACTTTCTCTTCCTATGCACTGTGTGATTCTTTAACTCTTGGATACTATCCATGCCTGTTTCCACATCTCCAGCAACACAGATTGTCTCTCTCTTCTTCCTTTACATAGGTACCAACTATGTCTATGTCACTTGGGGGTCCATGAGCTCATGTGCTGCACAGGCATCAGGAGATGGTAGAATTCTCAGAGATGGAGTTTCTGGCCTATTGTCCTATCACAGGGAACAGCCCCCAGACTTGTTTCCAGGAGTTTACACCTAACTTTGCATGGGTTTGCTTATAATGGGTGGCATCCAAGATGGATTCTAGAGACATGAGTTGAGAAATATGTATCTTTCAGTGAAGTTGCAATAGTGGCATGATTTGAGTAAATTACTTTAGAATTGAGGGATATAGATAACTGGGAAGTGTCTTAGTCATTTTCCCCATCACTGTGATAAAATATCACAAAAGGAATGTAATAAATAGATGGAGGGTTTGTTTTGCCTCTCCCTTCCATGTTGTGGACAGTTATGGCAGGGGAGTCACAAGAGCAGGGACTTGAGGCAGCTAATCACATTAGAAGCCGATGTCATTTAAAGCTTATGTTCAGTTCTCTTTCTGCAACCTTATGACTTTTGCTACCGCACTGAAATCTACTAAAATCCATACACAAGATCCATACAAAGGCACTATTAACAAAATCTCCAAATTACTTTGTGTGGGGCATACAAGCCACAGGTTGGATATGCCTGGTAGAGAAATGGGTTTCTGGAGGAGATGGGAATTGGTATGGTATGACACAAGGAGAAGAGTGGGATTTCAGAGACTATCACAAAGCGAATGTGGATATGACCTCATTTCTTTTGACTAAAGTTTTTGTTCTTCTGCATCCAGCCATGATGATAGACCAGCCCCTAGGTCCATATCTGACTAAAACTCCCTAGGTTTCTAAATTTCAATGTAGATCTTATGACCATATAGGGTTTTGAAGTGCTTCGCAGTAAAGAAAGTATAGGTCAAACATTTGAAATAATTCATAGTCGGCAATTGTTCTGTGCTGGTTCACCTGATGATAGGAAGTCTGGCTGCTTCTTTGTGCCCCAGCTGCATGGATGGTCGTCTGGAAGTTGCCATAACAGTGTCTGTTCTTCTATTTCCCAATGCAGACATCTCTGTTAGTTGGGGTTCTCTAACGGAACAGAATCGACAGGATATGTGTGTACATGTGTGCATGAAGAGTTTATTAAACCAGCTTACACTAAAATAATAAGAGTAGCAGTCTTGCATATGAGATGCTGAGAAACTCATAGTCTCTCAGTGCTTACGTCTGGGTGTATCCTATAGTGGCTGCCCCACACTGGAGAGGCTGAAAGCCCAACAGTTGCTCAATCCAAGCTGGTTGCACCAGCAGTTCCAATCTGGCACCCAAAACTTCAAGGATTCACAGTGAGACACTGGTCCTTAGTCAACACAACAATAGCAGACTTGAAACACCAGTTCTGGTGTCAGAAGGAATTATCAATAGAATAAATCCACTTCTGGGCAAAATAGGAGATTAAGCAAGCAAAAGGCAAACCATGTTCCTTCTGCTATGCCATTTTCTTATCTGGGCTGCTACCAGAAGGTGCCTCGAACATTTGGGTTGGGACTTGCCAATCAACTAAGACAATTAAGAAAGTTCCCCAGTTGAGATTTCCTCTTCAGATGATTCTAATATGGGTTAAGTTGACATTAAAACCAGCCATTATACTACACTGTTCACTCGTCAGCTACCTCTGGCAGGATCAGTGATGTAGTGGGCATATAGACCTCCAGAGGCAGTGGGCAGGACATTGTAAAAATTATTAAGACAGTCATGACTGTAACTCGGGTGATAGTAAAGCAGATCAATGGAAATCATATTTGTCTGGAGAATTTAACACTTCATTGCAAAAGTGACCTTTGATTTGGGGTACCCAAGGCCAGAAGTCCATTCTATTTGAGGAAAAAAAATGATTGAAGAAAAACCCCACCGAGGGCAAGAAATTAAAACATTAAAAGGAAAAGTGAAATCATTGACTATAAAGGTAACTGGGATATTTCCTTTCCCTCGTCCGTTTCTCCTTGCCTTGGCTTCCTCCTTGCCTTGGCTTCCTCCTTGCCACTGGGTGAGCTTGCTTACTGAGGCAGAGAGATCACCCCAAGGACACACTGCTCTTTATCAGTGGCTAAGAACGCTACAGTGTCTCCTGATTTCCAGGATAGGGCTAAAAAGCATTTTGGAGTTGGATCATAAGGCACTTTGAATTCTACATCAAACACTTGTTAATATAAAGCATCAAAAGACAAAAGAAGGCCATGGCTTCTTTTGATGTTTCTAAAAACAATCCTGTAACTAATGTGAAGGATATAGCCAGAGTATGGGATTACTGACAAATGGGTGGCAATTGTCTAAGCATGGTTTAAGCAAGATCTCTAGAAGGAGATGGGAAAATGTGGATTCCGACCCACTGAAGTAAGTGCCAAGTGCCAGCATGTTTGCAGGTGACATTTGCAACCTATAAATGTTACTGAAGTAATCTATCTTCTCCCAGCCCAGGTGTCTATGTAACTCTGCAGTGACTTCCTGAGAGAATTTATAGGACCCTAAGAGTGCCAAACTTTGAATATATTTTCTCTTCAATTCATATTTATAGGCAGGGGAAATTGCCATCCAGAGAGGGTTGTCTTTGGTTAAACATCATATTGAATATCATTAATTTTCTCCTATTGGCAAACTGCTGGCTGGGTAAAAAGGACCTGCAAATATTATTTCTACTATAACATTCATCATTTAATCTCAGTGGTTGGCATTTGTGCTAGATGAATTAATTATTCTCCAAGCTCTACTCCCTGCTACCAAACAACACCAACTTTTCCAACTTTACTCTCAGCATTGAGTCCAGCTCCACTCTGCACTATGACTCTCATCCTACATTAGTTTGTTCCCAGAGTCTATCCACAAACCAATACATTAAATAACAGAGAGAGAGAGAGAGAGAGAGAGAGAGAGAGAGAGAGAGAGAGAGAGAGAGAGAGATGCAATTTAAACACATACCCAGACAAAGAGAGCTGGTGATTTTGCAAACAGTTCAACCAAAGCCTACATCATTTGGTAGCTTGTCTACAATGTTAACCACAAGCCAATTTCCCCAAACGTGTCTCTTCTATTCTTCAGCAGCCAGTACCTGGCTCCCAAGCTTCTGTTTTCTAATTTGGATGAATGAGTGAACTTGGCAAAGTAGATGCATTGTCAAAGCTGATTTATGTTGTTGTCAATCCAAACTGCTTGGCTCTGCACTGAGATTATCCTTTCCTGCCCATTGTTCAGAGTTCAGAAAAACACCTTCTGTTCTATTGTTTGGCTATGGTCAGGATAGAGATTTTTCTATTCTGTTGTTCTTTTCATGATGCACCAAGCTTTCCCACAATAATAGATAAACTCCACTATAGAGGTTTGTGGGGATCTCAAAGGGAAAAGGGAGAAAAGCTTTAAAAATGGACATCAGTGGGTGCGAGGTGCTGTACAAAGAATATCAAACAGCCTGAATAACCGCCACCAACCATTGGGGTTTCCACCGTATATTTTTAATACTAATGCTGGAAGCTGATTTTCCTTTTACATTCTGGTAGAATTTAATGAAACTACAGGTCCCCTTCCTTTGGGAAGGTGCATAAAAGTTCTAGAAACAAATATGTTCACACACACACACACACACACACACACACACACACACACACACACACACACACCAGTGTTTGCCCCTGAGTAATTATTCAAAGGGAAAGAGATATAGTTTTTTATATTTTTTCTTAATATCAAAACAAATATAGGAATACAGAGTGTATTAGTTAATTAGTTACTTTTCTGGTTGACCTGATGAAAAGCAAATCAAAGATGGGAGGGTTTACTTCAGCCTGTAGTATGAAGGGATGCCATCTATCAAGGCTGGGGAGGCAGTGCAGCTGCTTAAGGTGGTTAGGCATATTGCATCCACAGTGAGAAAGCATAGCAGTGAATGCCTGTGCACAGAGCTCCCTTTGTCTTTTCAATGAACTCTAGGACTCCAGCTGAAGTCATGATATGGACTAACGTTCGGTGGGTCAGCCCCCTCCAGTTACCATCATCTATAAAGTACCACACAGATGCACTCCGAGGTGTGTTTCCTTGATGACTCTATGTCCTGTCAAGTTGACAACAAAGACTCCCCACCACACAAAGCTACATTTATTTGGCACACATATATAAAGCTGTATTTACTTTATCCACTTAAAAACTGTTAGTTGTTGAGAGCCGAGAAATGACTAGAATTTATGTGAGAACTTTTAACCTTTTATATCTGGAATCAGAGCCCTGGGTAGAGAAGTCCACCTTGAAAGAAAGGCATTGGTTACTATACAGAACTAGCCCAGAATTGTCTGTCTTTGGGCCAACAAACCATGTAAGTGTTCTGCTGCTACTCATGTACCTTGATGCAGCTCACATTGTGGTCAATGCAACAGAACAACTTTCCTGTGCTGTGGATGTGATGGTTAGAGACATACTCCAAGACCAAAAGGAGAATGGCCTCTAATGGGTGGTGCTTAAGCAGCAGACACAGACAAATGATCTGTGGCCTGTACTTTGCAAGGGTCACTGGGTCCATCTTCTCTTTGATCCCAATTGCATTGACAGTTACCATCTACATAAATTTCAATTCAAGAATGCTAGTTCTCTCTTCCCCCCTGTCTCTGTCTCTGTGTCTCTGTCTCTATCTCTGTCTCTCTCTGTCTCTCTGTCTCTCTGTTTTTCTTTCTCTCTCTCTCCCCCACCCCCTCTATCTCTGCAAGTGCACATGCATGTGTGTGCACATGATATTGGAAGCCAGAGGACAGGCTCAAGAGCCACTCATAAGGTCTTTTCTCCTCCTCCTATTCTTTTACTCTTATTCTTATTCGACAGACTATGTCACTAGGATAACTAGTCAGGTAGGCAGAGGGATCCTCCCCTCTCCATCCACCAGTAAGTCCCAGAGACCTGCTTGTCTCCACCCTCCAGCTCTGAGAACTCATTGAAGCATCTTCACACCTGGATTTTCATTCTTTTCAATATGGGTTCTTGGGCTCAAATCCAGGTCCTCATGCATCCAAACAAGCACTTTACCAAGGGAGAGCTCACTCCAGCTGCTGGATTCAGTAGTTAAAACTGATGTCTGGAAGGACCAGAAGCTTTGTGATGGGCATTGGGGATGGGAGACAGTGACTCTGCACAAAGGTCCCCTGCCCCCTCCTAGGACTGCTAGCATGACACAGATTTTAGTTTAGTTTAGTTTAGTTTAGTTTAGTTTAGTTTAGTTTAGTTTAGTTTAGTTTAGTTTAGTTTTGTTGGTTGGTTGGCTTGTTGCTTGGTTTATTTCATCCCTGTCTCCTTCACCTTCAGGTTTCTGAGTTCTACCTCTCTTCACGTCTGAAGGCAAACTGCCTTAAGGACTGTCTTAGTTAATGTTCCTATTGCTGTGATTAAACAGTGACCATAACAATTAAAAGAGAAAAGGGTTTGTTTCAGCTTACTGGATTGTTCATTTGTGGCTTGCTTAGCCTCCTTTTGATACCAACTAGGAAGCTTTGTGTTTGGCATTGGGGATGGACATGTGCCCGGGGGTGGCACTGCCCAAAGTGACCTTGGCCCACTGACATCAAATTGTCAATCAAGAAAATGCCTTACAGATTTGCTCACAGTTCGATCCTATGAAATCATTTTCTGGATTAAGATTCCTTCTTCCCACATAACACTAGTTTGTGTGAAGTTGACACATGAACTAGCTGGCACGGGGACCACGTGATTCTCCAGGTCTGGAACACAACCATGTTTACAATGTCACCTTTTGTGGGACTCTCCTACTGTGGCATTAAGACTGGACATTTTTCAGGGGTGTTCTCTTGTTGCTTATGAGAGCTTTCCCATGGAGGGAATGCCACATGGTGTCATTGGTAGATGAACACAGACAACACCAGAAGGACAGGTTGTCCATCCCAAGAGACTCCACGCGAGCAAGGGAGAATTCTCCCACTCTCAGAGTGTGTCCATGTTCTCCTTTGTATGTGGGGCTGGGTGGGTAGAGGCTTTCTAGGTAGGCTATACTGCACTTTTATCCACTGAGCCATCTTCCAGCCTATACTGCTCCTCCAGTGAAATGGTTCATGCATTAATAGCCAGTTGCTTTTTTTTCTTGTCCAGTTTGCTTCTTTCTCAGCCTGTGTGCTATTCAAGCATGATTCTGATACTTACTTCCATGGAAGTAAGCCTTGAAATTTCCTAAAATAGTATTCTTAATACATTTAATTATAGGGATTTTAAAAGTCACTTTAATGTGAACATATTTAATGAATATAGAAGCAATAATGGTTATTATCAAATTCTCTATGTTTCAAAACACTTTCTGCACCTTTACTGCATTAAATTTCCACAACACCATGGAATGGGCAACTTTCCCATGTCTGTGGTGAAGGTTAGGTTAAGACATGGAGTTTTTTTTAGCCAATGTGGTCTCTGGATTCTTCTGGTCTACCTTCCATGCACTTGATTCTGCTATCTTAGGATATCTAAATGCTGCTGTCAGACTATTAGAATGACTGCTAATTATGAGAGTACTTAGAAATGTGCTTTATAGAAGCATACAGACCCATATAAATGTACAAAAATCTCCCTGAGTCCACACACCTGCTCTTGACATTGAAGCCTTTTAGAACATGTGACAAGAGACAAAATAGAGGCAACTAAACTGCCCAGGGTCATGGCTGTTGTTGAATGCATATGATGTATTTTTATTCTCAGTGTTATTTTGAGCAATCATATTTTCCTGGAACCCATCCTTCTTCTTCACATAGTACTGTCTCTGCAAAGGCCTCTTAGCTGAATCTCATACCCTCAGAAGGCAGCATTATAGGAGCATTGCAAGAGTGAATGATTCTACAGAAAGACAGAAAGCATAGTGAGACTATTCTCTATTAGAATCATCTCTTAAAAGTTAACCACTGTCCCCTGACAACCATCAAGGGCAGCACTCTCAGTGACCCAATTACTTCATACTAAACCTTGCCTTCTGAAGACTCCATGACACCTCCCATCATGGCTGTAGAGAAGCCAACACACTATCTAGTAGCCTTGATGGAAGCACTAAGACATACCAAACAATGGCAACAGGTAATCTCCACACTTTCTTTTCCAAATGAAATCAGCTTTTCCCTAGATACGTACTTTGGAGTATTATATTTTAGTTTTATTTTTGAAGACAAGGTCTCAGGCAGACCAGTCTGGCCTCCAAGGCTGTGTAGCAGAGAATGATTGAATTCTTAATTCTTCTATGTCCTGAGTGCTGGGTTTATAGGCATACAGTACATGCCCTGACTACGTAGTGTGCCCGAAGTCATAGTCAGGACTTCCTTTATACTGGGCAGGTATTCTGCCAGCAGAGACACGCTCTCAGCACTGAGTATTATAGTTTTGAGGATCATTAACTCCAATGTCTTTTTATGAGTGGTTACTGACTCCGTACATATATCTTGCATCCATGCTGGCAAGTTGTTCGTGATTCTGCTTTATTTATATACAATTTTGAATATACTGTGGATTAACACAGAGGACAACACATTTTAATTTGACTACAAAATACCTGGATGGAAACCATTTTCTTGAAGAGGAAAGACTAGTTTCTTCTTTGACTTTGACAACAGCTCAGACTATACTTTCTTTTAGAGGTGCCTATATTCCTGAAGTGACATCTTGCATTTCTCCTATTGTGCATGAAAAAGGACAGAAATTCAAAATGAGCATTTGGTTAGGTTAATTTAAGAACTTGGGAAACGTGGCTTAAAAACACTCACCTGAAAATACAGGGTACAATTTAGGCACCATCTTTTACTTTCTGTTTTATAATAGAAATCACACTGAAGAAACTCACAGACTTTTCCCTTTTATAGTCAGCTTGGAAAAGTTTCTCAGTAAAACACAATTCAGAAACAAAAATACAATGAACTCAGTTTTTGAACTTTCTTCTCCCCACATTTGTGCTAACGAACAAGAAACAATCAGAACGATGAATTAATTACTCTAATAACATCTCTCCTCTTCATATTCTTTTCAAGAACAAGGGTCTTTTTTTTCCACTCTTGTATTGAAGAACAGCCAATCAAAACACAGAGGTAATTATTCTGAAAAATGCCTTGCTCTCCCTTTTAATACAATTATTTTAAATATCCAGGGAGAGAAACTGAGGAGACACAATCAGAGAAGGAATTAATTACTCTATTAACTCTGCTTTTCCTTAGTTTCATATATTCACAGTTTGGGAAGGAGGTCTCAGGAGGTCATCACTCCATGTATCTGCCACCTGTCAGGGATGCTCTAAAACCATGCAGACAGATGGGCAGCTTCCCTGGTGGCTCTAGTCCATCATCTAGGGCTTCTCTCTCCTTTGTTTCTCTTTTATTATTTCTTTCCATGAATGTTCTTGGCCCTGACAACTAATTATACACACAGGTTCAGGATTTCTCCACTTTTGTTGATAATTATATTTTGTACCCAAACTATGCTTCACTTGTAAAAGTTAACATAGCCTCAAAGAGTTGGTTCCGGTGTGCAAATGTGGGTCGAAATAATTCAAGATGGGTTATGCCTTTACTCTGATAGCATGGAAGAGATAATCTGGGAAGAGCAACAGGGAAACACTGGGTGTCTTAGTTGAATCCCTGTTGTTATCATAACACTTGGTGAATAAAAACGACTTTGGAAAGAAAGGATTTATTTAGGCAAACATTTTCATCATGGTATAGAGGCATGGAAACAATCAGTTGGCCTGGCAGCAGCAACAGAAAGCTGGGAGATCACATCTTCAACTGCTTAATACAAGCCTAGTTGAAAAACATGCTTTTGGCTCATTGGGAGACCATTCTTCAAAAGTCTAAGGCAGAAAATTGTGAAGACATCACCTTGTATTCACTCATGCAACAGGCATGAATAACTATACACACACACACACACACACACACACACACACACACACACACACAGAGTGTTAAAAGGGGGTGTTTTGAGGCATGATGAAAAATAACAAGCTTAAGTTGACCATCTGTACTCTTGAATTTCAGCAATACAGTCTTGTGTTTGGTAGTAAACTGAATCACAGAGTCTACCTAGAGTTCTTTGTGGACAAATACATCCTGAAGTGCTCATAAATACCACACTAATCTGAAGCTCTCCTAAAATAGAGTACAAGTGGAAGCTATCTAAACTCATATTTCTGTGTCTGTATTTGATTTTTGATGACTTTCTCATAACTATTGGTTTTGTAGCAAGACACAGGTTGCAGGTGACAAAGATTCTCTGTGACTCCATGGCTCTCCTTGGCACACTGCTGCTGCATTAAAGAAAGTCAACTCCTACAAATTGTGATATGTATTTTTTCAGATTGTATCTCTGATCAAGATCAAGCTTCTAAAGACTTTTGAAAATTCTATAAAGCACATTATTTGACCAACTGACAAAGGAGGGAAATAGATGGTGAGTTAGACAGAGTGCAGTATTAGTGTAAATTTATGAGCATGTCAGCTGTACTGGTTGAGTGTAATAGAACATCCCCATCCCCAGGAAATATTCATGAAGCTTTAAAGGCAAAGAGCTATGCTGTATATCATATCTGAATGGTTCAGAAAAGAAAAGAGCACAGACACAGTTAGAGAGTAAAATATCGACAATAGATGAAAATAAATAAAATCAGAAATGTCTTCTTATAGTATTTTTACCATTTTTATTTTTGCACAACCCTAAATATTGAAATTATTTTAAAATGTAAGACATTAATGGCCAGCAGATCCTTGGGGCCTCATGAGCTCCTCCCCTCTCCCTGATGCAATGTTGACAGACTCCATCTTGTGTGGGTCTCATTCCAATAACTATAACTATAGTGAACTCTTGAGTTTGTCCGTATCATGCCCAGAAAACTCTGTGCTGAAGCACTCTGCCCCCCAATCCAGCTTTTATATTCTTCACACTCCTACTACTGAAATGTTCCTTGAGCCTTGGAGTGGTGATGTAGAGGTCCCATTTGGAGCTGAACAATCAGCAGTCACGTGTTCTTTGCACTTGAACTAGTTATTGACCTCTGTAGTAACAGCCATCCACATCAAGGCAAAGCTTCTCAGTGGTTAACAGATGCTTGAAGTGGGAGAGAGGGAGAGAGAGAGAGAGAGAGAGAGAGAGAGAGAGAGAGAGAGAGATTGATTCTCTACATTGGAAAATTGTTTATGACCTGGTAATCAACTCCTAACCAATATAAATAATCTTTTTAAACCTAGTGGGATATGCACATGCACATATGCATACACACACACACACACACACACACACACACACACACACATTCACTCACTTATAAAGAGAGAGACAGAGACAGAGAGACAGCCATTTTTAAAATAACATTAAATATTACTTTGTTATAATTTTTCTCTTTACCAAATTAAAAGGAACTTGAGTTCTGTCAATGTTGCTGTCTCCTGATTTGCACTCTGACATTGACCAATTGCTGTTTGACTCCTGGGAAGGTAGTGTGGCCTTTTCTAGAAAGCTTCAGTTGGTCAGCTCTCTTTTCAGAAAGCCACGTTCTTTGAGTTCTTCCTCTTGCTGAGGCCCTGGTAGGCAGATGGTTGTAGGCTTCACCAACTGCCCTGATTTTAAGTTGATCTACGACTCAGTAGTCACACTCTCTCCTAGGCGATGATAGGAGAGAAAACCAGGGGATTGAAATGTCAAGGGGAGCAGCCATGGAGGCTGGGGCCTCTGTGCCAGTGTGCTTTGTAAACAGGAGGATGGGCAGCAAGAAGCTGTCATTATGCTCAATGGCCCATGCTGAGTGTGACTAATGACTTCCTGATATTAATAAAGGAGGAACTGTCTTGTGTCTCTTTTATCACAGGTGATGTGCAGTCACAAGCTCGGTGATGGATAAGGAGAATAGCACATCTCAAATAGCGTTCAGTCAGTAACTAGTTTATCAAAGGCTCACCTTGGTAGGGAAGGAAGGTTAAATAACTTTGTTTCTTGCTGATCTCTGCTCTGTTGACTTGTATGTTACTGTCCATATTCTGTCCCTTTTCACAGCTTTTCATGGGTTTGCCTTACTAAAATTCGGACCACCTTGTAGCCTAAGTTAAATCAAATACAATTTTAAATGTAATCTTCCCATGCTTGGCATCACCCCATCCTCTCCCTGACTCCCCAGCATCATTATCATTGCATTGCCCTCTTCCCAACTCTGCCCTGGCTCTGCCCACCTAGAAATCTGCAGCTGGACAGGAAGTGGGGGAATCAGCTGGGGTTTCTCTACTTGACTGGGTAAGGTTTTCATTCTCTGGTCTAGACTTGTGCTGCTTCCACAGGCATTGGCTGACTTCTGTTGTCTTCTAAATGGTTGGTCTATGATGTGCAATCCTTTGGTATAGGTTCACTTGTTTGTGACAAGGTGAATTTTTGTTGTTATTTGTAGAAGGCCAGGCTTGCTGGCCCTTGAGCTTTTGAAGTTCTGACTCTATCCTACTTGGTCTGAAAGCACAGAGATCTCAGATGCTTACTGCTAGATAAATTTAGATGAACAATGGAACATAGGTTGTCACTGAGCTATTGTCCCAGCCTCTTTTTAATGTTCTTTTAAATCTTCATTGTTATTATCTTTAAAACAGGGTCTTACCATGTATCTCTAGCTGGCCTGTAACTCTCTATGTGGACCAGAAGAGCCTGGGATTCACAGAGATCCACCTACCTCTACCTCCCAAGTGCTGGGATTGAACTGTGCTACCAGGTCAGGCCAAATCTACCTCCACCTGACATTGCTATCTCTTCCTGGGCTCCCACTAGGATTTCACTGTGCATATATGTCTTATATTTCTTCATCATTCATATCACTGTAACGTATGCCCAGTCTTGTTTGGTTGGTATTGACAATTTTGAGACATATTGGTCCAATATTTTGTAGGATGTTTCTCCATAGGAATTTGGCTCATGCTTTGCTCAGACATCACCGGAGTCCCAGAATAAATGCGTGCTGTGGGTTTGGAAGAATAAAACTGCAGAGGCAAAATTACAGGCCATTTTTATACATCACCATGAGAACAGATATGATTTTCATGAGTTATCCTTGTAGACAATGGTGCCCATCAGTTGCCGGGTATGTCACCTGGTGTTCTCTCTGTAGACGTTACTGTTCTCTTTTTCCTCCTCCATCTTGGAGCCTTTGAAAAGAGCTCCAAGGAAATAGCTCACAAATAAAGATTTAGTACATAAGGCTGATCACTGAGCACTTTTACGTCCATAGAGTCTTTTGCATTCTGTGAGTGAAACCTGTCCTTTTCCTTACTTATTTACTTATGTATCAAATCAATGTGAATAATTACATATATTGATTTTTTTTTTTACTTTGGATTCTAATCCAATATTGGTATGTTTATTTGGTAGTGCAGACTTTTCCATGTTTGACTAGTATGCCTTTTTGAAATGCCACCAATTCTATAGGGACTGGTGTTGTTTATTACCTGGTACTATAGAATGTTCTAGAACAATTTTGCTTCGTGTACCACTCCTAAATTTGGCTATATACCCATTCTTCTTTAAGGGTCCCCAGTTCCTTATGTTGAAGAACTTTAATGAAACAAAGTCTTAAAATGCAGTTTGCTTATTACAAATAGTGTAATATTCATCTTCTTAAGCCCTCTCAGTGGCATAACAAGGACTCTGTGCATATTAACTGAATGTGTAAATATGTACGTAAATATTTTTACATTTGACTAACTCTCTTAAGATAAGGCTGGGTGTTTACTGATGTCTCTGACTTGAGTCTGTTGAGCTGTGGACTGCTCTAGCTTCCCTCTCTTACTCATTGGTAAATTCCCACTTGACTGGTAAGAAGCTGGGATGCCACTAGTCCCTCTCATTGAATTCCTTGCTATCTGGAAGGTTTACTTTTGTAACTGTGCTTGTATTAATTGTGCTGGAGCCAGCCAGTCAGTCAATGTGGGAACCACGGCAGGGGGAGTAAGGGTGATTATAGGAAAGGCAGAAAGAAGATGCAAGAAACAGAGATGGAAGGGCTGCTGGTCAATACCATGATAGCAAGCAAGTGTATTTTCTGTCTTTTGAAGGCAAGTGGCACAAAGCATGGCCAATTCTAGGAGAATAAGCAATGACCACAAATTCTTACATGGCAAGTTTGTGCTATTCAGTATCTATGTTTGACTAAGGCCATTTCCTTCAGGTTAGGACAGTCTCTCTAGGATGTATTAGTAAGCAGAGGAACTTGTCAGGATATAACACACGCACGTCTTAATTCAAGACAAAGACAGATATATGCCTGCAGACTCATTCATGATTAATCACAAGCAAAAAGTCAGTCAAAGTTAACTCCAGAAGTGCTCCCCACAAATTGTTAGCACAGTACCCTGTGGAAAGCAACCATAGGAACTTATAAACTGAGCATAATGCATAATGCGTCATTATATTAAGCCACCAACCCTACCAACTATATTCCCTTCTACGGTCTTTTGTGTCAGGCCACAGAACTGAGAAAGATTGCTTAGTCCACTTAGAATTACTAGGTTCTCTTATCACAGCCCCATTTTTTTCTCAGACTCCACCAGTCTTTTAAACAATCAGGAACTTCCCTGGATACCAAGCTTTCCCTCTTTTGCTAGAAATGTCTTTGAGGTTAGAAAAGTTCATGCTTTGTGTGCAGCATGTTGGTATCAAACAGAACCATCCTGCCACTACCTAAATTCTCTGTGCTTCGGATACTCAAGATGCCTGTCTTAAGCAAACTTACCTTTTATTATCTTCATGATTTTTCTACTGGTAGATTGTCACTTACTGAAATGATACTATGCCACTTTGTAGATCAATTTGTTTGCCTTAAATGTATGACAATGCAGTTTACCCATATAACTTTGCAACTTAGTAATCTATTTATTTATCTAGTAAATAATATTCAATAGTAGAATTTAACCTTATTAATATAGCTTTGGAAGTTTTCAGTTTGGATTAAAGTATCACTGAATTTGCTGCCATTAACATTTTCTGCAAACTTTTATGTTTCGTTTTTAGGTGAGATTTATTACACACCTCAATTGATTCAAACTCAAAATCTTCCTGCTTCCAACTCTGGGCTATGTAACGTCACAGTCAGCTCCCACCCACTTGTAACTACATCCCTGAATGGTTCGACTCCCTTTTGTGGCCTCCTCGGGCACACTCTCACTTGCGGCATATATTCACACAGTCATACATACACATCAAGATTAAGAATAACTATTATTTGTAGAAAATGTTACTGAATGTAGTTAGATTATATATCAGTTGATAAGATACTTGAAATAAACAGAGTGAGTTAGTAACAACGATTGGAGTTAATTTTGCATTTTTATGATAGAATTGTTGGCAGAAAAACTTAAGAGAGACAAGACATATTGTATCTTGCTTTCAGAGGGCCTAGTGTATTATGGTGAGGAGAATGGCCAAGCAAAATAGCTCAGGCAGCCTGCTGGCCTCTGTGGGCACTGCATGCATGTGGTACATAGACATACAGGCCAAACATCTATAGACACAAAGTAAAAATAAAGGAAAAAAATACAGAAACATTTGATTTCACATGATAAAGATTATCTTCCTGGCAAAAATGTCACCGTGATCAAAATCAAACACAAACATAAAAGAGAAAGATAATGAAGCTTTAGTTGGCCATGGGTATCAGGAAACTTCCAAATAATAATTTAAATTTATCATTATAAAAGTTAGGTAATTGTGTTAGATTATATTCGATATGGGAATCAATAGCTTTCCTATTTATTTATTTATTTATTTATTTATTTATTTATTCATTCATTCATTCATTCATTCATTTACATCCCAAATGCTGCCCCCTTCCTGGTCCCAGCTTACAGAGTCCCCCTCTATACCCCTCTGCTTTTCCTCTGAGAGCATAGGGCCTTTAATCTTTCCCCCAATTCTTCCATATTGGTCCCTGACCTCTGTCCAATGTTTGGCTGTGGGTATCTGCTTCTGTTTCAGTAAGCTGCTTAGTAGAGCCTCTCAAAGGACAATTATGCTAGGCTCCTGTTTGCAAGCATATATCATTAATAATGAGTATTATTAATAGTTTCAGAGATTGGTGCTTGCCATTGGGATAGCTCTCAATTTGGGCTGCTTGTTAGTTGGCCATTCCTTCAGTCTCCGCTTCATCTTTGTCGCTGCACTTCTATTAGATGGGACAAATTTTGGGTTGAATGTTTTGTGAATGGGTTGGTGTCCTTATCCCTCCACTGGTGGTCCTGCCTGGCTACAGGCGATGGCCTCTTCTCAGGTTCCATATACCCACTGTTAAGCATCTTGGCTAATACCACCAGCATTGACTTCTTGAAGCCTCTCTCAGAGAGAAGCCCAGAGGGCTAGGAGAATGAATGGAAATCTCTAGCTGCTGGAGGGTAGCGGGGTGGGAAGATATCTCTAGGAACAAATAATTTTCTAATACAAAAAGTCAACTTTTACAACTCTAAACATGGCTAAAACAGCAAAAGTCTAAAATCTACATTTTTAAGGAATGCCTAAAATTATACTATTCAGTGGGTTAAAACCCTAAGGAGAAAAGCGTTAACACAGGACCAGGGTGTGAAATGGAACAGTTTCTATGGATATCAATGTTTATGTGTACCAATAACTTTAAAAAATGACCTCTGTTGGCCCAACTTTCAAATGGAACTCCCCATATGTGTGTGTGTGCGTGCGTGCGTGTGTGTGTGTGTGTGTGCCTGTGCATCTGGGTGTTATATGTATCCTTAGGTGGCATGTGTGTGCATGGGTAGTAAAGTCCACAGGGAAACACCAGATGACCTGCTCTGTCACTCTGCGCCTTACTCTCATGGGTCAGGCTGTCTGGAAGAACTGATCCTAGGCTGGTAGCCAGCAAGCCTGAGAACTCATCCTGTTTCTGAGCCAAATAACACTAAGGCAGCAGGCTTGCTCTTGGACACATTAAGCATTTTATGTGGGTGCTTTAGATTCTAAGTCAGGCCCTCATTCTTGCTCAACAAGAGCTCTATCCACTGAGCCATTCCTTAGCCTCCAAATGCATGATTTCAACCATAATTTTATACAATAGATCAAACATACAGAAGCAACACGAACTCCTAAGTTGGGAAGTGTGTGTGTGTGTGTGTGTGTGTGTGTGTGTGTGTCTGTCTGTCTGTCTGTCTGTCTGTGAATGTGCTGTATGTACGCAAGCACAAGAAACAAAATAATAGACTTTATACAACTGGTGATTTAAACAGGGGCTGCATAATTTTATAATAAATTATGACTCATCTCTGCTAATATAGTATTCTACAAGGATTATACTAGCATTCCAGGCTAGTGTAAAAGGAAACCCAAATGGGGCATGGTGTGTAAGTTATTATGAATTTATCAAAATTATGTCATCTTTCTAATAATATTATTTCAACTTTCCCATTGGTAACTGTCTTAGTTTTCTCTCCAGATTGCTGTGACAAAGCACCGGACAAAAGTAACTTAGGGTAGAAAGGGTTTATATTCTCTTGGCTCAGAGGGAGAGTCTATTATGGTGGGCAAGGCATAGTCACGGGAGCAGAAGCCCAGCATCAGCATTTCCAGTGAACCAACAGGGAGGGTAGACTATAGAACTCCCAAGACCACTTCCAGGACCCTCTCCTCCAATGAGGCATCTACACATTCCACAACCTTGACAAACAGTGCCACCTGCTGGGGGCTGAGAGTCCCCACACCCAAGCCTGTGGGGAACATTGCTCTCTCATTTTACAATCAAGCTGCAGCAGTAGCTTCATTCACATAGCAACTAAGGAACATTCTTAGTGAAAAGACATGCGAACACAGGTGTTTTCTTAAACGGTGACTTATTAGGGATATTAGGTCACTTTTGTCAGGTTTCCTTGGGATTTCTTGAGATATTTTGAAATATTGGGACATCTATTAACTTTTCCATACATTTTTTTTCACTGAAAATTGATGCAACATATTTGTATTCTAGTAAAAGATTGATAGATCATTGTTAAAGTCTTTGGATGTCACTTTAAGTATAAGACATTCTTTTTTTTTTTCGTTTTTGGTTTTTCGAGACAGGATTTCTCTGTGTAGCCCTGGCTGTTCTGGAACTCACTCTGTAGACCAGGCTGGCCTTGAACTCAGAAATCCACCTCCCTCTGCCTCCGAAGTGCTGGGATTAAAGGCGTGTGCCACCACTGCCCTGCAGAAGGTATTCTTAATAAAAATAAAGATTTCACAGGGAGCCAACTGAAATTAGACATTGTCTGATGTGGCTCAGCAGTGCATAGTTTCCATCTATGCATATGTAAGGAAAGTAATATACATGTACTGGGTACCTGGACACGCTGGAGAAGAATGTTTTGGGATCTTTTACTTTAAGGCTATTTCTAAACGGTTATATGTATTCATCTGTGTGCATGCTTCCATACCACAGTGCATGCGTGGTAGTCAGAGAACAGATCGGAGAGGTCAGCGCATCCTTCCATCTTCTGAGTTCTGGGGAGGTCACACTGAGGCTATCCGGCTTGGTGGCCAAGTGCAGGAAGCCATCCAGCCTCATCTGGTTTTCCTCTTCTTTTAAGAGTTTATTTTAAATGGGCCTTCTTCAGAGAGCTTTAACACACATCTTTTCATTTTCCTACCAAAAGCTCATGTTATTTTTATCACATTATTTAGTGTGTGTGGTGTGTGTGTGTGTGTGTGTGTGTGTGTGTGTGAGAGAGAGAGAGAGAGAGAGAGAGAGAGAGAGAGAGAGAGAGAGAGAGGGAGGAGAGGGAGAAGAGAGAGGAGGAGGGGGAGATATGGGAGAGGGAGAAGAGAGAGAGAGAGAGAGAATATATATATATTTGCCTCAGCCCATATGGTTAAACTTGCAGTTGTCAGTTATCATCTTCCACCATTTGGGATGCAGGTTAAATTTTTCAGGCTTGATGGCAGGCCTCTTACTCACCTAGCCATTTCACCAATCCCAGAAGGCATATCTGTCAGTTATGCCAAGCCTATGTAGAGAACTGTGGGTCTCTTGTGGCTGAGGAGACCTGTGAACGGGGTCCCAGACAAAAACCATAAACTTACCTCATACATTATGAGCTTTTGTGACTTTGTTGTGCATTTTTAATGTAAAGTTTATAAGCGACAGTATCACGTCAAGAAGTCAAAAGCTGTGTCTGACATTAAAATCTTCCTTGTCTTTCATTTGATGTGTGGTCTTTAATTCATTACACAACTGGGAGCATCCTGAGGCTTAGAGTTTGGTTTGTTTTGACGCCTTTGTTCTCACAGTGATGGATAACATCCTCTCTCTGAGACACATTCAGCTTTGAGTCATTTGATATTGTCTGAGGGAAGCCTTCCGAATTGAATAGAACCCAAAAATGATGGGTAAAACACCAGTCATAAAATTAGTCAGAGTAGAATGAGAAAGTAAGTCATAGCCAATATGTTTAAAGTTCAACGAACACAACAAATTTCAAGCCCAAAGTTCTGCTGCTACAAATGCCCCAATATACATCTATAAAATATTTGGAATGGACTGTGGGGTGTGTGTGTGCATGTGCATGTGTGTAAATGGTGCTGGGTGCTCATGAATGCCTGCCTACAAGTAAGTAGAAGTTAGAGGATGATGATGGCATGTTCCTTGTTCTCTCTCCATCTTGTTTTGTTTTGTTTTGTTTTGTTTTCTTTTTACTGAACCTGAGGCTCTGATATTGGCTAAACTATCTGGCCAGAAAGGCCCAGGGATCAACATATCTTCATCTCTATAGTGCCACGTCCTGTTTTGTACATACATGCTGTAAATCTGAACCTTAGTATAGGGCCTCCTGTTTGCAAGACAAGCATGGTGCCACACTGAACCATTTCCATAGCCCCTGGGCTATGCAGTCTTTGACTATTTTTCACAAAGGCTCTGGGAAACTCTGAGCTTTGGGGGGCTATAGATAATACACGTTTATTTGTTGAACAAAGGTAAAGCTGGAGGCACTGTATCTCATTGAGTTAGACATTGCAAATGCTCCACCCATCTGAAAGCACAAATAGAAGAACATCAGGAGACAGAAGCATGTTTGTAATATAGATATTCCTGTGTGCCATTTATACCTTGGCAATGACTATACAAGTAGCAATGAGAGTGAGAGTTTGATATCTGCTTTGTGAATTATGAATGTGTCCTTTACTCATACTGATTTCTATATAATAACACTACTGTTATGATTACTATCTTGATGATCATAGTGATTATTTAAATGTAAATTATTCATACTAGTAAAAATTCCTATACTGCCATAAATTTTCAGTTTGGGGATACAATCTTTTTCCAAAATCTATGAATCCTGAGGCTGGAGAAACTGCTCAGTGATTAAGAGCACTTGCCGCTCTTACAGCGAATAGGGTTTCAGTCCCAAAAACCACCATCAGGTGATTCACACCACTCCAGTTCCAGGTTAACCAGGTCCCTCTTTTGGTTGTGGTGCACATAATACACTCAAGTCCACACATACACACCTTAATGAAAAATTAAATAATGAATCCAATTTCTATTGTATGCCACACTGTGACTGGGTTTTTCTGTGTACGGATTAGATACTCACAAAGCTCTAGGGGGAAGAACCCAAAGAATCAGGTGAATCAGTGTTTTCTCAGTAGGTTTGTTAAAGAGCAGCATGGAATCTATGCTGAGACACAGAGGCACTGTGTTCAGCCTCCAAAAAGGTGAAAGGAGAATTTCCAAGAGAAACGATCACAGAACCATTGTGGAGTAGGCAGAGAGATAGATCAGGTGCCTGAGGGAGGGCATTGAGGAAAGTTTCCCTTTTCTGCCAGGAGCTTGCTGATTGGTGGTCAGAAGGAAACAGCATGGCGAATGGCTAACTCCTTCCCTACTGCAGTAGAACCTACACCCCTGTTGGCTACTCTTCTCATTGCTGGGACAGACTCCCAAACAAAAGCAACAAGAGGGAAAACAGTTTTGTTTTGTTTTGTTTGTTTTGTTTGTTTTGTTTTGTTTTGTTTTGTTTTTGACTCACACTTTGCAGATGCAATCCACCATCGCAGGAAAGTCATGAGAGTAAGAGAATGGGATCCTGGGTGCACTGTAGCTGCAGTCAGGAAGCTGAGATAGATACATGGCAGCTCATCTTTCTCGATTCCTCTATTGTAGTAACTCAGGACTCCAGCCTCTTGGAAAGGGTGACATAAAGGATGTAACTTATCTTCTCAGTTCACTTAGTCTAGAAACTCCCTTACTGGCGTGCCTAGAGGCATATCCCAGATGATTCTAGATCCTATCAAGTAGATGGAAGCACACTGGAATATTTATGAATAACATTAAGGGGGCACTCCTCTTGATTTGAGGATTTAGACATCTTTCGTTTTTATAAACCAGCTTTAAATATCACCACATAGCATTTTCTCTTTAAAGTCACAATTAAACAATTGATCATGTACCATGATTGCAAACAGTAATGGAAGAAGACTGTTGTTAAATAGAAATGACACATTAGTTACCTGTAATGAAAAGACTCAGCACCCTGAATAATGGGCAGCCAGCAGCATTAGAAATCAAAAGGTATATAGAGGCAGAACCCTGAGCCGCTGCCTCAGACAAGTGGCTATGCCTCTGCTCGGAAAGGGAGAGCCTTTTTCTTTCCCACCTGATGATTTCTGTTTGTCCTCCTCTTGACTTTGAATCTCTGTGTGTTTGGTGTTTTTCAAGAATCAGCTTTCATGTGATGAAACTGTTCCTGTTTGATTTCAGATTCAAAGCCTTTGTAATTCTGTTCAGAGCCCCAGCACAAATGCACAGTTAATGTATGGAGATTGAGAACCCAGCAGCCTGGGGAAGACCTCAGCAGTAAGCAAAAATGTCATACAGGAGGTCAGAGGAGTTGCAGGGAAGAATAGACATTTGGCCCTGCCAGAAAAAGGGAGAGGAATTGCCTATTCTTTCAAAAGAGCTGGAGATGAGACTCTAAATCGCAGTTCCTTATTTGTGGAGGAAGAATGATAGGCACTTTTATTTCATCTTATTTTTTAATTATCTATGTGTCTTTGTGTGGTTATATGCATATGAGTTACAGTTACAGAGTTAAGGTTGTGAGCACCCTATTGTGGGTTCTGGGAACTGAACTCTGGATGATCAACAGGCTTTGTTATTTCCTGAACCATCTTTCTACACCCAGAGCATTTGACGTTCCTAAGAGTGCACAACACTGGGATTTGACAATACCTACCACCTTAGGACCACCACTGTCTGTGAGAAAGCACCAGAGAGGAACTCAGCAAGTTTCCACTGAGCCCACACCAGCCACCACAGCTCTGTACAGTAGTCGCTCTTTTGTTTACACGCACCCAAGGAAATAAGAAGCATAGATAAGACAAGAAGTAATAAAGTTTTCTAAACTTCAGCAAATAAAATCAGGCTGTTTATTAAACTGAATTTTTTTAAAGCCTAGTACTTTAATGACTTACACTCATGTCTATCCGCATGTGAGCATGTGCACATGACTTCAAGTGCCCTCTGTGGCCAGAAGACATGACTAGAGCCTGTGGAGATAAGTTACAGAGGTTGTGAGCTGCTCAACCTGGATGCTAGCAACCAAGCTTATATCCTTTACAAGAGTGGTAAACAATCTTAACCCATCTCTCCAGCTCCCCAGGAAGATAATGGCTTAGCCCATTCTATGTTGTGACATCTAATTTGCCTCTTGGAGAAGACATTTGGAAAGTATTGTATTTTGTACTTGGTAACTTGCCTTTTGTTTTCTTAGAGCTCTCAAATGTATACATTTAATTTGAATAAGCTCCCTGCCTTATAACTTGGGGAAGTAGAACAGTTATGCAACTATTAGGCTTCCCTCTGTCCGTTCAAGAAGAGCCTGGCCACCACCCTTTGTGTGACACAGTCTGGATGCTGCTGTACAGTACGTGGTGACATGGGTATAGGTGGAGTCTATTGCAAGTTTCTGGCAAGTGATTAACAGTCAAAGGTTTAACATCACATGTCTATAAATGGGTGTTTCCTTTTTATCTATCTATTTTATGTAAATGAGTGTGCCACAGTGCATGCAGAGGTCAGAAGACAATTTGTGGGAGTTGATTTCTTCTTTCCATGATGTGGGTCTGGGGGCTCAAATTCAGGTCACTGGGCTAGGCTGCAGGTGCCTTCCCCTGCTGAGCCATTCACTAGCTCTATAGATAGACAGGATTTTGTATAACATGTGCTCAAATCATTTTCACTTGAAGATGTTAATTTATTTGTGATCCAAAAAAAAATGTCTAGTGAAAGGATAAAAACATGTTCAAAAATGTCTGTTTACTTTTATATTTTTGTTCATATCAAATACTGTTTCACTGATTAAAAATAAATAGTCTACTCACTGGGAATGTAAGAGACTTATGTAGCCAAAAAGACAACATTCATGTTCTCCAAATAACCTATTTTAGCTAATTTTGTAAGAGATATAGCAGTACAAGCACCCATGTACATACTCATATACTCCTGCCACAAGGTAGCAGTGATTGAGGGTACTGACTTTCGCCAAGTCAGACAACAACAGACCCAGTCAGCTCTGCTGTGTTTAACATCCACTGTGTGGTCACTGCTGTATCTCTGTGTGCAAATTCTCATTCAAAAATATGTTTCCTGAGACAAACTGAGGAAAAGACCCTTCAGGTATCATGTACTGAAGACTGGTGTCCAGTTCTTTCAACTATGCATGATGTTAGAAATGTCTCCTGGAAATAGGTCTTTATCAGGTTGGCTGTCGAAGTTCAACGTAGCCCTCCCTGACACAGGACAGTCACTAACTTGGAAATGCTGCTGGAAAGTTTGGTAGGAATTTATAAGTATCTGTAAATGATTTTCTGGGTGAGTTTAGAAGGGCATTCTAGAATTTTCCCCATCTAGAAAAATGAGTGAGTTAGAGTCAAATATTTGTAAAGATCAGTTAGAGAACTCAATCAGATGTCTTGAGAACCTAACCTAACTCCCCAACTGACATATTTATAGAAAGAAAGATTTCTACCCATTTTCTTCTATTTTGTCATAAATCTGCTCCCTCAGCATAAAATGTACAAAGTACCTGTAGAGATGCCTCAGTGACTAAGAGCATGTCCTACTCTTATAGAGGCAGGCACTCAGTATCTATCAGTGACTAAGAGAATGTCCTATTCTTATAGAGGCAGACACTCAGTGGCTATCAGTGACTAGCACAGATACTGCATCTTATATTTGTCTGTAGCTCCAGGTCCCAGGGATCTGTTACATTCCTCTGATACTTCCAAGGTACAAATACATAGAGGCAGACAAATTCTAATACATGTAAAATAAAGATAAATGGTTTTTAAAGTATAAAGCAGTCAGAATCACCCTGACACCTGTGGCAGGGGAAGAAAGAGCAGCTACTATGGTTTGAATCCCTACTGTGTGTGATGCATAGCTACTGTTGTTTGAATGCCTACTATGTGAGATGCATTCTTCTAACTATGAAGCGACCTTAAGCTCCACAGCACTTTTCGTTGTAGCTGGTCATTAATAATCCCATATTTTGGGTGGAAGCCTTTTCCCACTATTATGATGAAAACTCATAAGATTTAGGTAAATTACTCAATACTTTTCATCCAGAAACTGGACAGTTTAGAGGCAGACCTAGAACAGACAAGTCTTAGATGCTTTTATATTTCACTTCACTTTGTATTAACTTATAAACAGGCAATTTTATTCTGAGTGGGCAGAAGGAAATGAAAGAAACTGACCTTTAAGTAGAATCTACCTCAGCCAAATCTGCATGAGCCCTTTGGTAAGACCAATATATATATATATATATATACACATTTGTATATATATACACATTTAATATAGGATGTCTTCTCAAAAGTCAATAGTACAGGCAGAAACATTAAGTTGACATTCAGGCAATCAAAATATAAAAATATATTTTTTAACTTTATACATTTATTACACAAACTATCGCTGTTTGGAAAATTACACATATCACAAAAGGGTAAGGAAAGGAGTTAAGGTTTTTATTAAATTCTGGGGAACGGTGATCTTCTAAGATGAGACAAAGTCAAAACCTGAGCAGCATCAGGAATTTAAGGCTAGCTGCAGAAAATCTTATATGGTAAAATAAAAACAATGTCCTGATATCAAATTTTGACTTAAAGTTATGCCACCTTCCCAGTGGAAGACAGCCCAGGTAGAAGTCTCTGTGAAAAGGTAACTATGAATATCATCTGAATAGGAAAACATTAAAAACACAGCCAGTGTAGTATCACGACTCTGCATAGAAAGTATAAAAGTGGGATGAGGAAGAACCAAGGGACTCGATTTTTTTTTTCCATTAGCATCCTATCTGAGTCACAAGGATGGTTAGGAAATGTAAGAAGAAAGGGTTAAAGTAAATGAGACTTTTTACACACACACACACACACACACACACACACACACACACACACACACACACCAAAAAATCCCAGAGGGAAAAGAAAATAGGTCCACTAATGAATGAGGAAAAGCGTGAAATTAATGATGATCTAAAACAGCTGAGTTATTGAACTCATTTTTTAAATCTCCCCTTAACAAGAGAAATGAAGCAAAAAAAAATATAGAGACAATTAGAGGGTAATGAAGACATTGCAGAAATTGTTCCAACCAACAGAAAGAGGAGGGAATTCCTTACTTGGCAGACATGGAAGCCCCACATCACCCACAGTGGCTCAGGGGATTAGATAATGTGTTTACTGGTTCGTGCACATTTATTCTTGGAAAAGTGAAAGAATGTCTAACATATTGGGGAATGTTGACATGATAACTCTTACAGGGGTTGTATATTGTTGTTTGGAATTTTTTTTCTGAAGGGACACAATGAATAAAACATCTTAATCTAGACAGTGATATATACTCATTAATAGAAACAAGCATTCCACCCTGAGAGCTAATCTTGGTTGTCAACTTGAAATGCCTTGGAGGAGCTAGAAACTGAGAAACTGCCTCCATCGGAACGGACATGTCTGTGGAACTTCTAATTGATGTAGGAGGGCCTAGCCCACTGTGGGTGGTACCATTCCTAGGTTGGTATCCTTTGTATAATAAAAGTTTCTGAGCAATCCAGAGGTAGCAAGCTAATAAGTAGTCTCTGTTTCAGATCCTGCTTCTAGATTCCTGCCTTGGCTTCCCTCCATGAAGGGCTACAAGCTATAGGCCAAATGAACACTTTTCCTCCCCTAAGTTGATTGTTGGCAGAATGTTTTTAATCATAGCAACAGAAAAGCAAACTAGGACCTGCCTGAGTGTAGCTTTTTGCACCGAGGGGATGAATTAGGGTACTTTCAGAAGCATGGAAAATTCATGAGCCCCCATACCGCTGAAGGAAAAATGTCTCTCTGAAGCAAGGATTACCTACATCCTTGTGATAGGATATAGCTCTGTGAACCCATTTATCTAGATACCATTAACTACCGATAAGTCTTGGAAACACTGGGTCTCTTGGCATTCTCTTCTAGTAACTGCCAACTCTGAGTCCTTGGGGGAGGGATTAAGCCTTTCCCTTCCAGGGTCAAATGCTCATGAGTCCAGTAGCATGCAGGTCTCCTTTAGGTCATTGAAGCTGCTAGTGGCTCAAGAGAGCAAATGTTGAACAGCATTGCAAAATTAATGTCTGCCCATCAAGGCACACAGCAGTAGAGGATGGAGTTTGGTATCCCAGACAAGGTTAAGAATGGGAGATAACATAACATCAGTTCCTGGGAAGCTGCCCTTGAGAACAGTAAGGCTTTGCTCCATCACAAATCCACAAGGGAAATAGAAAAATGAAATAGCTAGACAGATTGCTTCTGATGAGCTGAGTCACCTGACTGCTTTTAAAGCTAATTAGGGTGACTCAAAAGCAACTGATTTAGTCAAGGATTTGGAAGCAGGTTAAAGATGGCCATGAAAATACACAGCAAATTTTTAAAATGACTAATGGGCACAAGCTGGGCTGATTCTGAGTCTGCTTTTTTTTTTTTTTTTTTTTTTTTAAAAAGACCTTTGCTAATGATTAGCACTTATGAATTGTTTAAAAAGATTTTGTAATGGTTATTACTCTCTTAAAGGTTCAGGAAATTATATTAAAACCTCAGAGGCAAATGGGTCACAATTAGACTGGTAAGTCTGATGTGATGGTGTGTGCAGGTACCCCAGTACTCAGGAGGCTGAGTCAGGAGGATTGTTGTAGATGCGAGACTAGTTAGCTCTGTGTGACTCTTAAACATACAAATGAAAGGGTGGACTATACGTCCCCAAGTGCAGGGCAGGGTGGTGCAAGATGGCCCTTGGGCAAAGGTGCTTGCTGTGCAGAGCTGCTAGAGTTGATGCCCAGAAGTCCTGATGGCAGGAAAGAAGTGCGGGTCTGCTTGCCATATGCATACCAGAGCAGAAATAATTAATAAAATAAAGATTAATAAAATAAAATGGGGGAAAGACTGGAAGAGGGTCACCAAAATCAATAAGGGTCACACTTTGAGAGCTGGTAAGCTACCCAAGGGAGACAGGAGTTCAACAGCAGTAGCTCACTACTGCTTCCACAGACATCTAATACTTGGGCAGTAAAAGAGAGTACTATAGGGATTCTCTCTCTCTCTCTCTCTCTCTCTCTCTCTCTCTCTCTCTCCTTGTTAGAACAACATGAGAAACCCTGTGTCATAAGTACCATATATTCATTGAGAAAGACAGATGAACACAGAAAATATCCAACGAGAACACAGAAGGGGCCCCTCAAACTTCAAATGCCCAGGGACATTTTAGCTAGCTCTAGAACCCTGTGTCTCCCAGGAGTTTCAAAGGTCCTCAAATTACAAAATGCTCAGACCAGAGAGAGGAGGGGAAGAGTATAATGTTTACATAAGATGGGTGCATAAAACACTAATTAATGGAGAAGCATATATTGCACAATGTGGGGTGGTCAAAAGGATGGACTCGGAGACAAGGAATTTAACACACTTAAAACACTGGCATGGGAAGGACCCCATAGCAGCAAAAATCTGAGAAGTGGCCTGAACGGCTTCACCTGAGAGAGGATATGAGGAATGTTTGATGCCCTTTGAATTTTCAGATTGTACTTATCCACTTAATTTGTTTATTTGTTTTGTTATGTGTATGTGTCGACACATGTATCATGGTGCATGCATGCGCGCGTGTGCGTGTGTGCGTGTGCATGTGTGTGTGTGTGTGTGTGTGTGTGTGTACCCATTGGATAATATAGCCAATCCATTGTCCCCTATCAGGCTCACCTCCCTCTCATTTGTCCGCTGAGTCCCAGCAGGACCTCTACACAGAAAAGAAGAGGTTTTTTTCCCTTCCCTACTCTATGCCCACTTCTTACTGAGAAGAACCTGGTGAGCCACCCCCAAGCAGCTGTTCATGGTAGGGTGGACAGTCTCAGAAGAGCCACCTTGGATGCAGGATAGCTGGACTTGCACTGTGGACTTTCCTCTTTTTTTTTTTCCTGTCTTGTGACAGGCTATTTTCCAATCTACATCAGTTCACAATTCTCCTGCCTCAGGATCTGAAGTGATGGGATCACAGGTATTATCTGCCATGTCTGGCTGGCACTATGATGCAGAACTCTGGAGTCTCCTTTCTCCTAGAGTGCTAATTAACAATGAAATGAAATGCTGCACCACCCATACACACATATCCAGATGGAGAGAGATAGAGGAGGGAAGTGTCATAGCAGTCTCTGGCCTCCCCATGCAAGTACACACAAATGTATATGTGTACACACAAAGACACACTACACATAGACGCACATGTACATGCACATGCACATACACAAACACAACTACCAAAGGTTTGTGCATGAGTTATCTATTATATAAAATAAAGCAAACTTAAGGTTTTCTTCAAAACGTGAAAGAGTCAATCCTATGATCTGTAATGTTCTTTTTCTAATGATAGGTTAAGATAGTATAAGAATTAGATTAAGCACTGAACTTCACTTAAGGGTATGTTGCATCAGTGAACTTAAAGGCTAAGACAAGAAAGGAAGTGAAGTAAAACTAATTCTTGGGAAAGAGCATGGCTGTGAGTGGCAATATAAACTCAGGTGATGCTTTATGCCAAAACCTTAGAGCATGGGGCTGAGGGGTCCTGTACAGAGATGAGCTCTGAAGCCTCCTGTGAAAACCTCCTCAGTGTGGGGAGACCCTTCAGTGCAGCAGCCCCAGGACAGGGGTTGAGTGTGAATACAGGCAGTGGTTGGTCTGAACAGAACACCGTGTGGAAGGAGCCACAGTGGGAAGGCTTCTGAAGACGTTTTACATACATACCAAGGAAACTTGGGATCCTTAGAGGACATCTAACACAGGAAAGCATGAGATACATTCTCACAAGGCTCCTTAGCAATCTGAACTTTAGTGCTTAATCATCAGGAGTACAATGATGCCTGGGCTCTCTCTGAAGCTTACAGACTGCTAACTCCTGGAGGAAAAGACTCTGGCCCCTCCTCCATCAGGGTATTAATGGGTCGTCCAACTGCCTTAGAGTTGAACCCTGTATGTGCCATTTCTCGTCTTCAATATGAGCTCCAAAGCTTCATTTGTCCCAGGGTATCACCAACTCAAACCATTCTCTTTACCCCACCTGAACCTCTATATTTGCTGCTGTGTGTGATCCTCAGATGGATTACTCTGTCCTTGGCTATTCTGCTCCCTAATGTGGATGTTAGAACTGCTCACTGTCTATCTGAACATGTTTGCTCTTACTGAAATAGAGCTGCTTATTCATAGATCTCCTCCTCCTCCTCCTCCTCCTCCTCCTTCTCCTCCCCATGCTACCCCTTCTCCCTCTCCTTCCTCCTTTCTCATCCTCTTTCTAAATGTGTATCTATGTACACCCGATACCACATATTTATACCACATGTGTGTAGGAGCACAAAGAGATCGGAAGAGATCCCTGGAACTGGAATTATATGATAGTGAACTGTCATATAGGCACTAGAGACTGAATCCTGTTCCTCTACAGTAGCAGTACCTGTTCTTCACCACTACATTGTCTTTTGAGCACTGTTGGGACTCTTTTGAATATACTCAAATCTTCATACCTTGCCTATCCTAAAGGACCTGGTTATTCTGTCATAAGATGGGTTATGTTTTATTGTTTATGATGCTGGTGATTGAATCCAGGTCCATATATATGCTTGGCAGTCACTCTTCAATGGGATATATTACCAGTCTCAGGTTTTTTGAGGCAAGGTCTCATTAAAAACCTTAAGTCACTTTGAACTTGCTACATAACCCAGACTAGCTCTCGAATTTACAGTTATCCTGAGCCATCTATCAAGTGCCTGGATTGTATCCATGCACCACCACATGTAGCAAGGATATGAGTTTTAAACAGGCTACATGCAACACACACATGGAACTCCTTAACACTAACGGGGACCTGCTTGTCTATAAACTCCTATGCAGACAGCAGGGTTTAAAAATAAGAAAAATCCAACATTCTGTGAAATCAAGAACAGTAAGCAGATGTAATTCCTCAATGCTACCCATTGGTCTTCTTTTTCACTAAGACACCAAGACTTCTGTGCTAAGTTCTCAGCTAAGACAATTTGTAAAACCCTTGAATCATACTTGTAGATGCATGTTTAAATCCTATCTCCTCCTAGGTTTCATGGTTAAGGCCTAATGAAAACCTTTTAATCCACAATGTGCCAGAGTTTGCACCATGCTTCCTGTTGCTCTGCCTAAAACACTATTGCCCACCCGAGACTTTTACTCAATTGCTAACACCCACTCTGCAGATGGAGATTAACATGCATCTTGTTCTCTGACAGACAGCCCAATTCCTCAGCTGGCAACTGGTTGAACTAAGCAATGACATGCTGCAGATGTTGTGACATCTGCCACTACCATTGGTTATTTCATGCTCTTTGGTTCTTCCAGAACAAAATGGTGCCTCAAACCATCAGAACTCAATAAACACGTGTTCAGTGGTCAAAGCTGAGCAAGTCCATGTTTGAGCAAACACAGGAGTGTTGGTTACTTGCTTCTAAGTGACACTTGGCTTGCAGAGAAAGCTGTTGGATGAAATCAGGAGAACTAAGTCTATGATCAAAGACCATGCTCTAAAGCTTGTCTTTATTCATTCCTGTGTTTGTCTATTCATCAAGTATTTATCTTATGGCATATTGTTGTGCAGCAAAGGTCAGCCTGTGGGGGAAGCCAAGGCAGAAAGCCAGCATGGGAAGTCACTCGCTGCCAAGCCAGATGACTTAAGGTCATATTGAGAACCCACAGGCTGGAAAGAGAGAACCAACTCCTGAAAGCTGTCTTATGACTTTCACATGTCCACATGTGTGTATACACATGCACATACACACAAACACAACCTGATAAATAAATATAATTTTTAAGTTTTAAGTTATCAGTTTTATTTATTAAAATGTTTTTGGAGGCCTAATAGTATTTGCCAAGGTGTCTTTGCACGCTTGCTTCTCTGTTCTGTTCACTCTTCACATTGTCTTAATATTCACTATCCCATTAAGAAAATCTCTCCTTGCATACATATTAAATATGTTTGAGAGCTTGAAAATAAGTGTTCTATTACTTTTTTCTAAAAAAAAAAGTAATTAAAATTAATGAAATAATCATCAAACTAGGTCTTCTAGTTACTCTTAATCAATGATTCTATGTACGCATGGATGCAGCAAGTGGTTCTAAATGGAGGAGGAAATCTGCTGTTGTCTCTCTGTAGGGAATTCTGACCGCTGTGATCATTACCATTCAGATCTCATCCAGACCTGGGCTTGGCACTAAATGCTGTAGATGTACAAGGTATTCTGTATGCTCTCTTATGAACAAGAACTTCCCCAGGAGTGGAAATATATTCTTTCATCAAGATAATTTAAATTTTTAAGGAGAAGTGGTCCATGCAAAGAGCAGAGCTTCCTCTAAATTAAAGCTTCCAATCAAGTAAATAAAATAATCTAAAAGGTAGAGGGAATGTTCTAGACAAAAAGAATCTGTGAATAGTGTCTCTGGGAGAACCCACCTTAATGCTCCCTGAGTTCAGAGTACCATTGTTAGCTGTTAACAAGTCATTGGCTCACTGATAACTCTCTATATGTTTGCTGTATATGCATTATATTTGCTGAAAATATTTCCATTGTGAATAGACCAAAATGTATTTATCCATCCTTTGATACCAATAGGCATCTGGGTTATTTTTTACCACTTGGTTATTGTGACCATTCACTGCTGTGAATATTTGGGTTGACTATGACTGTTAACCTGTCACAACCCACGATGACCAGGGAAGAGAGTCCTAAAGAGCAGTTATTTACATCAGGTTGACTTGTGGGTATGTCTGTGGGAGACTTTCTTGATCATAAATTGAGATGGGAAGACTCACCCTGCATGTGGGGAGTTCCATTTTATGGGCATAGCCTTAACCTGTTCAAGAATGAAGAAGGCTGACTAGCATTGGCTACAAGCAATCAAGTAGCAGGATTGCTACTTTATTCTTTTCTCTCTGGACTTGATGTGTGTCCTTCACTTCTCGTTTTGAGTTTCTGCCTTGACTTCTGGTCAATGATGAATTGTGACCCCAGTAAGTCCTTTCCTCTGAGTTGATTTAATCAGGGTGATTTTATTTATTTTATTTAATGTTATCACAGTGACAGAGATGACACTAGAACAGTGTATAGATTTCACATGAATACTTACTTTCCAATATCATGTATATATATAATTAGGAGTGAAATTGCTGGGTCCTGTGATAACTGTTAAGTCTAAATTTGAGAGGCGGCACCAAACTGTTTCTTTTGTCCAATGATATTCCTTTGGAGAAATAACAAGGACACAGTTATGACTTAAAAGGTCATGGTTGCTGTGAGAATACCAAACAGCAGGGGATCAAAGCAGAAGCAAAAATCAATTTAGGAGTTAGTTGTAATAATCCAAGTGCATGATGATAAAGCCAAGAACCTGGAAATAGGACAAAAAGAGGAGACAGATTGCTATGTGATAGAAAGTGATTCTGGTTTGGAGACAGAAGCAAATGAACTTTTGAGGATGACTAAAAGGTTGTAGCGTGTATGTGTGTATGTGTGTGTGTGTGTGGTGAATGCACACTTGTGTTTGCACGTGTGGACATCTATGTGGAGGACAGAGCAGAACATCATTCACACACACATACATGTGTGCACACACACTTATGGGGAAGCACACTTGAGTATGGGTGTACTTCCATGCATCCATGCATTGAAGACAAAGGTCAACTTTCTTCGGTCACTCTCCATCTTTTTTTTGTGACAGAATCTCTCCAACCATTGAACCTATAAAATACTGGTTCAGGTGGGGAGGCTGACAAGGGAACACCTAGAATCGCCTGTCTTAATCTCTCCTGTGCTTTGGACTACAAGTGTGCACTGCCATGCCTGACTTTAATATTTTTATCATGTGAGTTCTTATGGTTCTTACAATTAAGCATTCACTCTATTGACTGAGCCATTTCCCCCTATCTATCTGTCTGTCTGTCTATCTATCTATCTATCTATCTATCTATCTATCTATCTATCACTTGAATCACATTGTCCCCCAAATATACACTTAGTTTGTAAACTCTAAGCACACAAACGCTTTGTAATACAGGGGAAACAGTAAAGTATGAAGTCTGGGATCTAAAAGTCGGGTTCATTTATGTATATGTTGACTTTGTGTGGTTAGGTAGCAAGCCTCTACAGCATTAGTAAACAGCTGTATTCAGAGTCTTTCATTGTGTAATAAGTCAGTACAGCATTTCCAATCCCTGTAGACCTTATTTTGAAGTGAGCCACTGTGTCTCACCTCTTAGTCACTATATAATTAGTCACTGTGCCATTATTAAGCATATATAAAGTAAAACGTATCTATTACTTTGTATCCAGCCACTTCATGACCTACTAAGCTGCTTGGACTTATGATTTTTAGTCACTATTTAACATGTACTTAGCTTATGATGCTGTTGCCTGTATGACCTGGTCATGTGACATGGACTCCTGCAGTTGCTATAGACTAGAAGATTCTTTGGAATTTTGTTGGGCATGGAGATCTCAGATAAAATTAATTATTTCCCCTCTCTATTACTATGCTTTTTTAATTCATATTTTACATTCCATATTCCATTCCCTATCCCCCATCTACTGTCCAACTGCTCCACATCTCACACCTCCTCCCCACTCCACCCCATCTACACATTGATGCTCCCACCCCTCACCTCACCTGACCTCTAAACTCCCTGGGTCCTCCAGTCTCATGAGGGTTAGGTGCATCATCTCTGAATGAACACAGACCCAGAAGTCTTCTATTGTATGTGTGTTGGGGGCCTCATATCAGCTGGTGTATGCTGTCTGTTTGGTGTTCCAGTGTTTGAGAGATCTCAGGGGTCCAGATTAATTGAGACTGTTGGTCCTCCTACAGGTTTGCCCTTTTGCTCAGCTTCTTTGAGCCTTCCCTAATTCAACAACAGGGGTCAGCTGTTTTTGTGCATTGATTGGGTGCAAATATCTGCATCTGACTCTTTCAGCTGCTTGTTGGGTTTTTCAGAGGGCAGTCATGATAGATCCCTTTCTGTGAGCATTCCATAGCCTCAGTAATAGTCAGGCCTTGGAACCTCCCCTTGAGCTGGATCCCAGTTTGGGCCTGTCACTGGACCTTCTTTTCCTCAGGCTCCTCTCCATTTCCATTCCTGTAATTCTTTCAGACAGGAACAATTATGAGTCAGAGATGTGACTGTGGGATGGCGAGCCCATCTCTCACTTGATGGCCTGTCTTCCTGCTGGAGGTGGACCCTGTAAGTTCCCTCTCCTTACTGTTGAACATTTCATCTAAGGTCCCTCCTTCTGAGTCCTGGGAGTCTCTCACCACCCAGATCTCTGGTGTATTCTGGGGGGTTCCCCCAACTTCCTATTTCCTGAGGTTGCCTGTTTACATTCTTTCTGCTGGCCTTCAGGGCTTCTGTCCTCTTCCCTCATCTAATACCAGATCAGGTTCCCCTCTCCCCCCACTCTCCCTACCCCATTACTATGCTCTTAACAGTCTGACTTTGGTTATTTACATGATGTGTGCTATTAAGGATATGCTTTTGGTTATTCGTATGATGTGTGCATCTAAAGGTATATTTTTTAAATTATGTGTATATATTGGCATGGTTATGTACATATGAATGCATGTTTCCAGAAGGCCTGAAGAGGACACTGGAGTACCTGAACTTGGAGTAGCAGGCAGTTGTAAGCTGCCAGATGTGGCTGCTACAAACCAGGCACCAGCCCTCTGTAAGAGCAGTATATACTCTTAACTGCTAAGCCACCTCTCCAATATAATGCCTACATTAAATTCTTTTTCAGATATTTTAAAGGAAGTCTCAGAGTATATGCAAGGGAAGGAAACAGACGCTGCAAGGCCCCTTGATTTACAACCCCTACAGCATCCCCTTCATTGTTTTTAATGCCATAAGCTCACTGTAGGTTCAGAATGGAACCTGTCATGGGAACACAACATTGTAGCATTGCAAATGAGGATTCCAAGCCAGGAGAATTGGTAGTCTGTGTGTGTGTGTGTGTGTGTGTGTGTGTGTGTGTGCACAAGTGCACAAGCATAAACATATCTGTATGAGCAATTTTATCTTACAGCAAAGTAGATGTTGAGATTGTACTCAGTGACATGTGCCTCAATTACAGTAAAGAAGATGGGACCTGGTAGAGAATTGGTGGAGGAATGAGCATTTCCAAAGATTAAGCCCTGGTTTGTTGCAAAATCTAAAGTTAGTATGAAGAGGAGGAAACAGAAAAAATTAGATGTACCTATTAGTACAGTGGGAGGAGACAAAGAGTTTGTCCAATAAGTTAAACATAAGGCTGGAAAGTGCACCAAAATGACCGTGTGCTTGCAGTATGTGGTAATTAGCCCACTTAATGGCTTTTCTGACAGCTAAGAGCCTTTGAAGTGATCCAGCTTGCCTGTAACAGTCACTGTTTTCTCTCTACCCCTAGGCAAAGGGAGACTCAGTGGTTTATTTGAATACCAAAATTCTTCCTATTTTAAGCTCATTAAAAGATCTGCACTTTCCTTAATGCCCTGGGAACTGACCAGGCATGCTCCACAATGCTGGTGGGAGCTGTGGATTTGATCTCCACTGAAGTACTACAGCCCTGTGTTTTAAACACTGGGAAAGCTTGCCAGTGAGGGCAATTGAAAGACAATTACTTTATACTGCACTAAAAAGCATAATATGGCTGTGGGGCTGGGAGAGGTTCAGAGGTTAAGAGCACCTACTGCTCATCATGAGGATGCTAAGTTCAGTTTCTAGCAACCAAGTTAGGTGAATTACAAATAAAAGTACCTTTAGTTCCATCAGGATCTGATGATTCTGGCCTCTGAGAGGACCTGCATTCACATGTAAACACACACACACACACACACACACACACACACACACACACTTAGAAATAAAATAAAGCTTTATACGCATAATATGGCCCCAGCATGACAGTTTAGGAAATAAAGGCATTTGACAACAAGCTTGCTGACCTAGGTTTGGGAGCTGAGACCCACATAGTGGAAAGAGAAAACTGGCATCCACAAATCACCTTCTAATCTACACACACGGACCCTTACCCAACTACAAATAAGGAAATGATTAAATAAACCAATAAAAATAATACTTCCTAAATATTTTCTCATATACAAAATCCTTTTTGGTCTACACAATTACACAAGAGTTGAAGGGAGTACTTGACCTTGTTTTTTAAGCACATTGCATTCAATTAAGAAAACATACAGAATAAATCCTTCAAAATGCTAATGAGAAGCTCAGTTGCATGCAGACATGTACACACAGATAAGCCCAACCTGGAAAGGCATATTTAGCCAGAGAATTCAGAAGGAAAACATGAAAAATAAGTCAGAAGTCAGAAATAAGGAGGCGGAAGCAAACCTTGACCACCCACCCTTGCTCAAATCCACCTCTTAACTTAGGAACCACTGCAGCTGCGATTTATGGATTTTAGAAAATGCCAAGTGCCAGATTCCTATATGCCAGGTAATAACCAACTTAGTCATTGTATCGACCGAAGAGAAATGAGACATCTTCTGAGTGTTCGCCAGAGTTGGGTTGGCAGATGGTCTCTGGTCCATGCTACCTGCCCCTTTTCCAAGGCACATGCTGTGTATGATGTGCCAGTGTTCTTGCTCCCTCAACTGTCTACAGAAGTTGGGAAAGCTACTTAGCACACATATGGGAGTAATCCTCCATGGAGCAGAAGCAGAGGGTTAGTAGATACCTCCCTTAGCTGTGTGTTCCTTGCAAGCTTGGCAGGGAAGTTGGACAGACAGTGAGGTAAAAAGAAAAAAGCTATATGAAAGACATCAGTAGGCAGAGAGAAAGAGAGGAGATCCATCACCAAGGCCAACACATAGCAGACAGACCATGTACAAGTGTTTCTAAACATTCCTACCCAGAGGGAGAGATAGCAAGAGCTACTCATTCTCCTAAACTTCCAACAACAAACCAAGGCATAATACCCAAATTTCATCCTGGGGAATAGACAAGTTTAGTGATCCATTCAGAACATGGGGAAGGGGTTACTTTAGGGGTGTGAGTGCTCCTTGTCCTAGTAGACAATACCTGGAGAATATTTGCCAAACAGGCATGAGAGCTTTCTAATAGCTGCATAGACTGAGCCCTCTTCCCTTTGGATATCTCTTCAATATACTCTAGCCCCTCCAAGAGGCCACATGCATCTAAGGCAGTGTTGCCTACTTAGGTGAGGGGCTCCTCAACCCTCCATGATTATACAAACAATCAATGATTTTATAAATGAACCTAAGAATCTAAAAGAGAAAAACCTCAATTTTTCTCAGCAATTGTAAGAGCCTTGAGATTCTGGCGGGCACCCATCAGATCTGATGTCTGCAGAGGTCATGTTAAGATGCCATCCTCAATGTCCTTTTGACAGAACTCAAAAGACTGAGCTTTGGTTGTTGTCCACAGATGTCATTCTTCCTTCCAAATATCGTCTTCCCTATATTGATTCCTATGCTTGCCTGGAAAGCAATTTACTCTATCTAAATCCATGCCTCAGGCACTATTTGGGGATAATCCATACCAATACAGGAAGAAATTGCTCAACAGTTCAATTTCTTAATTATGTGTATGTGTGAGTGTAGTTGTATGTGTGTGTGGGTTGTCTGTGTATGTGTGTGGTTGTGGTTGTATGGGGGGTTGTGTTTGTGGTTGTAGTTTTATGAGGGGTTGTGTATGTCGTTGTAGTTGTGGTTGTATTGGGGGTTGTGTATGTCGTTGTAGTTGTGGTTGTATTGGGGGTTGTGTATGTCGTTGTAGTTGTATGGGAGGGTTCTGTGTGTGTGTGTGTGTGTGTGTGTGTAGGTCAGAAGCCAAGTGACACAATATTTTTTTTTTTTTTTTTTGGTTTTTCGAGACAGGGTTTCTCTGTTTAGCCCTGGCTGTCCTGGAACTTACTTTGTAGACCAGGCTGGCCTCGAACTCAGAAATCCGCCTGCCTCTGCCTCCCGAGTGCTGGGATTAAAGGCGTGTGCCACCACGCCCGGCCAAGTGACACAATATTATTCCTTCCCCAATATTGGACCTAAGGATTGAGTTAAAGTCAACAATCTTAATGGCAATTACTTTTACCCACTGAGCCATCTTGCATGCCCAAGTTGAATACTTTAACAGATTTTTAAGAGTAGCAAAACATTTCAGAGATTAAGGAAAGTCACTTATTCAAAAGATTACTATCCAGACTGACCCCTCATACTTGAGCATCAAACAATGCCTGCTGATTCTGCAATCTCAAGGTTTTCATTATGTAGTTGTTGCAGATAAATAAAACACAAAGAACTAATCATTAAGTGTAATTATCTAATTTGTCATTTCTTTTGCAAAATGAAGGAAATATATGTTTCATGTGTAACAATTTAACACCTTAAAGCCCTGAGGCAGGAAAGTGCTTAATCCTACTCTGTTATTCTTGAAATAAACTTAGCAATGAGAGGTCCCCATATTATTATTATCATTATTAATTTTAGTTTTAAGGCATGTATTGTCGAAAGGCGGAGAGAGGGAGAAGTGTAGAAAAGTAGAGGCCAGCCATGGCCACGTGGAGAGAGGGGAAAGAGGATGGGGAGAGAGGTAGAGCAAGAAGGCAAGAGTAAGAGAATAAGAGGTAAGAGCAGGTCCTCATATTTTATTCTCTGAATATTTTATTTCAAAAAATGATGCATCAAAAATATTTTATGTTTAGCTTATTTTGAAAAATAAAGTTATTTGGTTTTTTTTTTTATTTTATTTTTAGATGAGGTCCTTGCTCAAAGTCATGGTCATCTGGTAAGACTATTACAGCCAACACTTGAAAGATCATTTCAAATTAACTGGCTTGCCCAGTACAACTTCATTTAACTTGTGCAAGCACCTTACCAGACTTGAGAGACAGTTTTACAGATGAGAAGCTAAGCTATACCGGCTGCATGTAACCCACAGCCGTGTGTCTGCCATATGCAGAGCAGATATGGAATCCATGTCTTCTTGTCAACTCGGAACAGGCTTGCAGCACAGCCTTGGGATGAGAGCTTCAATGCCTTTGGCCAACACCCAGGAAAGAAATAAATAATGAAACATGGGGAAAGACTACTGTAGGTGTGAATTAGTCAGGAGGTCCCCCTTGACCTTAAGAGTCTTTGATGTCTGGGACAAAGAATCAGACCAGGGATACATGGGTAATGATAGTAATAAAGAGAGTTCATTAAAGAAGGGAAAAGTACATCCAAGATTGGGAATGGGACAGAGGGCTGAGATGGGGGACAGACACAAAAGCCCTCCTTCGCGAGACCCATACTTCTTTATAGATCTTTGACTCTAGAGATCTCTCTGCATTTGTCTCACACATGCTCTGTTTGTTACATGGAGCAGTTGTTAAATGAGATTCTTTATCTACTGGACAAGCATGCAGATCCTAACACAGCAATGCTATAGCTTTAACTTTCCTTGTTTCCTTGCTGGGAACTTCTTAGCTCCTTATCCTAAACAAACTCAGACTAGATGCAGAGAGCACAAGGTAGAAGACAGAGCTTATTACAGAGCATTAAGAGATGAGAGTGGCCAGTAGTCAACAGAACCAAAGAGGGGGAAATGGCAGAGACTGCAGCATGGGGCTGATTCTCCACTGCTAACTGTGAACAATGGCCAGGGAGACCGTGATGCCAGCCTACATGTGGAGTTGGCTATAAGCCATTTTCTGAAGTGTCTGTAACACACAGCTTTCCCTAGAGCCATTATTCTGTTTCAATGATTGGCAGGTCTACTTGGATTACATCTTAATGAGGAGGACAATAGAATGTCTTTGTTCTTCACCAGAAAGCCTTGCTAAGATTACAATCTCCCAATCTTCCAGTGGTTCAGAAAGTTACTTCTCTACCCAGGGCAGGAAAGATGACTCAGACACCTTTTGTTCCCATACAAAATCAAGTAGATTTAAAGGAATTGTAGAAATAAAAAAATATCTATATAAAAATAGCCTTGCTTTACCAGAAGAAATAGCCTTCCTTTAATGAGTCTTAACAAAGCCCATTACCTTTACTCTCCTTCCTTTCACAAAGGTATTTTAAATCTTAAGAAGGAGATCATGAAGTTATTTCCTCTTGGGAGGCCTTCCAAATTCTAGCAGCAGCAAATGTAGGCACCACATCCTTTACAAATCACTTGAAAGATGAGTGCATTACTAGGGATATGTGAAGTGGGGGCTGAAGATGATTAGAAGGAAGGGATATTCTCCAGTGTCCTTCAACCTTAATTTCTATCTATCTGAGTAACATCCTCTCCCTCCCTTTGTTGACCTTTGAAGTGAGACTGACAACTCTGCATCAGATAAAAAGGTAAATAAACTTTACCTTGACCAATAAAAGTCAGATTATATATGACTGTACTGTTTGTGTTAACAGAAACTTGGGGGAGTTTCATATTTCGGTATCACAGTCCTGTTAATAAATGAATTTAAGAATAGATTCAGAAGAAAGCTTGAAGACAACTTTATTAAAGTTTAAGAGAAAAAACAACAGGCTAGGCAAGCTGTAAATCTTACCAACTCCCTGGAGGAAGAGGAGAAAAGGAAAAGAGAAAAACATTCTATTTGAATTAAACCTTCAGGTTCATCAATGGAGGTCAGTGACACGTCAGATAAACAGCCACAGATCCAAAGGCCGGGGTGGGGTCTTCAGAGTAAAAGCAAGCACCTTTCAACTACTAGCTGTACTTCAGCTCCAGCTGGCATCCCAAGGTACAAGGCAGAAGAGAAAAAAAACAAGGAAAAGTTACCAATTTCCTGAATCAGAACTCAGAAGAAGACAGTCCTGCCTAACTGAAACTCATGACAGCTCATTACTGGATCTTGAACAAGATTTCTGGGAAGGAAAAATACTCTTATGTTATTAAATGGCCAATTATATCTCCCATCTCCTTGTAACCCTGCACCAGCAAACCAAAGGAAGGGAAGCATGTCTATACACATGTGTGCACTTGCATACGCATGCACACACACACAAACAGACTACCACCACCAACATCAAAATAACAGAAATTAATAATCATTGGTCATTAATATCTCTCAATATCAATGGACTCAATTTTCCAATGAAAAGTCACAAGCTAACAAAACACACAAAACCAGCATCCATCATTCTGCTGCATTTAAGAAACAAACCTTAGCGGCGAATATAGACATTACCTCAGAGTAAAGGGCTGGAAAATTTTTTCCAAGCAAGTGAAAGTAAGAAGCAAGCTTGGGTATTCATTCTAATATGTAATAAATGGATTTCCAACCAAAAGTAATCCAAAGAAATGGAGAAGAACACTTCATACTCATCAAAGGAAAAATCCACAAAGATGATGTCTAAATTACAAATATCTATGCCCCAAATGCAAAGACAACCATACTTGTAAAATAAACATTACTAAACCTTAAATCACACATTGAACCCCACACATTAGAACTAGGAGACTTCAACACCCCACTCTCACAAATGGACAGATCATTGAAGCAGAAATTAAATAGATAAATATTGGAAGAAACAGATGTCATGAATTAAATAGGCCTAACTAATATCTACAGAACATTTCATCCCAAAACAAAAGAATACATCTTCTCAGCACTTCATAGAACCTTCTTCCGAATTGACGATCTACTTGGTCACAAAGCAAGTCTCAACGGATACAAGAAAATTGAAATAACTTCCTATATCTTATCAGGCAATCATGGATTAAGGTTGATCAGAAAACCTACACACTCATGGAAACTAAACAACTCTCTACCCAATGGGTCTAGGAAGAAATGAAGAAAGAAATTAAAGCTTTCTAGAATTCACTTAAAATGAAGGCACAGTATATCTAAACTTATAGGACACAAAGAAAGCAGTGCTAAGAGTCAAGTTCATAGCACTAAGTGCCATTACAAAGAAATTAGTGGGATCGCACACTAGTTAATAAACAGCATACCTGAAAGTTCTATTGACCCAGCCCATGGGTCAGTTAATGGGGTCTGCAAGGGAGAGAGAATGGGAATGGAGGGTCAAGAGACATGAAGAATGAAGACAAGACAGTCTGTCTGATCAAGTCTCATTTATTGAAAGGCAACTGTGGGTATATAAGCACAAGATGGGGAGTGCAGCTGGAGACAACTTCCAACGGAGAAATTAGAACATCAACCTAGCCACAAAACCTTCTAATGGCAATTTGTCCTACATAGAAGATGTGCAGAAATGAAAAGTAGAACAGAATTTGAGGGAAGGGCCAACAATTATTGGTCCAGCTTGAGCCCCATGCCATGAGAGGAAACCTCTCCCTGGCACCATTAATGATATTCTGCTACACTTGCAGATAATAGCTTAGCATAACTGTCATCTGAGAGGCTTTACCTAGCAAATGGTGGAAAGTGATGCAGAGATACACGGCCACACATTAAATTAAGCTTGGGGAATCTTACAGCAGAGGGGACAGAAAGATTGAAGGAGACAGAGGTGTCAAGGACACTACAAGAAAACCTATAGAATCAACTAACCTGGGCCCATAGGGGCTCATATAGACTGATGAGCTAATCAGAGAACATGCATGGGATGGACCTAGGCCCTTTGCACATATATAACAGTTGAGCGGCTGGGTCTTCATGGGGGACTCCTAATACATATGCAGGGTCTGTCTCTGACTCTATTGCCCTCTTTTGGGTCCCTTTCTCCTAACTGGGCTGCCTTTCCTAGCCTTAGTGGCGAGGAGGTGTCTAGTCTTAATTCAGCTTGATATTCTAAGGTTGGTTGATATCCTTGGGAGGCCTCTCCTTTTCTGAGGAGACAGGGATGAAGACTGTGTAGAGTAGAGGGGAGATTAGATGGGTGTGGGGAGGCTTGGAGGAAAGGAGGCAGAGGAAGCTGTGATGTAAAGTGAATAAATACTTTAATGAAAGAAATAAAGAAAATAGGGAAGAAAGAAAGGAAGGAAGAAAGAGAGAAAGAAAGGAAGGTAGAACTATGTAACTATGTACTAGGGCTTGAAATTAATGCTAGAATACTTGCCTAGCATATACAAACCTCTGGATTTTACCCTTTAGAAAGAAAAGTAAAACCAAGAAAGACAAATTCATCTCATTTTCATGAAAATCTGAAGACAGAATATGGAAAAAGGGTAAGGGTGTATTTGCTGCAATAATGAGAAATGCATTAGACAGGTAGACCTTAGGACAAAAATAATTAAAATGGAAAACAGTGTGTTCTATTGTGATGAAAAGTGTATTTTATGACAATAATATAAAATACTAGACATTTATCTCAATAGGAAATCACACACACACACACACACACACACACACACACACACACACACACACGTATGTAACACTACCAGAACCAAAGAAAGAAATACAGAAGTAAAGCAGCTGGTTTTAATTCCTTCTTTTTACAACTGGAAACCCAGAGATATAATTCAGCACGCAGATAGTGTGTTGTTCGAACAACACACTCAGCATAAATTAATTGGAATTAATATGTCTTTCTTAGGAAGCAGAATCTTTTAGATACAAGACACAAGCCTTCAAGATATTTTGTATACTTATTTTTCCCCCAGATATAACACACACACAAACACACACACATACACACACATACACACGCACACACACACACACACACATACATACACACACACACACACACACACACAGGTTCATGTGTTGAATGAAGTCTTGGATCTCAGCTGGTGTTACATGACTCTGCAGGTCTAGGGATAATAATAGGAGCTGTTCTTCTGATCCATATTTTGGTGATGGTTCACTCTGGGTGGTTTGTCTTACAGCCTCTTAAGTCACTGATGTTCCAGGCAACTACAACCCTCTGGCAGTCGTTTCCAAGGCTTATCCTGAAGGAATCCATTCCACATCCCTGGAATTTGAGGAATGTTTCTATTTTACTTCTTTAGTAATGAGGGTATGTAGTAATGAAGGTATTTTAGTAATGAGGGTTTTGTTCACATTGCTTAGGCACCCAAATAGCCAACACAGACTCTCAGTCCCTTTAAAAGCTAACCTCAGAGCTTGTATGGAGTGGTCTGCTGCAGGCCACCAAAAGGAAGTGGTCTCTGTGTAGCGTGTCCTCTGTGGAAGAGATGGTTTGGAAATGGAAGTATTTGACCCCCTGTGTCAGCATATAGGGAAATCTCGTAAGACACGTGTGTGCTGGGAGAAGGCCTGATGAGGGCTTCCTGAAAGGAACACTCTCAGAAGCAGAGGCCGATCATGACCTAGGCAGAGCGCACAGGTCTGCATCTCAGATCATTTCATTCTGCGCCATAGGTAGACTAGGAATCACTGCCTGCCCACACGCTCGGACAATGTCTCATACAGGTTCAACCCTGCATCTGATTTCTAGGCAGAGAAGCTGGGCTCAGGCTGCACAGCTTGCCATGCCTGCATGCTTGGTGCCTCTCACTCAGTGAGGAGGTAAAATATGGGGCTGTGGGCTTAAATTATTTTGCTCTGAAACTAAAAAGTCCTTTGTGTGTGTGTGTGTGTGTGTGTGTGAGACAAATGGGTGCTCAGCAACCTCCCCTAACATAAGGCACCCTTCACTCGCTTCTAGACTCAGCTCACAGATCATGCCCTGATACATCCCAATCTTTCTTAAGGATGTGTGCATCACTGTTATCAGTTTGCTTTAGTAAGAGGTCAGGGGAGAAGTACTCCTCATGTAAAATGTGATAACAACACTATGTGCAGTGCTTATAAAAGCAGAGTGTCTGCCAAGTTCCCCAGAAGCTTCCCCAGCATATAATTAAGTCCTCATTTAAACCACGGTCTGTATTTGTGTGAAGAAAGATGTCGGAACTCAGAAATAGAAGTTGCTTTGGGTTTACTCCCCAATCCCATCCCCTTTGTTTTAAATTATACATTGGATTCTGGTTTTGACAGCCAGGACTTTTAATGTAACAGAAGTGGTTTTCTTGTAGTAAGGTGGTAGCCAGATGGCCAGTGTGGCCCCTCAGATACAGGATCAAACCATCCCTGGATACATTGCAATATCTAGTGTGGAGTGAGATTGACTAGAATAGTCGCAGATGGAGAAAGGGCAGAGTGACAACGGCACTGAGAGTTGCTGATGGCATGTTCCCTGGTGTATCTGATCAGGGCCTGTTGCCAAGTTTTATGTCTCTGCCTTTGTGATGTCTGAAGCTAAAGTCTGGGGCATATGCAAGGCAAGAAGGCTGAATGCAAGATCAGAATGTCAGGTCTTCTTTGACAAAGCTATGGATGATGTAGGAAACTGAAGAAAATAACACAGAGGGAAGAAAAAGAGCCATCTTTGGCTTTCAGTGAGCAGAAGGTATGGAAAAGTGTGTGTGTGTGTGTGTGTGTGTGTGTGTGTGTGTGTGTGTGGTGTGTGTGTGTGTGTGTATGTGCGCGCGCACGCTAGACTTCTGTGTATAGTCATATATGTACAAACATACATACATGCACACAGACTTTGAGAAATATTTGTATACATGTGTGAATAAGAGCTAAACAAATGGGCTATGATCAAGGATAAATTCAAATATATGTGGTTAAAACTACCTAACCTACAAAAGTCCTTGGACAGAAAGGAAAACGAATACTCTCTGGAAAAGCATAATTAAAGCCTGAGATTGAAACGTCTTACAGAAAGATGTCAATAGGGTAGATGTTAAGACAGCAACAACAGCCAGAATTAAAATTATATAGAGCGTTTAAGGAAACAAATCACTGAGGGCCAGGCATGGAGGGGGTGTTCCTGTCATCCCAGTCCTAGGAAAACAGGAACAAGAGTATGGTGGGCTTCACAACTCCTCCCCAGAAACAAAACAAGAGCCAAGACCCCACAAGGGAAGGCAGCACAATAAACACCAATGACTAAGCAAATTCAGACACACAAAGGCTTGAGTGTGTCTGACACAGACCATCGCCTTTGAATACACTAATGAGACTGCTTAAGGAGACCATGATACTGGGTGTCTATTTGGCTCTGTGGATACAGGATCTTGTCACCAAGACTAACTAAATTTGATCCCCAGAACCCATACTGATGGAACAGACACCTACAAGTTGTCCTCTATCTCCATATACCACTATGGCACAGATATCTCCATAATATAAATAAATAAATTTAAGTTTTTTAAAGGGTTCATGATATAATACAGTAGAAGAAATACTAATTACTTCCCTGATAAGCAGATGCCAGTATAAAAGATCAGAATAGTTACTCAAAAGTCCTTATATAATTTAAATTTTAATATACAAAATATGCATACAATTTCAAAGTTAGTTGAATTAGAAAAATATTCTAAATGAATTAACATCTCTATATTTGTTGTGGCTTGGGGGGGGGGTCAAAACCAAGGCTTTACATAGGCCAAGTAAGTGTTATACCATCTAGTTAAGTTTCCAGCCCTTTCTACTTCTTAACATGTACTTCGGAACCTAAAATTTGGGTGGGAGAAGTGAGGGGGAGGGGAAAAGGAGAATATGATCAGGTATGGGGAAGGCAGGAGAGAAGCTCTGAGGGCCAGTAGAATGAATGGAAATATGCAGCCTCTGGGGGTGGGAGATGGGGGAACCCTCTAGAAAGTATCAGAGCTGAGAGACTCTCAGAACTCACAGGGAGAGACTTTGGATGAAATGTCCAACAGGGGAGAGGGAGCATGTACAGGCCACATCCAGTTAAAAGACAGGGCATCAAGTGGAGGGATGGGGTTGCTAACCCACAGTTAAAACTCTGACCCAGAATTGTACCTGTCTAAAAGAACTACAGGAACAAAAATGGAAAAGAGACTGAGGGAATGGAGGTCCAGTGACTGGCCCAGATTGGGATCTAGCTCAAGGGAAGGCTCCAAGGCCTGACACTATTACTGATGCTGTGGTGTGCTTAATTATAGTCAGGAGCCTAGCATGGCTGTCCTCTAAGAGGCCCAACAAGCAGCTGTCTGAGACACTGAGCCACCAACTAGGCAGCATACATGAGCTGGTCCAAGGCCCCAAACACATACAAACATATATATTGTAGAGACTTGAGGGCTCAGGGAATGGGGAGGCCTGATGGGGTAGGGCATACTCTTGGAGACAGTGGGGAGAAAGAATGGAATATGGAAATGTGGGAGGGTTGACTGGGAGGGGGCAATAGCTGGACTGTAAAAAATAAAATAAAAGTAATAAAACCAAACAAAAAAATAAAGCCCCTAAAATTTGTGTGTAAATTGGACAGTGCATTATACTTGACATACTTGCATGTTATACAAAATTTTAGTCATAATAAATGTATCTCCACAAAAAGTACCTTTTTCTTGTGTTGAAAACCTTTTAAGTCCTTCCTGGTGGATGATTGAAATTCCCAGTATATTACTGCAGTCTGTGACCATGGACTGTGTAATGCCACACCCGCTTTCCACTGCCCTCCAGCTATAACTTAGTCGCACACTTCCTCAGCCCTACAGTCCTCAGGCACTTGTATCTATTTTCACTTTCTATGAAACTAGTGTTCCTAGATCACATGTGAGTGAGTTTATGGTGCAGTGGCTTTCCAGTGCCTGGCTCACTTCATTTCCTATCCTTCAGGTTATGGATGAGGTCACAGGTGACAAGCTGCCACCCATTTTGTAATGACTGTGTGCCTGGCTCTTGTGGTCATTGCCACAACCAGCAAGAAAATGCAGATACTCCACATAAAATGTTTTTAAAGCAGTGGATTTTTTTTATGAGAGGCAGAGGGAGAGGGAGAGGGGGCAGGAGCAAGGTATAGAGAGAGTGCTCTTGCATGAGTTTGGTTTGCCAAGTAATTGAAGCTGCCCTCAGAGACCAGCATAGTTCATTGGATTCCCTGAATTTGGAGTTGCAGAGCAGTTGTAAGTCATCCAATGTGGTTGTTGGGAGTGGAACTCTGGTTCTCTGTAAGAGCAGTTAAGTTCTGTCATGTGCTTCTTTATCCAGAAGCAATTATTTCTTGCTATTCCCCTATAATTAATGATGTCAAATAAATGTATATGTATTTATTGGCCATTTGGATACCTTCTTTCATTTCTTTCTCCTATTTTTTTTTAGCTTTTTCTGATTATAATTTCATTAATTTTTAAGTATTTTTCTATGTGGTTAGTGATAGTTAAGTCTAGTTTTTTATACCCCATGATCACAAAGTATTTACGTGACAAAAATTTCCACTAATTTCTATTGTGTTCCAATTCAAATGGCCCTTTCAGAGGTTGGAGGGTTAGCTCAGCAGCTAAAGTCACCTACTGCTCCAGCAGAGGACCTGGGTTCTTTCCTTAGCCCCCATGTGGTGGCTCACAGCTAGGCAATTCTGATAGAGGAACCTTATTGCAAATCGGGGGGGGGGGCAGTCAGCAGGAAGGCAAGTATCAGTTACTCAAACTACACAAGCATAGATACTTGCACAACCTGCTGGAGATACTCATAAACCCATAGCTAAGCAGCAGTCAGGAGCTGGGGAAGAGATGAGGAGTGACTATATTTTGTAACACAGCATTTCAGGGATAAAGGATTTACAACATTGTTTTGATGGTACAGCAACAGTCTGGGTTTGTATTAGAAAATTAATTAATGATAATTTTATTTTCATAATCTTCTAGGTTAAAAATATAGCTTATTCTACCTAAAGTTACTATAGGTCTTCAATTTCTCTTAAGTAAATCTCTCTCTCTCTCTCTCTCTCTCTCTCTCTCTCTCTCTCTCTCTCTCTCTCTCTCTCTCTCTCTCT
>NC_034599.1:105824376-105869103 GCF_900095145.1 Mus pahari | reverse complement strand
GAGAGAGAGAGAGAGAGAGAGAGAGAGAGAGAGAGAGAGAGAGAGAGAGAGATGATTATCTGGCACTCAGCTCTGTTGTTCTCCTTTTATTCACCCCAGGAACACAGCTATGGTGCTATTCATAGTTAGGATGGTGTGATGGTTAGTATGAATTATCAACTTGACACAACCTAGGATCACCTGGATGGAAGATGGGCCTGTGCGCATGCATGCCTGTGTGGGATGATCTTGACTGTATTAATTGAAATGGGAAGACAGCCCACTGTGGGCAGCACCATCCCCTGGCTGGGAGCCTGGACTCTGTAAGTGGAGCTCTGTAAGGGTGAGCTGGACAGCAGCATGCCTCACTCTGCTTCCTGATGGTGGGCATGATGCCACCAGGTACTTCAAGCACCTGCAGTCTTGATCTGTCATCATTATGGTTTGTAGCCTTGATCTGTGAGCCAGACTAAACAAACTCTTTTCGTCTGTATGTTGCCTTTGTCAGAGTATTTTATTAGAACATTTCAGGAAAGCCTAGGAATTTTTCTAATAATTTCCTGAGTCCTGGGACTCCAGGGGAGAGCAGATTAAATAAAGCTGACATAGACTGTAATTCAAGGCCCAATCACCAACATATCTAAATGCCATGAGATCTAAGAACCTCTGTTAGGACTCCAAAGACTGGCCTTTTTGAAGCATTTTCTTGATGGTCCATAGACCATAGCATGAAGTAAATATAAGATCCTTGAAGCACTAACACCATTAAATAATAGTCCCTATATACCAGATATTGGGGACATTATTCAGTGGGAAAAAATATTTAATCTTACAAGCGTAGGACCTGAGCTCAAATCCCCAGTAGCCTCATGAAGCAATGGTGAGGTGTGGCTTTACCTGCTTGAGTATGCAAGCCCTGTTCTGAGAATCAGCAGAGAGTCGGGAGGATGCTGAGAGCTCACTAGCCAGCCAGCCTAGCCAAGACAGGGAGCTTGTCACTCAGTGAGAGGATCTATCTGAGGGCAACAGACACAGTATAGAGGGATATGACCAATGTACCTTCTCTAGCATCTGGCATGCAGCACACACACACACACACACACACACACACACACACACACACACACACACATACATGCATAAACACTCCACTATAAGCCTAGTGACAGCCCACAAGAATATGCATGTCTCCTTTAAAGGGTGACTTTGTGGTTCCTCATTGCTAAGAGGGCTTCTGCTGACAGTAGTGTCTTCAGCAAGTTTTTTTTTTTTTTCAGCCAGAGAGAAACTTTTAGAATCACTGCTCAGCCATAGCAATCATGACTTGTTATTTTTCAATTTAATTTTAGTGTAAATTAACTTATCTCTGTGCAAGGAGCATTACAGCTAATAACCCAAAAAGGGGGATTAAGATTAGAAAGTAATGCTGTCACTGACAGAGCTCATTAATGGCCTTTATCACTGCAGGCTGATGAACTACATGGGGGATAATTGGCCTAATTATAATACATTTGTTTCTTCAGCCAGGTATTCTTTGCTTTCCTCTCTACTGATTACTTGCAGGTCTCGGTTTGGCCAATTAAAATCTTTCTCGATACCCCATCCGTTTCTAAAATTGATGGTAGGGAGCTCAGATGTCTGCTGCTGTCACTGTTCTTGGGCCCTGGGAGCAAGAACTGCATGAAAGAGACAGAACTAGAAAGAAGGGGGAAATGGCTTTAACTTAGAGTAGAGAGCACAGAACCATACCGACAGTGAATTATTACTACTAGTGAGTCAGTTTTTATGTGGGGTGGTTAAAGTGTGTTCGAATGAGATTAGGTGGCAATTGCCTATAATCTCAGCATTTGAGGGGCTGAGGCAAGAGGACTGGTGTGTGTTTGAGGCTAGCCTGAGCTACATAGTGCATAACAGTGAAGACTGGTCTATAGAGTAAGATCTTGTCTCAAGCAACAACAATAGCAAACGCATTTGAAACACACTGGCACCCTCCTCTTGTCCCCACATGCACCTGAGTATATATACATAAATATTTAGATATATCTTAAATAAATAAATAAATAAATAAAAGAATTCTATATTTATATATTGTTTTTATTTGTATCCATATTTACTTATATTGTACATTTATTATATATTTAATATATACTTATATATTATTCTATTCATATGTTATTAGCTGTGTTGAAAATGGTGGTTAAAATAATATAGGACTGTAAGCATTCTCAATCTAAATTTAAGAAAATGACCACAAGTCCATCAGCAGATAAACATTGACCACTGTCAGCCAGATTCCCTTTTCCTCACCAAACACAGTGGGGTGAGGCAAAATGAGTGGAAAACTATGATTTTACAATTATATTAAGTTGTTTTTTGACCATTTTTAATCTGTACAGTCTCTATACTCTAAGTCTAAAAATTAGCTCAGCACTTATTTGTTAAGCGCTTGGCATTCAGTGCCAGGACCTAATGCCCAGACTATGATCAGAGGCACGGTGCTGCCAGAAGCAGGATGCTCTGGAAGAGATGAACTGCATATGGGCGAGACTGGTGTGTAGATGTTTCCAGAGCTATGGTTGAATCAGAGATGTAACCAATTAGTATAGATGAAGACATTTACTTCTTAAAGCATGTTTGTAGTGGAGCAGAGTTGATGCAGCTTCCTCAGTCACATGCTGCTAAGCACACATCAGCACAAGAGTTAAACATGGAGACCAGGAGTCTCCTTGACATTTTACTTCCTTTATTTAATACATACAGAGGTGTGCCTTGGCTTGATCAGCAGGTAGGTCTAACTTTAGGTTCTTACAGAACTCTCAGTGGGGTTTCCCATAGAGTACAGAATATTATTATTCAGGATAAAATTCTTCATTTTCAGCCAAGCAGTGGCTGTAAGACACTATGGTAAATGAAACATAGACATAAAAAAAAAAAGAGAAATATGTTTTGGTCACTTTCATATGTGGAACTTAAAATAATTCTCAATGTACAATAGTTACTACTGGAGTTCGGGAGCTCCAGGTTACAAGGCTAATCTGAGGATGAATGACAAATATTGTAAATATTGAGACACGTTGAAGAAGAAAGAGTGAGTTATGTGAGGATTGTACAATGTAAAGGGAGCTTCTGTAGCTCCAAAGTGCAGTGAGCTGACTCAGTGTGCAAGGGGGCCCTAAAATGAATCCCCATAACTTCCCAAATAAGGAGGAGAGGAGGAGGGAGAGGAAGATCTGTAAAGATATCCATGTTTAGTTCATACAAATACTAAGCATAGATTTGCAACGTATGTAGGTCTATGATATGATTTTTAATCACGTCTTCCTAGATGGGATGAGGCAATATGATGTCTACATCTATAAACTACATAATCAGTGACAGTTATTAATGTTTCTGCATACCAAATAATGTGACTTCAAAGTATGGGAAGCTCAAACCTAGTGAAATTAAAGACATGAAGCCACAATTCTTTAAACTGATGCTAGATTTAAAAAAAAAATCAAATAGTTAATACTGTAGAGGTTTTGGTTAATAGTAATTTGAGTAAAATATAAAATTGTAATGCATAATTGGAATCATTAAAAAATATCCATTAAGCAATAATAATGCCACTCTAAACTCCCTAAAGTTTAAGTGAGTGCCCTGATAATTAGCAGTAAAAAATAACTCAAGTAACTTCATTTGATTAAAAAAAAAAAAACACACTGTTTTAAAAATTCCAAAGAAGTATTTTTCAAAATAGGTGCTATATACTTAAACTCAGAGTGAAGCTAATGTCAGCTAAAGAGACATCCCTTTCATTGAAATTCATTAAGTAGTTGAGAAATCAAGAAAATTTGTGAAATAGCACATTCAAAAAACAAGAGAAGAGACAAATCTCAGGGGAGGGGATGAAGAGATGTAAAAACCGAATTCTCGTAAAGAAAATAATTACAACAAAATGATTCTAAAGACACAGCTCATTCTTGGAGAAACCTGACACCAAGCAGGTCAGTAAGTAAAAAAAAGAAACTTGAGCATCTACAGGGGAAGCTGGAGATGAGGAGATGCTCCATGACCAGAGGCAGCAGCGGTGGCAGGGTGTATCCTCACCATTATGCAAATGAATTTGAAAACTTACATAAGATAAATTATTTCCCAGAATTTTTCCATGATAAAGTATTTCCTCAGTAATAAACCCCTCAAATGATTTGAGAAGAAAAGGAAAATATAGCTGTCCTCATAACTACAGAATATATTAAGAAAGTTAAAAAAAAAATAGCTGCAAGGTGTTCTCCCAGTTGCATTTTGGTGCTATTTAAACAGGTCACAGGGAAAGGAAGTTTTACAAAAGATGTTTAGGCCTAGACAATGCTTGGTGACACATGTCTCTAATCACAGCACAGTGGGGCCTGATGCAGGAGCATCTCAAGTTTGGGATGGATTGAAATTCCTGTTCTTAAAACAAACAAACAAACAAAACAACAGAAAATTACACCTCTCTTAAAAAATTATGTACTTTTTGTTTACTTTCCGTACTTGTGTGGGTATATGTTTGGGCATGCACTTGGCACCATGTATGTGTAGAAATCAGAGAACAAATTAAATTAGAGACTTCTATTCCTCTACTATGGGTCTTGAGAATAAAACTAAAGTCTTCAAGCTTTATGGCAAGTGCCCTTACCCATGGAGTCATCTTAGGCCCACAATAAACTAACAAATTTAATGAAGAACAAATAACATGATAAACAAAACACTAAATAATAAACTAGATTGTATTGTCCCAAATGGTAGTTGTCATAAATGGAAGAGATGGTTGGTTTGGAAAAAGAAAGCTGAGCTGAAACACCCTTCAAAGAACTTGATTATCTCTTGATAGCTGTGTTATGGCCACAGCAGCCATGATGGGGCCTGAAGGGGGAAAATGAGCATTCAGGTCTAAAGATGAACTCATCAAGAGAGAAGCCCATCACTGGCTGTTTTGCAGCTGGATCGTCCAGGGAGAAGACCTTTGCTTCAGAGTAACAAAGGGAATTTGAATTCCTTGACGCTTCCAAAGAATGGTAGAAAGTTCCAGATCACAGCACACATAGCCTGCCTAACAGGAAAGCATTGCAAAATACTAGCTATAATGCAAGGATACATTGGATCTGGATTGTTGAGGGGAGAAGAAAGGCAACACACACACACACACACACACACACATGAGGGGGGGAGAGAGAGAGAGACAGAGAGAGAGAGACAGAGAGAGAGACAGAGAGAGAGAGACAGAAAGATGGGAGAGAGACAGACAAAGACAGAGACAGAGACAAAGATAGAGAATGACACAGACAGACAGACAGAAAGACAGACAGACAGGAACAGAAATGGAGACAGTCAGAGAATGAAGTAGCAGGAGATGCCACCTAAGAGTACTCACAAGCAGAGTGTGACTATCTAAATTGTAGAATTCATCTTAAGATTCCCTTCAACTGAAATGATCACAGTTTCTTTTTTATTTTAATTTTATTTACTTACATTCTAATAGCAGGATCCTCCCAGCTGCCCTGTCCATTCATCTTCCATTTCTCTCCTGGTCAGCCTCGATGGATATCAGTCACCCACGGCATATCAAGTCTCAGCAAGACTAGGCTTATTCTTCTATTAAGGCTAGTCAAGGCAACCTAGTAGGAGGGAAGGGTCCCAAAGGCAGGTAGCCCCTACTCTCACTGTTTGGAGTCCCACAAAGCTATACAACTATAGTATATGTGCAGAGGGTCTAGGTCAGTTCCAAGCAGACTCCCTGGTTGTGAGTTCAATCTCTTAGCCCCTATGGGTTCAGGTAGTTGATTCTATGTGTTTCTCATGGAGTCTTGACAATCCTGGCTCTTACAATCCTTCCTCTTCTACTTCGGTGGGAGTCCCCGATATCTGCCTAATGTTTGGCTGTCGGTCTCTGCATCAGCTTCCTTCAGTTGCTGGGTGAAGCCTCTTTGGCGACAACTGGGCTATAATCTATGAGTATAGCACAATATCATTAGTAGTCATTTCATTGAATTTTTTTCCATTCCTGTTTGGTTCTTTCATGGGTCTCTGGGATACCCAGTCTCTGGCCCATGGCCCTTCTGGCCATGAGTCAAAGATGGGCTCCATCTGTAGTCTAAAGTTGGACCAGCCATTGGCTGGCCACTCCCACAGTTTCTGTGTCACCTTTTCCCAGTACATCTTGCAGCCAGGAGAAATTGTAGGTCGAAGGTTTTGTGATTGGGTTGGTGTTCCAATCCTTCACTGGAAGTTTGTCCTGGTTGCAATAGATGTAACCCCATTTAGTATCTGTATCCTTATTGCTAGGAATCTTAGACAGAGCAACCCTTAAAACCCACATGTAGCTAGCATGCTGGATTAAAGAGAAATGGAACATTTCACACACCATAGGTGATTCTCAGAGGAAAATTCCGATTAAATTCTCCTTTCTGAAGGTATAGGACAGAGACTGACAAAATTCTAGGGTAGCTGTCTTAGTTAGATTTCTATTGCTATGATGAACACCATGACCAAAGCAAGTTGGGAAAGAAAGGGTTTATTTGACTTAGACTTCTGCATCACTGTTCAACATCAAAGGAAGCTAGAACAGGAATTCAAACAGGGAAGGAACATAGAGGCAGGAGCTGATACAAAGGCCATGGAGGGATGCTGTTTACTGGCTTGCTCCCTATGTCTTGCTCAGCCTGCTTTTTTATAGAACCCAGGACTACCAGAGACTGAATACCACCCCAAATAGGCTCGGTTCTCCTCATCAATCACTAATTAGAAAAATGCTTTTCATGCTTGCCTACCACCTATACATATGGGGGCATTTTCTTAATTAAGGTTCCTGCCTCTCTGATGCTTTAGCTTGTGTCAAGTTAACACAAAACTGTCCAGCATAGCAGCCTAACCCATAAAACTTGGTTATCTACACACATGTAAGGCTAAGACACGGGGAGACATATGTTGTGTCATCCCTGCAGGGCTTCAAGAAAACATCCATGTCACTACACTGTAAAACACATTACACTCCCCTCATCTGGCAGGTGTGTGAAACACATTTGAAGAGCAGAATCTGAAGCTCATAAAGATGGGAACTTTCCTAAAGTCATCATTCCCCAAAAGACGGAAAACCGGAAGTGAAACGTTGCCCTTCTAAAGGCATGCCCACTGTGTTCTTTCCAAAGTGTCACCCAGTTCTCTCTCAGCTGGAATCTGCTGCGATCCTGTGGTGCCTGTGTAATGGAAAGCTAATTTGTAATCTGATGGAGCCTACAAATTCTGGTTGCCTTCAAGCATTCAGCACGCAGCCATCTAGTAATTAATATCGGCTTTCATTTATGCCAGACTCGATAAACATTACAATGTTCAGCGTATAGCATGCACACAGAAAAGGGAAGAAGTGTGGGGAGAATAATGATGGTGATAATGATAATTATTTATAATAATAATAATAATAATAATAATAATTTATATTAGAGAACAGAAATTTGATCCAGTTTTGGATGAAGATAAATCTATACAGTGCTGTCCCATGTCAGTGGTAAATAATTGAGTGTGTCATATGTGAATCCTGAGAAGCATTGGGTTCCTCACACAGGACAAAGGAGCGAGGGTCTGGTGTCCTTAGAAACTTTATTGCTAGACACAAGCAGAATGTAAATGCAATTATCACTCTTAAGTGATGCCCTTTGTATGTATTATTAACAAATCAGTGTTCATTGGGCTGGGGAAATGACCTAGCAAATTAAGTGCTCATCAGAGCAGGATGAGGAACTGTGTTCAATTCCTAACACTCTCCCAAAGTGCAAAGCATAAGGCTGTCACTCCAGCTCCAGGGTGTGGGGTACAGAGACAGGTAGTCCCCTAAGGCTTGTTTAATGGTAATACTGTAGAGAATAAATGGGCAGAACACCCGATGTCCTCCTCTGGCCTCTTCACACATGTATGTATGCTTGTATATAATACCTGTACAGCATATACTCAATAGGTAAATAAACAAATAACAGGAAATGAAGGTGGGAAGAGCATTTGCCTAACACAGAAATAGCTAGACCCCAAACTCTAAAAGGAATATTTCCCTAGATAATCTGCAGATGTTAATTCCATTGGGCAAAGCAGGTGTCCAGTGAAAGGAAATGATGGGTCAGGTGCTAGGCAGTGCAGAAGCACAGAACTCCCAATACATATAATGCCTCTGCTCCCATTCACAGTGATAGAAGCGACATTGCTGCGAAGTGTAGTGTTAGGCGATGATGTTCTTCTGCATTGGTATTAGTAGAAGGCCCATGAGTACAACAAACTGCTTTCTCCTGTGTGTGTGTGTGTGTGTGTGTGTGTGTGTGTGTGTATCACAGAGTCTCACTATGTAGCTCTGGCTGTCCTGAATCTCACTAAATAGACAAGGCTGGCCTCAAACTCATAGAAATCTGCCTGCCCCATTCTCCTGAGTGCTAGGATTAAAGGCAGGTGCTACCATGTCCATGTAGTTGGGTCATACTTGGGGGTGTGGTTATAGGTGAAAATGCCATGTCCTGAAGTCAAAACTGCTCAACTCTCAACAGAGAAGCTTCAACTTACAATAGATAATAATTTTTATCGAAATCCATAACTGGACAATGTGAAATGAGAGAATTTTGGATTTTGACAAATTGCATTTTATTACTATTTGTGTATACCGGGAATTATGCATGCCATGACGTCAGAGTCAGGGTACTCATGAGAAGACAATTTGAAGGAGTTCATGCTCTTTCCGCTGTATGTCTCAGGGTTGGAAGCAAGTGCTGAGCCATCTCCCTGACCCCTTATTTGGTTTGCTGAAATAGGTTGCTACACAGCTCATATTGGACTTGAACTCCTGAACTTCCACAAGGACTAGGGTGACAGGGAAGTTCTCAGAGTCACAGAACAAATAACTGGACTCAGAGATGCTGCAATAAAAATCCGCAGAAGGGCTTCCTCCAAGTACACAAGCCGATAGAACAAAGAGGGGACAAAAATAGGGGAATTAGAAAACTCTGAAGTGACAGAGAAATGTTGAGATAATATCTATTCTTTCTATCTGAAGAATATAGTGTCCAAGTTTGAGTTTATATATAACCACACAGGTGACAACTCTGTTGAGGCATGCAGTAATATTTTCGAATAAGTTTCCCTGATCCAAGCACATAGAAATTTGCCTCATAGGAAAATAGTCATTAAATATTTTCTTAAGCATTTAGTGATCTGAATGTGTGTGTGTGTGTGTTTGTGTGTGTGTGTGTGTGTGTGTGTGTGTGTGAGAGAGAGAGAGAGAGAGAGAGAGAGAGAGAGAGAGAGAGAGAGATATGCTGGACAGTTGCTGCTTGCAGGACACCCACAGAACTAACACAGATCTGTGAGGCTTGTTCACTTGTATCCTGAGAAGATTTAGAAAATAATTTGAAGGCTGAAAGGACTAATCTAAAGGATGAGGTTAAAGTGGGACACATAGTTTATCATTGTGTTAGATAATAGCTAATGGGGGATCAGGACTGTCAGGATCTATTTCAAGGGGATAAACAGCTGAGACAGCCAAGAATTACATCAGTTGATATAAAAAGACATAAGTAGGACTACTGAAGGTAAACTGAAGAAAAAACTTATCTGGATAGCAGAAAATGACCAAAGTTCCATTTGGGGGGCTTTCTAGTTCCCATAAAAGCAAACTGAGTTTGTCTTTGTAGATCTATTTCATCAATGGGGCAGTCTCCAAAGACCGCCACTGTAGATAGCACTTTGCACTTTTCTGTAGATGCTCATCCTGATTCGGTGGCTTATCTCTATAATTCAACACATATGGGGAGAAAAAAGAGCACACAATACATTGTTCTTCCCCAGATGTTAAACTCTTATTTTTGCTTCCTCCCCTCCGTGCACTTCTTTCAATGTCCCTGGGGAGAGCTCCTGCAAGTGTGTGAGTGGAACTAATTGAAAAGATCACATTTAATAGAATTTAAACTTACTGAAGGGGGAGATCATTTCAGTTACAGTAGTGTCAGGGGAGATGAGTCAAGACCATGACATGTCTTGAAAACCGAATTACTGGAAATGCCCTGTAAGCCCTGCAAAGGCAGGTATCTGATCCCATCTAACCAGAAAGACGATGGAGGACAGTCAATATTGTTTTCAGTAGTGATTTTCTTTTACTCAGTTATTTTTTTTTCAGGCAAATAACTTTGATTTCAAAATGAGAAAAAGAAGAAAAACTTCTTCCTCTCTAAAGATTTATCTCCAAGGTCTAATAGCTTAAATTGGTAATGTGCCTCACTCATGCATATGGGTGCATAGAACCCATGTAATATTTCCAGGTATAGTGGGGACTGTCTATAATCCCACTCTTGGGGAGGTAAAGACAGGTAGAACTCTGGGGCTCTCTGGCCAGCAGCTGCATCCAAACAGCAAGTTCCAAGACTATGAGCAACACTCCTGACAAAACAGGCAGAGAACATCTGAGAAATGTGTTCAAGATTGATCTCTGCCCTCCACATGCACACCCATACATTCACATCCACACACATTATGACCATGTAGGCACAGGCACAGAATGATGGACCAGTATGACCATCTTACTTCAGATTTGGCAAATGGCATTTACTTGAATGAGATACATCATATCTAATCTGCTTATGAATGAATGAATGAATGAATGAATGGATGAATGAATGAATGGATGGATGGATAGATGGATGGATGGATGGATAAATAAATAAATAAATAAATAAATAGCAGATTAGAATTACTATGAACAAACTTTTATCTTCCATGAGCTTTGAGCATAATTTAAGCAGACTTCAACTAAGTAATTCTCTTCTCCTATTTCCCAGAGGTACCTATTTAAGATTTCTTAGGGTGGACTGGGCAGATAGCTGATAACAAGAGGAGGGTCTTGTGGTCTTGTGTTATACTTTAGAGCAGCCTGTGTGTTCTTGATTTTTTTCCATTGCCCTGGTTTCTAACCCAAAGCCCTCCTCAGACCTTGCTACCCTGACACACTCACATGGTGTGTCTTTCCATCCTGACATATGAGCCATTTTGTGACCCAAGGAGTTCTTTCAAGATTTTGGGTTCTGTCTTTCATAACTACTCTGCCAAGTTGGGCATTTTCCTGTCAGTCACAGTTTACCTTAGACTCTTGGCTCTTTATTTGCCAGTGGTAACAAGATGACCTTAAACCTTCTGGCTCATGATTCTTGCTGAGAATTTCCTGATGCATCAGCATCAGCATCAGCATCAGCATTTAGAGCTGCAGACTGCTTTGTTTTGAGGGGTTGTCCTATGAATAATGGCATTTTTAATGGTCAACCTTGACTCCTGTGTAAGATGCTAACAGCAAGCTATACCCTACCCATGTCATGATAAAAATTTACAAGGATTCCCTTGTACAAGGAAGAAAACCTATTGGTTCCCAAACTAGGAACCATCATGTTAATTCATGGGCAAGAAGATCATTTCTTTTTATTAAATGAAGAACCAGGTATCACATAATGGCCTCTAAGACTGTCCTTAAGCATATAGAGCCCATAAGCAATGGAATCCTAGCATCTCCTTTACAGTTTCTGCAGAGCCTAGTCGTCTGGTTCCCTTTTTGTTCTTGTGGAAATTCAGCTACTATGCTCCTACACATGGTCTGATTCGGGCTTTCCTGACAATGTATTGTCCAAGCAGCACCCTGAGCTGGCCATGCATATTCAGTTCTGTTCTGTATTTATTACAAGCAGGCCTAATATACCTTCAGTCTCTGAGAAATTGGCTGGTTGACATCTTCTTTTGTGAAATTTTCCCATACCATTGTTCCCCGTAGAAAGGAACTCTATTTACTCTAGAAAGTTCTCTATTCCTAGAGAACTGTCTTCTCTATTTTAGCACCAGTGAGAAACAGTGACTAGCAATTCTCTCAAAGACTCTGTCAGTCTGAGGGTCACCAACACGCTGCAATCTCATTGGAGGCTCTGTAGTAATGTTTAAGATAATGTAGGCATTTGATGATCTGTGTCTTCTATAACTTCTTGGTACTTTAATTCAAGGCAACGTGCTGTGAAAAAAATCTAAAATCATTTCTAATCATTGTTTTATCTATTTCGATTAACAGCCACATGAGGCATGTCAATCCTATGAAAGAGATATAAAACAATCTCTGGGCTTTGAATCTCTGCTGATGTTTTTTAGTGTTAAAAGTAATCATGCAAGACTTCTTCCTATAGATGCTGTTGCATTTGCTTTGTGAGCGCAAAAACTCACATCTTAATCACAGTCTTTGCCAGTGTGATACCAGGCTCTGGAATATCCAGGCAAAGGAGGTACTCACCCTGTGAGACACTCAGCCTGGTGTCTATGCACCCCATCATGTGTACAGACTTCATTTTCCTGCCCCGCCCTTTGCATTTCTCTGCTGCCCTGGTGAATGTTCATGAGCTGAGTTGCTGTGCTTAATGAGTATAAAATAGTCTCCATATGAGTACAGAATAAATTAGCAGTCGCTCTCTTTCTGAGAGCTTATTTCAGGGCATAGCTATTGGGAACTGGACTTTGCCCCATGTTTCCAGAGGTACAACCTTGACAGGGACATGCAGAAGCCAAGGAGCACAGCTTTTTGTGGCCTACTGCAAGGTGACAGGTTCAGTCTGAAAACTGGAGCCACCTGTCTTCTCCTAATTCCTCAAACTTAGATATAGATAACTGCTATTAGAGACTACATGGCCCAAAGAGAAGTAGATGAAACCTAGATACATACAAAGAAAAGTTCATCATAGCTTTATTTATAATAGCCAGGAGCTGGAAACAACCCAGATGTCCTTCAACAGAAGAATGGATACAGAAAACGTGGTACATTTACATAATAGAGTACTATTCAACTATTAAAAACAATGAATTTATCAAATTCTTAGGTGATTGGATGGAAATAGAAAATATCATCCTGAGTGAGGTAACCCAATCACAAAAGAATACACATTGTATGCACTCACTGATAAGTAGATATTAGCCCAGAAGCTCGGAATACCCAAGATACAATTCACAAAGCACATGAAACTCAAGAAGAAGGATGACCAGAGTGTGGATACTTCAGTCCTTCTTAGAAAGGGCAACGAAATACTCATGGAAGGAGTTACAGAGGCAAAGTGTGTAACAGAGACTGAAGGAAGGACCATCCAGAGACTGCCCCGTCTGGGGATACATCCCATATACAATTACCAAATCCAGACATTTTGTGGATGCCAACAAGTGCTTGCTGACAGAAGCCTGTTATAGCTGTCTCTTGAGAGGTGCCACCACTGTCTGACAAATACAGAGGTGGATGTCTCCAGCCTACCATTGTTGGGCTGAGCACAGGGTTCCCAGTGAAGAAGCTAGGGAAAGGACCCAAGATGCTGAAGGGGTTTGCAGCCCCATAGGAGGAATAACACTATGAACTAACCAGTACCTCCAGAGCTCCCACGGACTAAACCACCAACCAAAGAAAACACATAGTGGGGCTCCTAGCTCCAGCCGCATATGTAGCAGAGGATGGCCTTGTTGGGTATCAGTGGGAGGAGAGGTCCTTGGTCCTATGAAGTCTCTATGCCCCAGTATAGGTGAAGGTCAGGGGCAGGAAGTGGGAGTGGGTGGGTTGGTGAGCAAGGAGAAAGAGAAGGGAGAGTGGACACGGGGTTTTCACAGGGGAAATCAGGAAAGGGGATAACATTTGAAATATAAATAAAGAAAATATTTAAGAAAAGAAGAGAAGAGAAGAGAAAAGAAGAGAAGAGAAAAGAAAAGAAAAAAAAGAAAAGTTCAGTGAAAAATGCACCACTATACATTAATGTCTGTGCCCCAGCCAGCTCATCATTTAATGGGATGCTCTCCACAACTCTGTTACGATGAAGACTGTGGAGCAAATAGTGTTTATTTAAAAGAGGGTAGCATGGATGCTCCTATCCTTGAAGTCAAGGATAAGGTCAATTATAAGGTGTCTCGCCTCTATTCAAGGAACTTAGAATGAAGAGTCTTGTATGTGGAGTGAGCTAGTGACTTTGAAATTTTTTGAATTTTTAAAAAATGTTTCAGTTTGTTATTTGTTCTTTCTTTTGTTGAAAATTGATCTCTTTTTATATAATATGTTCAGAGTACAGTTTTCCCTCATCTACTTCCTCTAGCTCTTCCCTACTCCCTCCCAGCTACACCTCCCACCATCAGAAGACAAACATGATTCTAAGGGATAAAATAAGTTTTAATAAGGCAAAGAGAAAAACAAACAAGGCAAAACAGGTCAAGATGAACAATGAAAAGAATCCAAGTAATGTCTCAAGAAACAGTAGAGACACAGAGCCACTCTTCACATGCTAAGATTCACACAAAACACAAAACCAGAAGCCATAATATATACCCAAAGAACTTTTAGGGTAATAAAAAAGGGAGAAAAAAATAAAAATAAAAAGGTAGATGAGGAAAAAGGAAGGAGGAGGAGGAAGAGGAGAAGGAGGAGGAGAAGGAGAAGGAGGAGGAGGAGGAGGAGGAGGAGGANGGAGGAGGAGGAGGAGGAGGAGGAGGAGGAGGAGGAGGAGGAGGAGACCTTACATGGCGTTGTGAGACAAGGAAATATCAAAGATGCATTCTCCTTACTGATTGCAGTTTTGTGTTGTCTTCTTGCCTTCCATTACATCCCTGTCTTGGGAGCAAGGCTGGTGGCCTTTCCCTTGTGGGCCTATGCTTCTTAGCATCCCTAGCTACTAAGGCCTTGAAGGATTTAGTTCAGTGGACAGGGCCAGGTGGCTAATGGAGAGGATTCTAGTCATGACGTCTGTGTTTCTGTGTGTGTGTGTGGGGGGGGGATCTGTGCAGGCATCTGAGGAGGTAGACGACAATGTTGGATTCTCTGGAGTTGCCATTACTGGTAGTCATGGGCTGCCTGACATGGCTGCTGGGAATGGAAACCTGGTCCTCTGGGAGAATATTAAGTAAGTGTTTTTAATCACAGGGTCATCTCTCCAGCACCACAACTGGCTTCTTAGGAGCATTTGACACATCCCATCTCACAAATCAGTTCCATCCCAGTACATATGCTTGAATGTTAATTATGTAGAAGGACTTTGGCAAGTGATGCTCAATGATAAAAGACACAGGACCTGCATATGTTCTTTTAGACAGCATGTGGATGTAACTAAGAGAAACTATCGTCACAGAGGAATCAGAGTAAATATAAAGCGTACAAATGTCCACACACATGAACACACACACACACACACACACACACACACACACACACATATATGTATGTCCACACATGCAGAAGTCCCTAAAAGACATCTGTCTACTAGGCAAGGCAGCGTTTATTCTAACATAAAAAAACTTTAAGTCCTGATCTCACTTGTAGTGTGTGGTAAAGGAAATATGATTCATGCAACAGGAATATGTGTCCTGATAATATCACATGACTTATGGAAGGGAAAAGAGGGTCAGTCACCTTGTGTGATTTGAAAGACTAATAAGAAGTGAAAAGAGGGCTCGGCGTGTACAAAAAACTGTCACACAGATGTGGAGATTTGAATTGGTCTTCCCAGATCATACCTAAAGCTGGACACATTAGCCCACTCTCTGTATCTCCAGTACTGCTATGGCAAAGGGCAGAAGACTCCCCGGATGCTTGAGGGACAAGCTAGCCTGATATAAGCTGAAGCAGCAGCAAGAGAGCCTTCTGGTAATAACACCTGGTGCTCTCCTCTGACTTCCCACTTGTGTGCCTACATTCATGCACAAACACACACACACACACACACACATATATATATATATACACACACACACACATAATGCTCATCACATCCATATACATACATACACACATGCATGAACTACACACACACATACACATACATACATACATACACACAAGCATATGCTCATCACATACACATATGTATACACTCACCACCCATGCATGCATACAGGCACAACACACATATACACACACAAACATACCACAGAGAGAGGTCAGGGGAGGGAGAGAGAAGCTCAATCCTCTGGAGTGAGAAAAAAAAAAGATACAAGCTTCTATTGTGATGAAGTTTCTGAATTTCTGTCTTTCTTTCTATAGATACCAGTCTCTCCTTGACTATAGTTTCCAAAGAACTTCTACAAAGATTAATCACATCTGCATATTCCTGAGAAAACATATCAACTATGCCTCACCTCTAGTTTGAAACTTTTTATTCAGTGCTAAACCTCAAGGCTCTTCTTCATTGCCCAGTTCACCAGCATTTCACAGAGCTTTCTACCTAAGTGCCATTTGCATTTGGGTAAACTTGAAACAAGGTAGATGGCCTAGTCAACCATCAGTGGGAGGAGAGGTCCCAGTACAAGGGAATGCCAGGGCCAGGAAGCACAGGAAGCAGGAGTGGGTGGGTTGGGGAGCAGGGCAAGGGGAGGGTATAGGGAGCTTTGGGGATAACATTTGAAATGTAAATGAAGAAAATATCTAATAAAAATCTGAAACAATATTTCAATTCAGGTCATCTTGATGGCATCCAGTCTCTCTCTCTCTCTCTCTCTCTCTCTCTCTCTCTCTCTCTCTCTCTCTGTCCCACCCATTAAGAACTTACCTGAGTCATGAGTCAGTCAACCTCCTGTCCCAGGAGAGTATGAATGGCACCTTCTATCACTTGCTCAATACACCACACCCACAGTATTCAATGACACTTCTCAATTGCAATTTCTATTAGACAAAAAATGAGCTGTTCAGCATCAGAAACAAAACAGAACTAAGTCGAACTGTTAAGAGTTGTTTGACTCTTGCATTTCCTTGTAATATGTTTCATGTTTTAAAGCTATATACAGCCTGTTTCTTGGAGATCATTCTTATTTTATTTATTTTTATTATTCTTATTTATTACCCAGGGAACAAATCCCTAGTTTGATTTTTCTCCTTTGGGATGTCTAAATTCATCATCATTCCCTCCTATTCATTGTTTATTTGGATTCTAGAAATTTCTAGACTTCATTAACAGAGACAAGAGTTCTTCACCCTGCCTGTGTATTCCTGCTGCACGGCACTTCCCGTTTGTCTTTTGATTCTTTTACACCATCCGGTTCAGATTCCTACACAGTAGAGGTACATCTCAATAGATGAACCTTAGATTTGTTAAAATTCAAAATTGCATACTCATGGAAAGTTCTAGAGTTGAGTGTGTCTGTGTGCAAGCATAGAGCCTTTCTACTAACTGAGAATCTTCAGATTGTGTTTCACTGTAAGCAAACATGGTTGATTTTGATGTTTTACTGCAATCATTTATTTAATTGAAAGTAAATTCATTCTATTCTTCATTCTTTTTATCAATGTTATTAAAGGTTTTTACTATAGATATAATAAGACTAGTAAATAGCAGTATATTTTGCAAAAAGGTTATAGCTAACGTTTGTTAATATCTAGGTCTTTCAAATGGATACACACTCAATGGATAGGAGAACTGTCCAAGGTTATTTCAAGAAAAAGAGATATGTAAAACTTACCATAATTCCATTATAAACTCACTTAACTTCACTCTTATTGTACACAATGTGCTTAATGTATTGTTCCCATTTCTTCATAGAAATAAGGAACTTATCGTACCGGACACAACCTGAGCTGTGGAGTTAATGTACTTAACTGTCTCCAGGGTGAAGAGGCTTCAAGGGAGAGTAACAATCTACCGTCAGCACTAACTGGGGGATTCTTCATGCCTGACTATTCACTGTTATCCAAAAGGAATCTAATTTATACCATTTGCCTCCCACTCTCTTGAAAGCAGTACAATAGAAAAAAGCTCTTTTCAAGGAGATGTCGCAGATTGGCTATCAGCATGCTGAAGGAGTCCTTCAATCCGAGCATGCACAAGCACTAAGAGGCTTCCTTTTCTCGTCTTGTGAAGCATGGATAATACACAGAATGCTGACTAGTAGCCTTGCCAATCTGGCACCTCCAGATGGTGGGGCGATGCAGATTTATAAATTGGATTGCTACCTTTTCCGAATGATTCATATATTCCCGACTCATTTTTCTCCTTACTGTATGCCTCATTAGGTGGAAAGTTTCAAAGATGCTGGATAAATTGTGCATAAACTGGCAGCCAGGTGTCATGAATAACTTGACTCAGCCTCCCTAAGACTCTGATTTATGCTTGGGCATTGTCTCAGGTTATCAGACTCCACCTCAACATGCTATCATTTTGAATCACTGAGGCCTTTAATGTGCATGGATGGTCCTCTAGTAAAAGTTGAAAAGCATTGATTTGGAAATATTAAATGCATGTTCTCATGCAATGTTATGCCATTAAGCCGTTGATATTTTCACCCAAAAGTTGGAAGTAACTAGAAACCCAAGTGGCTAAATTCACTTTCATTCAAGGGACCTAGCGGGCACTGAATTTAACACAAATTTATGACTGTATATATGGCAGGCACAATTCATAGACAAATTACTATTTTCTCCTAATTTGGAATAGTTATGGATGGTAAGTTAAAGTTACAGAGTCACCTCACATTCCGTGGGTTCTCACTCAATAGATAAGCATGGAGAGAGCTGTGTAAGTGTGAAGTTCCATCGTGAGGTGAGGAGGAACTGACCATTCAAGCCAAACTGTGCAATAGGCTTTCATTCCCATATAGTAGTCCAAAGTTTAATTCCGTTTTCCAAAAGCTTGATTTAAATAACTGACAAGGCCATTAGACCATGATGCCATTAGGAATTCTATTGGCACACATAAGAAGAGACTTGAAGGGGAACCTGGAAGAAACCAGCAGAAGCTGGCAGATCATCTTGTGCTAAGATCAAGAGGGGGGAAACAATGACAAGTGAGGGTGTGATTGTCAATATTAATGGCAGCTTGGCTGGATGGACCACTGGACATGTCTGGGAGAGAAGCTCTAGACTGGGTTTGATGTGGTAAGAAGACCCATCTTCCCTTAAGTGAGCTTGGCATCATTTTGTGGGCTGGGGTCCCAGAACTGAATATAAAGGAGAAATTAGTATGGTTATGTCCAGTGTCATAGCTTAGTCAACTCAGTACAGCCTAGAGTTATCACAGAGCAAAGTCTTGATTGAGGAATATTCTAGAAAGTATCTTTATTATTAACTGATATAGAAGGGCCTGACCCACTGTGAGCAGAATCATTCCTTAGTCATGTGGTCCTAAGCTGCATAAGAAATCTAGTTAAGTGTAAGCTCATGAACTAGTCAGCAAACAGCCTTCCTCCATGGTTTTTGCTTTATGTCTGTCTTCTCAGGAATGGATTCTTTGAAACTTTTTATTGGATGTTTGTGGATTTTGTGTCATGCACACCAATCTTACTCATCTCTCCCTCCCCTCTTACTTCCTTCCACCCTTCCAACCTCCCCCACAACAGAGAAAAAGATCTTGTTGTGGAAACTATAGTGTGTCACAGTATGTCCCACACTGTACCCTTTTGTCCACACGTCTTTGTTTGCAAATGCTTATTGCAATGACTTATTTGTCTGCCTTCTGCTACACTATCAATACTGGAACTTCTCCGAGCCTCCTGTCAGGTATCCTGTTTATTGCCCTGTGTCATGGAGATCTTGTCGGATTTGGATCTGTAGGATCAGCCCCTTCATGCGCTCCAGCAGTTTATTGATGGGGTGGATGTTGGTGCAGGCCAATTCGAAGCTCTGGAACTGGGCTTGAGAGTATGTGAGCTGGTCTGCTCAGTGAGGACTCTCCTGCTCTCATGCCCTAGTGGGCAGGCTCACCTACAACCCACACCCAGAGCAATCTCTACCCTGCTGTGTGGGCAAGGTGTAGGGCCTGTCTTCAGAGTGTTGCAGCTGGTAAGGGACATGGCCCATTCTCCAAATCTCATGACCCAGGGCTAGCTTTCTCACCTGCCCTAGACAGTAAGGGACACGTAAGGGGAAGAGGGTATCTCTCCTGTGTGTATGCCACAATCCAGCAGACAAAAGGCAGGGCCAGCTCTTCTGCATTCATATTCCCAGGGCTGGCTAACCTGCAACACCTACATCTAGAGTCAGCTCTACTGTTCTGCCCAAGTGAGGTCCAGGTCCTGCTCTACTGAGTGCCAAAACAGGTGAGGGGCAGGGCCAACTCTCTAGCTCTGATGACCTGGAGCCAGCTCTCCTGCCTGCGGTAGCTGGCAAGAGGCAGGGTAGGGGCAACTTCTCCCTTGCTCATGTCACCTCACCACAGACAAGTGGCAATGTTAGCTCTCCTATGCTCACACGCTCTGTGCTAGTTTGCCGTCAACCCTGCCACCAGGGTCAGCTCTACTGTGCTGCCCAGGTGAGGTGTAGGGCCTGCTTTCCCAAGTGTTGTATCTGGTGATGGGTAGAACCAGTTCTCCTGCATTTATGATGGCAGAACCAGGTCTGCTGCCTGCTGCAGGTTGTGAGGGGTGAAGGGTAAGGTGGGCATCTCTCCCTCACCCATGGTCTTATGGGAGATGAGTGGTCAGGCCAGCTCACCCACACACATATCCTCAGACCAGATTACCTACAACTTGTGCAGTGTGCAGGGACCACTCTCCCAGGTACTGTAGCTGGCTCAGGGTAAGGTCAGCTCTCCTGCTCTCATGACTCCAGGGCCAGCTTTCTCACAACATCCAGGTAAGAAGTAGGGTCATTTATGCCTTACCCTCAGACAGAAACATGTCCTTGGGCAGCAGTCCACACCAGGGACATCCACTTGACCTTTGTTGGTAACAGACCATTGCTGATTCAGAGTCATGGACCCAGACATGGCCCCCGGTGGCAGCCCTGGCCTGGATCCCAGCATTGTCCCAGGTGGCATCACCAACTCCTAACATCGGGCTGTTCCTCACTGTTTTCTATTCTCCAGTGCTGATTTTCTTTCTTTTCCATTTCTTCACCACTTACTTGCTCCTCTTACTGGTGCCCAGGGTCTCTGAATGTCTAAGGTCATCTCATGAGTGGTCTTAGAAGTGCTGTGACCTGATCAAGCATTATGGCACTAGGCAGAGGTCCATCTTAGGCATGGTCTGCTCCCACAGGCCTGTGCTGTGCCAGACTTGGCAGTTATCTCAGACTAGCTCCCTGTCTGGGCCCCATTGCATGTATCTGGTGATTGTTTTGAGCTTGTTCCTTACCTGGTGCACCAGAATGGGCCCTTGAGAAGGTCATCCATCTCAGGGTTACTCCCGACAGGGGCTGGTGGTCCCAGGCAAAGTTCTTCTAGTTTTTAGCTTGCTCTCTGTCCTGGACCTGCCTGGCTCTGGACTGGCAGTCATGTTAGGCTTATTTTTTTTTCAGGGAATGCTAGTCTATTAATCATTCAGATGTTTTCGGGTCAGAACACTGAGCATAGACATAGCTTCTCTTCTCTCTGTCACCTACTGATGCACATGTGACACAGCAGACACACTTGCAACACCTTTAGGCACAGGTCAGTGGTGGATTTTATCCTATAAGTTTAAATAAGCCATACATTTCTCTACATTCCAGTGTTTTATCACAGTAATAGAATCCAAACTACAATAAGCAGCATTCAGCTTTTTCTGTTTCCTGATAAAGACACAATGTAACAAACTGCCTGTGTTTCTGCTGACATGATAGGGCTTAGTGGACTGTACCCCCCTTTATGTGAGCCAAAGGAAACCCTTCCTCCCTTAAGTTGATTCTCTTCAGTATTTAGTCACAGCAGTTTTTAAAAGTGCCTAGTAAATGTGCACTTGAGAATTTTACCAAACTTTAATTATATGAATTTAATTTAATATTTTATTACAATGTGTTCTTCAGATGTAGGGCACTTGCAAGTTAAAAAAAAATCAAACATTAGATCAGAATGTACATAGGGAAGGGTTAGGAAATGTAAACAGAAGGATCAATTCTACATATAAAAGTCATAATTTAAAAAGTAAAGCCTTAATTTGATCATCTGAGATATGTTTCAAGCACCAAAATTAAAAGTCCAATGGAAAATAGCAACCATAAATAAAATAAATACCTTAGAAATTAGTGCTGCTGTTACAGAAAGGATTTAAAACATTTAACATTTATTACATAATTTAATGTTTTCATTGACAACTAAATTGTTTATCTGGAAGGTAAATTTGTCGTATTCTAGTAATCCATATAGAAATGGCAAAGCACCCTTGCCAAGGTAATTTAATCCACTTTGCAAAACAATTTTATCCCAAACTCAGCTCATTAATAAAAGCCAACCCTCCCCAGTGCAAATCTCTTTTTCTCAGCAGCAGATCAGAACACAGACCTGCTTCAGCATTTGGCTCTATGGCTTCTACAGGTTTGCAGATGTAGGGAACAGAAAGTATATATGGCACACTGACACTAGGTTCTACCCCAGAAGGACAGGTATAATCCCATTAAATCATAGTCTTCTGTCTCTAGTCTTATGGACGGAATCTATAGAAAAGTGCCACTGATGGTGACTCTCCACTGTGTTCCAGCTCAAAATGAAACAGTTTATTAACTGTAGAACTTGCTTCTGTTGAGGAAGGAGCGGGAAACCTGGAGCAGACATTTTGAGGGTTGGGGAAAATAGACCAGTGATACTCTATGTCTCTAATGAGAGTGCTAAATGGAGAAGAAAAGGAACCAATGAGGCAGAGATGATAAAAGCTATCCAAAGAGAAGTGTTCAAAGAAATGCTGGAATAATTGAAATGACCTGCTCAGCAAGCAGCTGAATTAACAAAATACTCTCCATTTATACACACACTGAAACTCCCCTGCCAAAGACAGACAGGGAGCATAAACCTAGAGAGTAAGAGAAGACTACTCAGAAAGAAACTGAACGCAGATCATTATCTACCATCTCAGCAACACTGGCTCCAGATAAGAAGAGGAAAATATTTTCAAATTCTGAAGGAAGGAATCAGTTTAAACCCAGCATTCTGTCCCATGTCAAAGGTGAGACCAAAGGTTTACTCCTATAAGAGATTAGGGTGTTTGTTCTTTGTAAGTTTTTTGCATTTTTCAAAAGTTGAGAACATCTTCAAACTTGCTCATTAGGATGTAACTCTAGCACAATTAAAGATGATTTAGAACAGGGAAAGAGTGTGATCTAGAGCAGTGGTTGTTATCCTGCGGTCACAACTCCTTGTGTGTCGTATGTCAGATATCCTGCATGTCAGATTTACATTAAGATTAATAACAATAGCAAAATTATAGTTATGAAATAGCAATGGGTTAATTTCATGGTCTATGAAGAATGGTAATAAAGAGTCATAACATTAGGAAGGTTGAAAACCACTGATCTAAAGTAATGGGAGTCCAGCATGACATACACTAGGAAAACTTTTAAGAAATGCTTGAAGTATAATGTCATGTTGCCAACTCCCCAAGTCTATGTGAGATCTGGGTGGTTTTTATCTTCTTCATGGTTTCAACTATAGAGCTTCACTGTTTGATTAATGAGCCATGCGTGTGTGTAGCCATGCTAGTTTGAGTATGGTCATTGCTATAAGTTTTTAAAATCAAAGTTTTAAAAATCAGAACACAGAGTCGAATTGCTATTTGTCAAAATATAAAGCACTCTGTGAACACTGCCAATGTGAGCTGTAGCATCTGCAGTATCTGGAACTCCAAGGAGAGTGCGAGAGACAAAAAGTCCTTGCCACTCTCTCTTCCCTATAAGAAAATAAGCAAGAACCCAAAAATATGGATGTCTGAACAAAGGCTGCCATGTGTCTAACAGTGGTGAGAGTCAGAGTGAAAGAGAGATGCAAAGTAAGGTGGGCATGCATATAGTGCATAATTTTAAAAGAAAGCCAGAAATATTCTCTAGAAACTAGGGCTTAAATTTTACTTTAAAATTCTACCCTTGAGGCTGAAGAAATAGATAAGTGGTTAAGATTTCTTGATTCTCTTGGATCTACCCTTGTCTGGAGGTTCACAACCACCTGTAACTCTACATTTATGGGAATTTGTTCCCTCTTATGACCTCTGTAGCCACCTATAAAAACATGTGGCAGGCAGACAGACATAAGTATGTACGTTCCCATAAATAGAACAATCAAACATTTTTAGAAAAGAATCTATCCCTCTCTTCATAGTCAACATTTTATTGCAATAGCATCATTTTTAATCTAGAAAATTAAAATGAAATGGAGCAAATATTATCTCAAAATAGTGCTAGCAGTCAAGAATTATTTCATATATAATTTACACAGATTTTTGTCATTTTTTTTCTAAAAACACATGTAGCCTACTTACAATTTAATGTGGCTGGGAGATATTCATTAATAATACTTATTTTTAGCCCTATCGGGCTTTCTAATGAGGGAGGCTGTAAGATTAAATGCCACTAGTAGAATTAGCTTGTTCCCATGATTCTTCACTGTCTATTCTTTGAGTCTGCAGTTGTAATCTACTCTTTCTTGGCTTGCTTTCTAGAAAATGGAAATAACTATAATATGTTGATAGATATAGATAGATACAGATGTCTATGATATAGATGTGGATGTAGATGTGTAAGACGTGGGTGATGTAGAGATAGATAGATAGATAGATAGATAGATAGATAGATAGATAGATAGATATTAAAGCAGGATGTACAATAACAAGATAATATCCTAAAAGGAGGGGTTTGAATGGCTGGGAAACTGGGAGTTCAGAGGAGTGTGAGAGCTACATCGTTTCTGGGCACGAGGTAACTGTGATGAGGTTGTGTGGGTGGATGCTAGAGAATGCAACAGACTCAAAAATGAAGCTCAGCTTCCTTCTGTAAGCTGCCACTGAGAACTTACTGATTTAAAAAGAGAAAAGCACATGTACATAATCCCCATGAAGAGGTGGTGACTTTTTAAACTGTAAGCAGCCCACTTGGTGTGGTGGTTACGTCCTTCTGTGATTTCAGTTTGGATTTCGTCTCTGACAGAGCCACCTTCACCTATCTGGGCTTCATGGCTCTCTTTACAGGGATTAGTAGTCTGCAGCTGTTGGTGTTTTTTTTTTTTTTTTTTTTTTTTTTTTCCTAGTGTTTATTCCTTCAGATTTATCTGTAGAAATTTGTTTACGACTGTATGAAATAGTTTTGCTAAATTCTTATGAGTGGCTAAAAAGAGGTTTTCTTTGAAGACAGGGTCTCACTAGGTCATCCTTGACACCCTGGAAAACATTACGTATACCAAGCTAACCTCAAGTTCCTGCCTCTGCCTCACCCTCTGCCCACTCCCACCCCAGTCTCTAACCTCTAAGCTCACCCCTCCCCCACCTCTGCTTCAGCCTCCACCTCTGCCTGAATACCAGGATTAAACCTCTATATTGTCATACCTCATGCTAATAGAGATTTTTACTGAAGTATAAAATTTTCATCTATGTATTGATTCAAACATTTGTTATTTCATTCAGAAAATCTATGTCTTATTTTCATGTCCTGTATAATATGTTATTGATAACTACATCAGTCTTCTACTGCTAATTTCTCTTCATTTCAGAGCTACTTATTTAAGTTCATCTACAATCTCGTGGCCATAGATTGTTCTAAGTTACACATCTTGCATTTACTATTTTGCAGAACACATTTCTATCTTGTTTGACATTTTAGGTCTGAAATCATCTTGATTGGATGTTAATCATATTCTGGATCATTTATTAACAAAAAGCAGACAGTTTTCAAAATTAATTTTGGAAAATGAAAATTATTTCTTCAATTCTGAATTCTTAAAGAGAGCTTATGTTTTCTTTTTTCAATTTAACATATGAGGTCAATTTTTAAAAAATTGACCCAGTCTAGTTATATAAATGTGTGTAAAATTCCACCTAATTTTTATCAATTTTATACTGTTTTGTTGGAATCAACCTCACCATTTAATATAGAAATCTTAATACCCTTAACATTTAATATCTAAAAGTATCTTTTTACTGGCTTGGGTTTGTTTTTTTTTTTGTTTTTGTTTTTGTTTTTGTTTTTTGCCACATGGATTCTCCCCAAAATGCTTCATGATATGCTGACATTTCAATCAGCATCTCTTTCTTCTAATCCGAAAGGTTGGTTCCTTCTAGAATTTCTAGACACTAGTCTTTTGATGAGAAAACATTAGCCATATACTTTTTAATTAAGTGGGCACAGTTCACCCTAAGAGAGCTGGGGTAAGTAGCATCATTATAGCAATGCCTTCCTCCTTTCTATTGCTAGCTTCAAATCAGAGCCTCACTTTCACGGCTTATCATTTTCTTTTCCTTAGATTACTTTTCTTAGCTCATACAATATATTTAAACTTGTTTTATCCATTTATTCATTCATAAGCCAGGATCATTGCATGTTAGTCTCAAAGTGTATATTCCTGACTCTGTCTTCCATGTGCTGTGATTACAGATGTGTAGGTCTAATTAAAAATCGGTGTGCTTATATTTTTTCCACTCAATGTACATGCAGGTTAATAGAACAGTAATTCAATAAACACTTCGTTTTTCTTTTTCCCATAATGAAGGTTTATTTGTTTGTTTGTTTGTTTGTTTGTTTGTTTTTGGCTATTGTTGGAATTGACACTAAGCAATATAAAAAACATACAGTATATATAATAATGTTTTTCAGCGTTCACTTGTTACCAGTTTACATTTTAAGGCAAGGGTGCCCACCCTGGCTTATCAGAGTATTCTCAGTCATATATGCACATCCACATTGTGCAAGCATAGGTGAATGATGTCATCATTGACCTGGTCCATGTTGTTCTGAGATGTTTGGAAACAAATTATCTAGAGATTCTGTACATGGGACATAACCATGTGCAAGATCTGATGTGCCTTTGACATGGGTGTGTATATGATCATAAGGGTGTATGGTACATGTATGTACACCTGTTTATGTGGAGGGGAATACATGCACATTAGTATATATGAATGTGTTGCATGCATGTAGAGGCCAGAGATGCATGTCTAGTGTCTTTACTTCTCCATCTTAGTTTTTGAGAGATAATCTCTCATTTGGATCTTGAGCTCGCTGATTGGCTGATGTGGCTGGCAAGTAAACACAGCAATTGGTCTGGTTTTGCTTCTTTGGTGCTGTGATCACAGGCCACACTCATAGATTTTTATGGGATACTGGAGACCAAACTCAAGTCCTTCTGCTGGAGTAGCCATCCCCAGCCTTAAAACTTGTGAGTTTCAACTTTGCATGCTGGTATGTGATTCTGTACCCTTGGTGAATCATCATTTCTGAGAAGTGACCATGTCCTTTGATCTGTGATACTCTTCTTGGTGTGCACATATATACTTAAAGCAAGGCAGTCAGGCCTTTTTCTTTGCAACATAGCATGCCTCAAAGTCATAATTCTGATGATCTGGTCTCATCAGAAGTTGCTTGATGTTTAAAAAGAACATACATATTGGAGCTGGAGAGATGGCTCATGGTCAATAGCACTCCCTTGCTCTTGCAGAGGACCTAAGTTCAGTTTTCCACCATCCACATGGCAACTCACAACCACCTATAACCCCAGTTCAGGGATTTGACTCTCTGTTCGGGCCTCTGTGAGCACCAGGCACATCCAAGGTTTACATATGTGTATGCAGAATGGACACATACATTAAAATAATAATAAATATTTAAAACTGCTTAGAAAGTATAAATTTTATGTTACGGTTATTTTGTATCTAATGTCAATAAACACATTTACTGAAAAGGCAATTGGACTATGAAATTTGCATAATTAGAAATGTTAACATTTTGAGAAATTTTTATTATATTTACAGCCACTCTTGAGTTACAAATGTAATATGGGTACATTGTCAGTGTGCAGCTCTAAACAAGAAGCCCCTAATGTAACTGAGGTCAGGTCAGTGCCTGTGGCTCTCAGAGAAGAAATGTGATGTCCTGGCTTCATGGGTTTACAAATGACAGAAGTGGGTAAAGTTGTGAGAGTCAATGAGGCAGATGTGAGAGGTTATGATGCAGATGCTAGTGGTCTTGCCAGACAGGATAAGATCGAAGCCTTAAGTAGCCTCAGTCTCCTGCGTCTCTCTCAGTACACTTGTTGCTGAGAACTGATGGCCTAGCTATCCATGGGAATGTGCAAATATTCCATGGCAAGTGTTCACAATGGAATATCACAAACTCCATACCAAAGCTAAAGAAACTTGGAGTGTCGCTAATGCCACATACTGTGTGCAATTAAAATAATGATGATGATGATACCAGACTAACATTAAAAATAGTTTCTCAGAAATATGATTTTGTTCCAGTTCTGTAATAAACACCTAAGCTACTGCTGCTTATTAGCTAGAAAGATGTTCTGCAACAAGAAGTGAAGCAAATAACAGTCTTCAACTGTGCAAACCCCCGAGATGGAATTTATATGCCTCGTTTTGGCTAATGAATGTATGTCATGCTCCCTAATCCCTTAGACAGTTGGCAGAGAGCAGCTGGTGTCATGTGGACACTACTGAACTTCAACGTATTGGTTCCTGATAGAGAAATGATTCTGCATCAAGAAAATGTACAAAAGAGCTAAATATCCCTACACCAGCACAACGTGAGACACTATGCAGGCTGTAAAACAAATTGCATGCTTTGGAATCTTGGGTTTGCTTTAAGTTTGGATTTTTTAAAAGTATTTAATTTATTTACATTCCAGTGGTACCTCCCCTCCAGTCCCCCCTCCCACAGTTCCTCATCCCACTCCTCCTCCCCCTTGCCTTCCAGAAGGTGTTCTCTAACCCCACCAGACCTCCCTCTCCCCAGGGGCCTCACATCTCTTGAGTGCATCTTCTCACACTGAGGCCCCCCTGGCATACCTTTGCTGTATATATAAGGAGGAAGGGGTTGGGGGTGCTCAGACTAGCCCATGAATACTCCTGGTTGGTGGCTCAGTCTCTGGAAGCTCACTGGAGTCTGGGTTAACTGTGACTGCTGGTCTTCCTATAGGGTAGCCTTTCCCTTGAACTTCTTCAATACTCTCCCTAATTCAACCTTAGGGGTCCTGAACTTCGGTTGGTTGAATCTGCATCTGTCTCAGTCAGCTGCTGGTAGAGCCTCTCAGAGGAGAGCCATGCTAGGCTCCTGTCTGTAAACACATCATAGCATCAGTCATAGTGACAGGCCTTAGTGTCCCCTTCCATGAGATGGAGCCCAAGTTGGACTGGTCAATGGACTACCTTTCCTTCAGCCTCTTCTCCAGTTTTGTCTCTGCAGTTCTTTTAGACAGGAACAATGCTGTGTTAGAAATTTTGACTGTGGGTTGGTAGCCCAGTCGCTCCACTTGAGGCCCTGTCTATCTACTGGAGATGTATTCTTCAGTTTACCCAAGGTCGGGCATTTTAGCTAAGGTTACCCCCATTGAGTCCTGAGAGTCCCTCACCTCCTGGATCTCTGGTACTCTGCTCCACCTCCCACCCACCAAGGCTCTTTATTTCCTTTCATTCACCTGACCCATTCTCACCTGTTCCCCCCATACCTGACCTGTTCTCCTGTTCCCCTCTCTCACACAGGTCCCTCCCTCCCTCTGCCTCCCATGATTATTTTCTTCCCCCATTCTAAGTGAGATTGAAACATCCTTACTTGGGCCTTTCTGAGTGTTAAACTTCTTAAGGTCTGTAGGTTGTATCCTGTAATATTTTTGCTAATATCCACTTATCAGTGAGTACATACCATGCATGTCCTTTTGGGTCTGAGTTACCTCACTCAGGATGATATTTCTTAGTTCTATCCTTTGCCTGCAAAATTCATGATGTCCTCGTTTTAAATAGTTGAATAGCATTCCATTGTTTAAATGAAACCCATATTTTGCATCCATTCTTTGGTTGAGGGACATCTAGGTTGTTTCCAGCTTCTAGCTATCACAAATAAGGCTGCTATGAACATGGTAGAGCATGTGTCCTTGTGGAATGGTTGGGAGGAAGGGATCTTTTGTGTATATGCCCAAGAGTGGTACAGCTGAGTCTTCAGGCAGAAATAATTATTTCCAATTTTCTAAGAAACTGCCAGATTTACTTCCAGGGTGGCTGTACCAGTTTGCAATCCCACAAGCCATAAATGAGTGTTCCTCTTACTTCACATGCTCTCCAGCATATGCTGTCACTTGAGTTTTTGATCTCAGCCATTCTGACTGGTGTGAGGTGGAATCTCAGGGTCCTTTTGATTTGCATTTCCCTGATGACTAAGGATTTTGAGCATTTCTTTAAATCTCCACTATTCAAGATTCCTCTGTTTTAAGTTCTCTGTTTAGCTCTGTACCCCAGTTTTAATTGGGTTAATTGTGGTTTTTTGTCTGTTTGTTTTTTGGAGGGTAACTTCTTGAGTTCTTCATATATTTTGAATATTAGCCCTCTATTAGATGTAGGGTTAGTGAATTTTTTTTCTCATCTGTAGGTTGCAGATTTGCCCTATTGACTGTGTCATTTGCCTTACAGAAGCTTTTCAGATTCATGAGGTCCCAGGATCAATGATTGGTCTTAGAGCCTGAGCCATTGGTGTTCTGTTTAGGAAATTTCCCCTCTGCCAATAAGTTCAACGCTCTTTTCCACTTTCTCGTCTATTAGATTCACTGTATCTGGTTTTCTGTTGAGGTCTTTGATCCACTTGAACTTGAGCTTTGTGCGACGTGATAAATATGGATCAATTTTAATTCTGCTATATACAGCCAGCCAGTCAGACCAGCACCATTTTTTGAAGATACTTTCTTTTTTTCCCCTGTATGTTTTTTGCTTCTTTGTCAAAGATCAAGTGCCCATGTGTGTGTGTGGAGTGGGGAGGGTTATTTGTGGGTCTTTAATTCTATTCTATTGATAAATCTGTCTTGTTATTATTATTATTATTATTATTATTATTATTATTATTAATCATTATTGCTTTGCAGTATAGCTTGAGGTCAGGAACGGCAATTCTCTCAAAACTTCTTTTATTGTTTAGAATTCTTTTGGCTATACTGGGTTTTTGTTTTTTCCATATGAAATTGAGAACTGTTCTTTCCATCTCTGTGAAGAATTGTGTTGGAATTTTGATAGGGCTTGCATTGAATCTGTATATTGCTTTTAGTAGGATGGCCATATTCTCTATGATTATCCTACCAATCCATGAGCATAGAAGGTATTTCCACCTTCTGAGGTCTTCTTAGATTTCTTTTTTCAGGGAATTGAAGTTCTTATACAGATCTTTCACTTTCATGGTAAGAGTTACACTAAGATATTTTATGCTACTGTGAAGGGTGTTGTTTCACTAACTTCATTCTCATCCTGTTTATCATTTGTATAAATGTAGGATACTTATTTGTTTAAGTTAATTTTATATTCACCACTTTGCTCACAGTCGTTTATCAGCTGTAGGAGTTCTTTGGTGGAATTTTGGGGGTTGCTTATGTATACTACCAACAAATGCAAATAATGAATATTTTGACTTCTTCCTTTCCAACTTGTAACCCCATGATCTCCTTTTGTTGTCTAATTGCTCTGGCTAGAACTTCGAGTATATGATGGATAGATAGGGAGAGTGTGGACAACCTGTATTATCCCAGATTTTAGTGGGATGGCTTTTGGTTTCTGCCCATTTAATTAGATGTAGGCTGTTGGTTTACTATATATTGCTTTTATTATGTTTAGGTTTGTGCTATGAATTCCTTATCTCTACAAGACCTTTAAAATGAAGGGATGTTATATTTTGTCGAAGGCTTTTTCAACATCAAATGAAATGATCATGTGATGGTTTTTCCTTAGTTTGTTTATATAGTTTATTACATTGATGAATTTTCTTATATTGAACCATCTCTTCATCCCTGGAATGAATCCTACTTGATCATACTGAATGATGCTTTTGATGTGTTCTTGGATTCGGTTTGTGAGAATTTTATTGAGTATTTTTGCATCAATATTCATAACTGAGATTGGTCTGAAGTTTTTTCTTTGTTGGATCTTTGTGTGGTTTAGGTAACTATAGCTTCATAGAATGAGTTAGGTAGTGTTCCTTCTGTTTCTATTTTGTGGAATAGTTTGAGGAGTATGGAGATTATCTCTTCTTTGAAGATCTGGTAAAATTATGGTCTAAAACCATCTAGCCCTGGGTTTTATTTTATTTTATTTTATTTTATTTTATCTTTTGGGAGATTGGGAGGTTTTGATGAGAATGTCTATTTCCTTAGGGGTTATCAGATTGTTTATATAGTTTATCTGATTGTGATATACCTTTAATATGTGGTATCTGTCTAGAAAAACCATCTATTTCATCTAGATTTTCCAATTTTGTACAGTGTAGGCTTTTGTAAAAGGTTCTGACAATTTTTTGAATTTCCTCTATTTCTGTTGCTATGTCTCTGTTTTCATTTCTAATTTTGTTAACTTGGACACTATCTCTGCACCATTTAGTTAGTTTGGTTAAAGGCTTATCTATCTTGTTGATTTTCTTAAAGAACCAGGTCTTGATTTTGTTGATTCTTTGTATCATTCTCTTTATTTCTAACTGGTTGATTTCAGTCCAAATTTTGTCTACTTCCCTTAGGCATGTTTGTTTCTTTAAGTTCTAGAGCTTTTGTGTGTGCTATTAAGTTGCTTGTCTGCTATCTCTCCAACTTCTATACAAAGACACTTAATGCTATGAATTTTCCTCTTAACACTACTCTCTTGGGTGACAATTAGAGTATGCCTTCATTTTTTTTAACGTTTATTCATTTATTTATTTTATGTAATTACACTGTAGCTGTCTTCAGACACTCCAGAAGAGGGCGTCAGATCTTGTTACAGATGGTTATGAGTCACCATGTGGTTGCTGGGATTTGAACTCCCGACCTTCAGAAGAACAGTCGGGTGCTCTTACCCACTGAGCCATCTCACCAACCCATGCCTTCATTTTTACTGAATTCTTGAAAGTCTTTAATTTATTTCTTTACTTCCTCCTTAACAAAGTTATCATTGAGCAGAGAGTTGTTGCGGGGCTTTCTGTTGTTTTTGTTGTTATTGAAGTTCAGCCTTCACTTTCAGAGGATACTGTAAGGAAATCTCAACACAAGGAGGGTATCTACACCAAAGAAAACACAAGAAATTAAACATTTCACAATAAAACCAGCCTTAGTCCATGATGCTCTGATAGAATACATGGGATTATTTCAATTTTCTTGTATATGTTGTGACTTGTTTTGTATCTGATTATGTGGTCAATTTTGGAGAAGGTTCCATGAGGTACTGAGAAGAAGGTATATTCTCTTGTTTTGGAGTATAATGTTCTGTGTATATTTGTTAAATCCATTTGGTTCATAGCTTTTGTTACTTTCATCGTGTCTTTATTTTCTGATTCAATGACATATCCATTGTTATGAGTGGGGTATTGAATTCTTCCACTATTATTTTCTGAGGTTCAATTTGTGTTTTGAGCTTTAGTAAAGTTTCTTTTACAAATGTGGGTGACCTTGCATTTGGGGCATAGATGTTCAGAATTGAGATTCTTCTTGGTGAATTTTTCCTTTGATGAATATGAAGCTTCCTTCCCCATCTTGTTTTATAACTTTTGGTTATAAGTCTATTTTATTAGATATTAGAATAGTTACTCCAGCTTTTTTCTTGGGACCATTTGTTTCAAAACTTTTTTCCCGTCTTTTACTATGAGGTATTTTTTGTCTTTGTCACTGAAGTGTGTTTCTTATATGCAGCAAAATGCTGGGTCCTGTTTATGTATCCAATATGTTAGCCTGTGTCTTTTATTGTGGGATTGAATCTGTTGATGTCGAGAGATATTAATGACAAATTATTGTTAGTTCTTTTTATTTTTGTTGTGAGTGTGGAATTATGTGTGTGATTCTCTTCTTTTGGTTTTATTGTGAAATGTTTAATTTCTTGTGTTTTCTTTGGTGTAGATACCCTCCTTGTGTTGGAGATTTCCTTACAGTATCCTCTGTAGAGCTGAATTAGTAAGATACTGTTTAAATTTGGATTTGTTAGGGAGTAGCTGGCTTATCCATCTATGGTGATTGAGAATTTTGCTGAATATAGTATCCTGAGCTGGCATTTGTATTTTCTTAGGTTTCAGATTACATCTGTCCAGGATGTTCTGGTTTTTAGAGTCTCTGTTTGGTCTTTAGGTAGTGTCCTTAATTTCCTGGGTATTTTGGATTAGGAGCTTTTAACACTTTGGATTTTCTTAGACTGATGTGTCAATATTTTCTTTCGTATGTTCTATGCCTGAGAGTCTTCCTTCTATTTCCTGTATCCTGTTGGTGATGCTTGCATCTGTAACTCCAGATCTCTTTGCTAAGTTGTCCATCTCCGGGGTTATCGCCATTTGTATTTTCTTATTGCTTCTATTTCTAATTTTTGTTTTTGGACCACTTTGTTTAATTCATTCACCTGCTTGATTGAATTTTCGTGTATTTCTTTAAGGGATTTATTTGTTTCTTCTTTAGGAGTTTCTACCTATTTGCCTGTGTTTTCTTAGATTTCTTTAAGGAACTTATTTGTTGCCTTCTTAAAGGCCTCTATCATCTTCATGACATGGGATTTAGGTTATTATCTTGCCTTTAAGATATTTTTGGTAATCTAGGGCTTGTTGTGGTGGGAGAAATGTTGTTTGATGGTGCAGAATTGCATTGGATTCTGCCCCTTATGATCTTGTGCTTGCCTGTGTCTATCTGGTTATTTCTGGTATTTCTGGACATTTCTGACAAGAGCTGGCCTTCTTGGAGGTAGACCTGGATTAAAGCAGCTCTCCTTGGAGGCAGGCAGTGCTGTCTCTGGTAGGGTGGGTCTCTCATGTCCCTGGTTATTGAAGACATCCTGGGAGGTAGACAGACTGTAGGGTGTGGGAGTGTTTCAGCACAATGTTCTAGCCCAGGTGGAGAAGCAGACCAGAAGGAAAGTGGAGCTTGGCAGGGCGAATAGGTCTCATGTCGGCTGGACTCTGTGGGAATCCCATCTAGCATGGGCACTGAGTCAAGATTCTCACCTGTGTCCTTGGTTTCTCAGACCTCCTGGGAGGCCCACAGGCTGCAGGGTGTGTGAAGGTATCAGGCCCACTGATCTGGCCTGGGTGGAGAAGCAGACCAGAAGGCTGAATTTGGTATTTGATAGGGTAGTGATATTTGAGTGTGACTATCTCCTAAGAGCTCATGCTTGTCTCCAATATATTGTCTCCAGATGTTTTAGGTTATACAACATTTATGAAGGCAAGCCTTGTAGAATGAAGGGAATTCCAAGAGACTCGCTGTGAGGTCTTCTAGCCTGACCCCACTTCCTGTAATTCTATGCATTGTAGAGTCTGTAAGTCCAGATGCTTCGTGCCCCTTCCATCTTGTCTTCCCTACTATAGTGGACGCTATCACTTCTTAAACCACAAGATACAGTTAACTTTTCCTTCCTCTAGTTGCTTATGGCTATGCGTTTGGTTGGAGCAATGAGAAGTGCAAGAAATGCAGGCAATAAGATAAAGGGTTCAGAGGAAAAACATTTCTAGGGATTTGTCAAAGAAATCCAAGATTGAGCTACTAAAAATCTATTTTATTGGAAAAACAGAAAGCAAAACCTTAGCTACCAAGACTAGCCCAATATTACAAACTTTATACCTTATTTCCCAAAGTTCTTAACATTATTATCCAGAGCCTGAATGAAATGTGAAAAAGTCCTGATACAGGTTTAAAAAAACAAAAACAAAATACAAAAAACAAAGAACCAAACAAACAAAACATTGAGTGGGTGGGGAACTGGGATTTTGATTTTCAGAAGAAAAGTCAATGGAGCTTTGCTTATAGAAAAAGGAAAATAGAAAATAGATCACACAATACACTTAAGTGGCGGTGGTGGTTCCATTGCTATTGCATCTAGAAAGCAGTTTGGCTCACAGATGATATTGTATGAATAAGTCAGAACCAAGAATTTGTAGAATACTGCATTATGATTATTTGAAATTTTTCTAAAAATTGTGAACAAGATTAACCAAATCATTTTAGCCACTTTAAGATATTGATGATTTAACCAACACAGGGGTGAGTCAAATGATAGAACAACAACAACAAAAAGAAAAAATTGTATCAACATGGGGACAATCTGCGAGATAGACAAGATCTGTAAGCAGAGCTTATTCTTTCTTCTCAAGAGAACTTTGACATTCACTTTATTGAACCAATGAGGATGCATAACACTTTGACAGGTTAAGAGAGAGAAGAAAAGCCAGATGTAGTCTTCTGAGTTTGCCATGCTAACACTGTGTAGCCAGAGGTAGGTGAATCTGGGAGCTTACTGCCAAGCCTATGGCCCTACTTGGTGAGCTCTGACAGAGTAACACAAAACAAGGTGGATGACATCTAAGGGACAACATCTGAGTTTGGCTTCTTGCCTCCATATTCATGCTCCACCAGAAGAGAAACAGAATGGTGGGATGGGTTGGAAGGGAGGAAGACAGAGGCAGAATAAGAAGGAGGGGCAAGGGTGAAGAAGATAAACAGAAATTATCCCCACAGATCTAGAGAAGCACATTGACTCAATTGTACATAAATTCCTCATAAAATGTACTGCTAATAAAAAGTAGAGATTGCCATTTGAGCATGTTTACCTTAAGTGAGATGGAGGTGCATGTTTCAGGCTAAGGACAGAGTCACTGTCACACACAATTCAGGATGGACCAGTGACAACAAAGAACCCAGAGAATCTTTACAGAGAATTAACCAAGAAAAAGCCCAGGCCTTGCTAGAAATTAAGCTCCATTGTGTTCACATTGTTTCTAACTCAAAACATAGCTAATGAGTTGATTGCCAACTTGTATCTATTTAAAGGAAAAGAAGAGTCTTGCAAGTTTATAAGTTAGTGTGGCCAAAAATATTTTTTAAATATCTAAGGGATACAATTAAAAGGACTTGTGTCTGAGAGGAGAACAGGATACATTGGCTGGTTACAAAGGCATAAATAATTAGCACTAAAACATTTGGAATCTATACAATGTTGATTATGTCACTCCAAAACAAATTATGATTTTAATAAGGCTCAAGCACATAGCTCCATGGTGAGGCTTAGTATGCGTTCAATTTCCAGATCACACAAAAAAGGAAATGTTAATAAATACATGATATGCCTCATTTATGGTCAGACAAAATTAATATTTAAACTCATAATTGACACTAAATTAATCAATGAATTTGATTTTTGTCTGCAAAAGTTGATTATAAATTAAGTACAAAAATCTTGTGATAAGAATATCCAGAAGTATGAATGTACTCTGCGAAGTATGAAGATATAAAGTTTCAGTTGAGTTCTTTTGCTAATAGTTGAGAAACACACTTCTTAAAATGGAAAAGAAAGTACAGAAATAGCTTCCAGTAAATACGAAAGAATAGCATAAAATGAGATTTGCAATTCAAATCAATGAAAGAAAATGGATTAATTAACAAACAGCGGCAGACAAACATAGACCAATTAAGGCCAATTTACATCACTTCTTGCTCTAAAGTAAAATCTAATAAACAATGATTTATAAAAATATGAAAATATTAGAAGAAAAACTATAAAGTCTCGGAGGCATGAAAGATCCAGAAGATGGCATCTACAGTGTGTCTTAAAGGGGCACAAACAAGGCTGAGCATGCAGCACAATGGTACAGAGCTTGTTCAGCACACAATACCTTGTGATCCATCCACACTCTTGCTTAGAGCTGGACATGGGGGCACACACCTGTAATGCCAGGACCTGGAAATGGAGATGGGAAAGGGCAAAATTTAAATTCATCCTTAGCTACACAGAGAGTTCAAAGCTAGCCTGGTCTATGTGAGATTCTGAGAAAACAAATATGCGCACAAAAGCATATAAAATATGGAATAAGCATAATATGAAAGGGGGAAGAAGCAGATAATACCTGGTCTTAGCCTATATGCCTCCTAGTAAATTAATTCCTGTTTTGTATTTATAGCTAAACATCCATCGATATTAAGAAGAAAAGACATATAAACACATCTAGAAAAATGATAAAGGCCTATCAAAAGAAATTGTAAAGATCAGAAAGAGAAATGATTTTTAAAATAAAATAAATTTAATGCATTCATAATTAGATATATACATATATTAAAAAGAAGATAGACTTTCTAACCCAACAGCTAGCTAGATTGTGGATTAGACAAGTGCTGCTTCACATATGGGAAAAATTATCTGTGCTATCCAAGTGGTTGATAGTGTAGATTTTGCTTGGAAATCTGTCATTGTCTATCTAGATTTTAAATACATGGTCTTGCTGACTCCAGTCATCTATACTTCCAGTCATCTTTCTTCTGCCTTAAATCTAGCATCTAATTCAGGAGAAGCAGCTACTATTAAATTCAATATTGAAGTCTCTTTATCATTCATTACAACCACATCCAAACACCTACTTCTTGTTGCATAACGGGAGTGAGAGATTTAGGTAGCTTGGCATATTTTTCCACCCAAAGAACTAAGCAGAATCTCTCTAAGTGGCAAACAACAACAGTTCTCCATTAAATATCTGGGAGACACAGCTTGACACAGACACCACGTTGCCCTCAGCCTGCACTTGCCCTCATGTCCCCCGGTAAAACACCTGTATTAATTACTTTTCTCACTCCCGTGGTAAAACACAGAAGCCACATAAGAAAATAAAGATTTATATTGGCTCACAGCATGGGGGTTACTGTCCATCATGGTGGAGAAGACATGGGAGCAGGGCTGGAGGCAACTGGTCACCTAGTATATACAGTCAGGGAACACATAAAGTGCTGGTGCCCAGCTTGCTTTTGGCTTTTGGCTTTTGGCTTTTCAGTCAGTCCAGAGCTCAAGTCCACAAAATGATGTCCTCTGCCATTTGAGTGGATCTTCTCTCTGCACTTAACCTAATCTAGAAACTCCCAGACAGGGCCAGAGATTGGTCTCTTAGGTTAGTCTAGATTCTGTAAAATTGATATTAAATGTTAATAGGCACAAAATACCTTATCTACATACTTAAAAATATATGTAGACCACCAAAAAAGGTGGATTCAATGGAGGAAGAAGGATGGGGAGTTTCGCAGTATATTTTCAGAAAGGGAGACACAGACGATTATCTTCCTACAGTAGCTGATGTCTGGAGACAGCTCAGCAGTCCCTTATCTTAATCTCCAGGTCAACACAATTAGTTTCACCCTGGGGAAAATTGCTTTCTTTAAATTTATATAACTTAACATCAAAACCTAGAAGTCAGCAGAAGACAAATTTAGATTTATGAAAGTATTCTTGTAATCATCCTAAAGAATAAAGACAGATAAGCTTAGCGGCTAGTTATCCTGAATTCACACAGAAGGAAAACTGTCCCAGCTCTGATATTTGCTCAATATGATAGACTGTTTATGGGAAGCATGTTAGATAATTCCTATTTGTGGATTCTGGATGTATTTAGGACACTTGCAACTAGGAGATCTGAAAGCGCAGCAGGCACTGGCCTGAAGAAACCAGACTTTTAAAGACTCCTGAAAAGAAAACAGAGCATCGGTCCTAGGACAAGCTAATAGGTGGCCTGCATGCTACCAGAAACAGTGCAAATCTTCTCAGGATAAATGAAGGCAGCTGGCTCGAAGGGGTCATGTCTGTGAACTAGACTTATATTTATATCTAACAATGGGGTGATATTTCGCTGAGTCAGCACTAACATCTTCAAGTTATGCCCCATTTCTCAGAGTTCTGTAACTCTATTCCTAGTCATTAACACTCAGTGTAGGGCTGCAGGGAAGCTCCCATAATATAGGAAGTCTGAGAAACCCCCTTCTAAGAAACTGTCCTAGGATCACAGTATACTGAAAATACACAATAGATAGAGGTTGTAGCACATGTCTATAATCCCAGCACACAGGAGGTTGAGATAAGAGACTCACTTTCAAGTATAAGGCAAACCTGAGCTGTATATGGAGATCTACAATAAGACTTAAGCTGAAAAAAAAAAAAATGAATACAACTAAATAAGATGCAGAGAGGCGTAAAAGCCGACTTAGAACTGTGTTGGTTTTAGCTTTATATCTTCTATTCATGTATGTGAGCTCTTGTCTAAAATTATGAAAATTTGTGGCTTTTTCTTTACTCCACACATTAACTCTTACGAACACTTTATGTTTTCTGTAATAAGCCAAGTATTTATGCAGCTCTGATGCTTTTTAATTTTTTTAATCAAGGGTACCAATATTTCTAGCAATTTCCTAAACATCAGTGCGATTAGATACACAATGTGTCTCACAGCTGATTCCTACCACATAGTTATCAAACCTCTCAATTAGGTAACTCATGAGATTTTACTAATCAATATTTTCATTCATCCTTTTTGAAGGAGGTATTTGGTTCAGGGCTTTTCCACAGTCTTCATTAATCTCAGAAACTCAGACTGATGAAACCCAATAATTTCAGGTGTGTGTGTGTGTGGGGGGGGAAACCTCCATAGATTTATTTGACTGGTTCTGATTGAAATATATTGGTTTTCTGAAGAAATGTCTGTTGGTTCCCAATTATGAACATTATTCAGAGTCTGTATGTAGTTTTCAAGGGACTTAAATGAATTTGAATCAGCTCATTAGGCTGTAGTCTGGAGCTGAACATAATGACTCATAAATTAATATGGTCTACCCTGAACTACTCCTGTCTAAATCACTTTAATCATGGGAAGATTCACGCTTCTCCAAGGGACAACCGAATTCAAATGAATTCCTCAGCAGTTCATTAGGTAATGATGCCATTACGTTCCCTGGGTCAGCAAATGTGTTGCTCCTTGGCTTTGAGAAGAGACTGACTCTGAGCAGATAAACGGAAGTTTTCTATGTGACTGGAATGTATACATGCACAAAACGAAAACATTATCCTGGTGAAGTGTTCCTATTAGGGACAATGGCAGTGTTCCACTTCCAGGACATCCCTTCTCCTTTCTAAGCTCTGCATCCCTTTAGGAGATAAGTTTCTGTTTTCCAGAAGCTGTTAAGATGTCAAGTGCTTTACAGCATCTTTTTGACTTGACCATTAAAAATGGATCCTAACTGGACTCTAGCTGATACACAATATAAAAGTCACTGTTAGAAATAACACTGAGTTGTGACAGATGCTAAAGCAAGGTGAGACTTCATGCAAGGCTGTTTCAGAGATTAGAAACCGCAGACACGATTGCTGCCTTGAGGCATAGCAGGCAAACAGTCTCACATGTGCCCGTTGCTCTTCTTGAACTTGTTAGCAATGAGCAGTAACAGAATGGCAGACTGAGGGCTGAGGCAGCTGAGGATTTTATCAGATTGTTGAATGACCTTCGGGAGCATCCTGCCCCATTTTCCCCATCAGTTTGTTGATGAACACTGAGGTCAATTCCAAGTATTGTCTGTGTGAATATTCCTAAAGTGAGCATGGAATACAATTTTTTTTTCTTCCTGATTTTTATTTCACTGTAACAGGTTCCTGTACGTGAGATGGTTTGATTGTCTAGTAGGTGTACTTTCAAAGGGAACTTTATAGCATTTTCCACTACAGTTGTATCATTTACCTTTTTGCTACCACTGAGGGGGTTGACCATTCTTCAGGCCAACACTTGAGTATTGCCATATTTTCTGTAACAGTTGTTCTGACTCAGAAAAGACTTGTCATATTGATATAAGTTACTTTTCTTCAATCATTAGTGATATTAGACTTTCATGTCTGTGAGTTGTCGTTTTCTTTTCCTTTAAATTTTATTTATTTACTTTTATATGTATATTTATGTGTATAGGTGTTTTGCCTGCATGTATGTTTGTATACAAAACACATGTCCAAGGAGTCAGAAGAGAGCATCAGAAGTCCTGGGACTGGAATTATAGACAGTTACTAACTGCATCTGGTTTGTAGACTAGCATCCTGGTCCTCTAGAAGAGCCATCAGTGCTCTTAGCCACTGAGTCATCTTATTAAGGGTGGACCTTTATTATGTTCTATTACAAAATATATCTGTTCAAGTCTTTAGGGGTTTAAATATTTGATGCTATTGAGTTGCACAAATTACTTGTTAATTTTGGTTCTAAAGCTTCCATTGTCGATACAATTTGTAAAAGTTCATCTTACTCTGTAATCCATTGCTTTTCTCTTGCATATTATGTCTTCTGCTGTAAAAGAAACATTATATTGTGATGGAGCAATGCCTGTTTGATTTAGGGTGTTTGTCTGTGCTGTTGGTCTTATGGCCACAAGGCATTGTTAAGGACAATGTCAAAGAGACTCCTGTGTTTTTACAAGGGTTGTATTTGTTTTAACTCATCATTTAGGAGTTTGGTCCCTTTGTTCCCTTTAGTTAAATATTGCACTCTTCAATTATAAATAGGATAGCCTTTTAAAATTCATTTTCAGATAGCTTCCTGTTGATGTATCAAATCAATATGGATTTTTCCACTCTTGTCTTTTGTAACTTTACTGAATGTTTTTTATAAATTCTAACAGTATTTTGCTGCAATCTTTAGCATTTTCATGTATATAATAATGCCTCTGCAAGTAGACATAATTTTACTTGCTTATTATCTATTTTAAATATGATTTGCTTGAATTCATTGCTATGGCTGGGGCTTCTGATGCCGTGTTAAGCAGAAAAGAAAAGTGGACATCCATGTCCTTCTTAGTATTAGATTAAAAGTTATCAATTACCTACTACCAAGTCTGATGGCACTCTTTGGCCAAGGGATATTGCTCCTTCTTTTGTTGAAAGACTAAAATGTTGGGGATTGGTTCTAATGTTTTGATTAATCTGGCCTCTAGAATCAGGAATCTATGTATCCAAATGTTGAAAGTCCTTGTCCCCAATTGACTTTTGATCAATCAATAAAGAGCCAATGGGCAGTGGGTGGGCACATAGAATGAGCTGCAGCCGTTGGAACTGTGCAGGCTAGGAACTGGGAGGAAGGAAGCAGAGATCGCCATGATGGGGAAGACGAAAGACCAGACCTAAAGTCCCACCACCATGTGAGAATCAGGGAAAGTGGTCCCATGGTACACTTCCCAATTGTGTTTTGTGTAGCAGGAATGAAATATAGATTTCTCTTAAGATGTTAACTCAGAAGTAACAGAGGGGAATGTTTGCTAGCAGTGGGAAGAATTAGAAATGCCCAACCTTTGATCTAGTCAAGGCATGTAAAATTAACTGGGGTGTGTGTGTGTGTGTGTGTGTGTGTGTGTGTGTGTGTGTGTGTTTCAAACACAAATCCAGAGGCCTTTGGTGGGTGGTTGGGAGTGTGACCTGCCAGGAGCACAAAGTGGTTTTAACACATAACCACTACACTAACTCATCAAAAGATAAAAAAAAAAAAATGTCAACTACATTTCTGGACCAATTGAAATGGCTTTATGCTATTTATCTTTCATCCAACTGTGTGAGATGCTACACAGACTATGCTATAGATGTTGAGCTATCCTTTATTTTCTTGAATTCACCACAGCAAATGTCCATTCTAATCATTTATTACACTTGGATTTGTAGAAAATATCTTGATCTCTGTATATCATGGTCTTTGACCTATAGTTTCCTTTTCTTATAGCATCCTTGACTGGCTTTGATACTAATGTGGGGTTTTCTGTTCTTCAGGTTTCGATAGTCATTAAGAAGGACTTGTACTAATAGTTCTCTAAGTATTGAAATTAAACAATAATCAAATTTAATACTGAAAGCATCAGGTCCTGGAATATTGATTTCTGAGGGGTAGATAGTACTATTGGTTCTGTATTCTTTCATGTTATACATCAGTCAGAGATTTAGAATTCCAAGCCAATACTGAACATACTATTCATGGCATGAGTCACAAATATTCACTGTTTATCTCCAGGCTGTCCAGCTTGCTGGTGTGTCCCTGTCCCCTTAGTTCTTTCATATTTCTGTTGAATTATTTGTTCTTTCTTCTCCTTTATTTCTAAATTTTTCTTTAACTGGCTTTCAATTTCTCTTTATAGTCTTATGGGTTTTGTCAATTTTGGTATATATTGTAAAATCAAACCAAAGTAAATAAACTCTTTTTGTTTTTTCAGCTAACACACACACACACACACACACACACACACACACACATACACATTAGTTTCTAACTCATGTGTTTCTACTCTGACCTTTATCATTTCCTTCCTATTAGTAACTTGGATTTATTCACTCATTATTAAATTCCTTAATATATATTTTAGTTTCATTTCTGTAAATATGAGATAAATACCCAGCAAACAAGTAAAATAGGAAAGGGTTTATTGTAGCTCTGGGTACCATCCATCACAGTAGGGAAGCCAAGGGAAGAGAAACTGAAGACAGCTGGGGTCAAGAGTAACCAATGCATACATGCTACTGCTTAGTAAATAATTAATTTATTCAGAAATATATTTCTGGTGATGTATAATGTGTTTCAGAATGATATTTCATATGGTTTCATTCTTATAGAGTTGCTTAAGACTTTGAGGGCCTAACAAATGATTGCTCACGAAAGTATTTTACTGGACTCCTGATGATATACACTCTGGTGCTGTTGGGTGAGGTGATCTGTGTGTGTTTGCTAGGGAATTCACTTTAAAATAGAGTTCCAGCTTGTCAGAATGTTGTGCACCTATAATCACAATGTTTCAGAGTTTGGGCAGGGGAACTACAAATCCTTGATCTGCACTGTATGACCCTGTCTCAATAAGTAAGGCGGTACAGTTTTGTCCTCACATAAACAAAGCCCCGGACTTCAACTCTAGCATTAAAAATAAATAAACAAAAAATAAGAAATAAATTTTTTTTATTATTATTATTTTCTTTATTTACATTTCAAATGCTATCCCGAAAGATTCCCATACCCCTCCCCCCACCTCTGTTCCCCTACCCACCCACTCCCACTACTTGGCCCAGGCCTTGCCTTGTGCTAGGTCATATGGAGTTTGGAAGACCAAGGAGCCTCTATTCCCACTGTTG
>NC_034599.1:105783639-105824116 GCF_900095145.1 Mus pahari | reverse complement strand
GTCGCTGTACCTATAATTTTTCATGGGAGTTATGTTCCTCATTCTAAGGAGGAATGAAGTATCCACAAATGTTCATCCTTCTTGATTTTCTTCTGTAAGAAATAAATTTAAAACAGTGTAAATCCAGTATTTCCTGATTTTTATGACTGACATACTGATTGTTGAAAGCACACCTGTATGTGAGTGTGTACATGTGTGTGTGTGTTCCTGGTGAGCACACCAGTGTGTGTGTGTGTGTGTGTGTGTGTGTGTGTGTGTGTGTGTGTGTGTGGTGTCTCAGTGGCCTAGAGGCCACCCATTAGGCTAGACTGGCTGGTCAGCAAGTCCCAGAGATCTGCTCTTCTCTTCCTTCCTGATGTTGACACTGCAAACACAGGCTATTGCACCCTGAAGTTTTTTAATGTGAATTGTGGGATCAAGCACATCCTCATGCTCGCAAGGCAAGCACTTAGCCATCTGTGTCATCACTCTAACCTTGGTTTTCTTTTTTGAACCACTCTACTGTAACCGATTTAGCATATTGAAATAGTTTGAATTTGACTCTATAATCACCCTCTGTACTGAGCTTCATGTGTCTCTGTTTGGAAAATGTCATTTTCTGTTCTCTACAAAGAGATCCTATATCTAAACTTCCTGAGCATGTATTTACCTAGAAGTATATTGAGACGCTGAAGCAGCAAAAATATTTTTCCATAAGGAACGGGTCAACTTAAGTGCCTAGGCTAAGCTCTGGCAGAAATCCTCCAGGACCTAGAAAATGAGGGGCAAAAGGCCATATGACCTTTCATAAATTATAACTTAATCTTGATTAAGGTCATTAGTTCCTACTCTCTCTCTGCCTGACAGAAGGTGAGATAAGTTAAACCCATGTTGTTGAATTGGTCATGACCAGGAGGGAGAGGGGAGCTAGAAATATTTTAATAGCATTGAAATTCCAAACTTGCAAACTATCATGAACATCCATTCAACCTATAATTAATAATCTAAGAAAAACTACAGAAGACCACAGATGCTCGAGGATATAAATAAGATTTTAAGATCATTAAGATAAAAAGATTCATAAATGTTTTACCATAAGACAAGAGGAAGAAATGTTCAACCATAAATTAGCACTTGTAAATAAACTAAGTGGATATTTTTGAGCTGAATAATATCATTTTCTTTGTGTGTTGTTCTGAGAAAGAAATCCCAGGCACATGCAAACCTCTGAGCTATACCCTTAGGTAATATAGCTTAAATTTAGACTTTTGGACAGACATGGTACTTATCTATAATCTCAGCACTTAAGCAGCTGAGGCAGGAAGATTTTCTGTGAGCTCAAGACCAGCTGTGTTTATATACAGGTGTTGACAAGCAAGAGTTCCATAGTATGAGCATGTCTCATAAAAACAAACACTTCAATGTGTAGATTTAGGGTTAAAAATAGGATGCAGTCATAAATATTAATTATAAATCTCAGACACTGTAGGGATAGTGAATTCTAAAATAGAGTAGTTGACAATGCACACCTGATGAAAGAGAAGGTCTACTGAGGGGCCTGTAAGAGACCAGCAGGATTCTGGATCGGAGGCACAGGGCTCCAAATGTAGGTACCTAGGAAGCTGAAGCAAGAGGATGGGCCTCCTAGGATACTTGATTGAACTCTGCATCAAAATCAAAAGAAAAAGAAAGTGCTGAGGGCAGAGCATGTGAGAGGTCCTGGGTGTGACCTTACCAAAAAACACAAATGAAGCCAAAATGTGGAGCGCATCTCAGATGTTCTATTTTTGGTCCAGTGCCTCCTCAGAGGGAGGAGGGAAGAGGCAGAGTACATTAGATGATGGTTAAATTACTTCAGAAGAGGTGAATGAATGGATTCAAACTCAAAAGATTATACTAGGTTAAAGCAACGTATGCTCAACGACCAAGGATGGAGAGAAAGTTTTAGCAGCTGTGAAGTAACCAGCATGGCCCACATACTTAAGGAGACACACCCCTTCCAAGGAGCAGAAAATAGAAATTGACCTACAGGAGGAGGATCTGGGAGGTATTGAAAAAAAAAAAAGTAAGTCTTAAAACATACATGTATGAAAATTAAATATATGCATCCATCTCATGAGAGAGAATCAACTGACACCAAAGTTGTGAAAAAGAAAAAAATACTACTTTACAACTATCAGGTACATGAAATAAATCACCATTAAAATCATCTTAGCATGAAAGGAACTGATTCTACTAAGAAAACTTTATGATAATTAATTTGGAAAATTACGTAGGATGTATTTGAGGGGCAGAAAAACATTTGCCAAGGTTGATAGAAGAATACATTTTAAAAAGTTTTCCATTCCATTACCTAGAAAAACCTTTTACTATTTCATTAGAAAAACGTCAAGAAAAAAAAAATCCTATGCCCATATGTCTTCAACCATGAATTCTTCCAAATATCTTTGGAAGAAATACTTCCTAATACCAAGCAAACCAAGAGGAAAGCGGGGGAGAATATCGCTTGACTCCTTATATAAGACTCTGGAAATCCAATACCACAATTGCAGGAAAACATTATAGGAAAGAATACTTACAAAGTTTGCTTAAGTCACATAAATGCAGCCATTCACAGTGCAATCCTAGAAAATCAAACCCAGCCACACATAAATAGGATAATATATCACGAAAAGTGTGGTTTACTCCAGAAATATAAGGTCGGTTTAACATTTGGAAAAACACATACATATGTTCAGTAAAAGATGTGCACATGAATATTCAAAGCAGCAATATTCATAAAGCCAGCTTCAGAATTACCCAGAGTGCTACCCACAGTAGCATGGATAAATAAACTAGCATTTTCACAGGATGCATCCCCACAGAATAACAAGGATGAACCAGATTCTCATAAGTGTGGAATGGAGCAAGACAAGGCAGGATGGGAAAGTAGCCACTGAAAATGCAATTTACAAGTAGAACAACAACAGACACCAAAGCATAGTAAGCCACAAGTTGAAAGTTGAAACACTGATGTCTTCCCTGGGGTGGAAGAAGCATCATGATGAGAAGGAGGTGAGGATGTGGGAAGGGGAGATCCCTGTGATGGCACATGCTTCTGTAATTATCGGCATTCACATGAGTCTCAATACCAAATTAAGAAACAGATGTGCTTCAATTCTGCACTATCTACCTATGTAATAGTATCCAGTTCAAGCTAATTCAAGTGTGTGTGTGTGTGTGTGTGTGTGTGTGTGTGTGTGTGATGGAATTAGTTTATGTTATGTTTAGGATCTATTGGTATATGCTCATAGTCTATATAGGGAAAAGTAGGACACGTATGAAGTAAATGAATACACATGCCTAAGTGCTAAGAAGTAAACAAATTGTTGAAAAGGGACCAGGTACTGGGGAGATTACACAATGGCTGGAAGCTCTTTCCACATAAGCACAGAGACAGATGTTTAGATCCCCAGAACACATTTAAATGCCATGTGGGCTAGGTGACCTGGTTGTTATTCTAGACTAGGAAGGAACCGACAGAGGATGCCTTGAAGGAGGCAAGCCATATTTTCAAACTCTGGCTGTACCTGAGAGAACTTGACCCAATGAAACAAGGTGGAAAGTGATGAAGGATGATTCCAGACATCAACCCAGGGACTCTGCAGTCACACATATTCACATGCACGCACATTTACATACAAGTACAATTCACACATATGCAAACATGCGTGCATAATACACACACACACACACACACACACACACACACACGCACACAAATGAGGAAAGAAAAATAAAATGAAAGCATCCTAGATGCATGGAAGTTTAGGAGGGGTGCTATTGAGCAATGAAGTTGGTGGCCAGGAAAAGACTGAGAGCAGTTGGCTTTTCCATGACACCTGTAGGCAACGGGTCCTTGTGAGACAGGAGTTCCAGGGTCAAAATCATGAAGACACCATCCTTTTATGTGACCCAAAGGTGACACGGATTGAGAAATCCATCTAGAGTGTAGGAGCCAATCATGAATCATAGCAAGAAATCAGTACTGAGAAGGAGCCCCAAGCAGAGCATCCCATGGAAAAAACGTCAAGAGTTTCAGTGTTGAGTTGTCAGGTATATTCTGACATTTGTGTGTCTACTTAGGTGTTTTACACGTATGAAATCTTAGTTTAGACCCAGATCCGAAGTCTGTCTAGTACAGCAATGAACACCCTTCATAAAGAAAGCAATCAAAATTCCCTGTGTACCTGATCCCTTGAAACATCTGGACAGCTGCAGAGCACTGTAAGCCTGCTTTTCTACATACCCAAAGGTGTTGACCACTCTTATGATAACTCATGATAACTAAAGTCATACATGTGGCCTGAGAGAGGCAAATCATTCCGTTTCTGAGGCCTTTCCCTTCCCCACTAATGAAGAAGATAACACATGAAGCTGCTACATTGCAACTCCTTTACTAAAGAGTTCGGTGTACTGTTGTTACACACTGAACTATAAATAGTGCGAAATCACTGCATTCTAGAAAAGGCTAAAACTCATAGAGAAAATAATAATATAAACTTCTTGGCTCATATGCACATGCAGCTGTGTCTGGGCAGATATAGGGCTGTGTCTGGACATACCTGTTAAGGTGAACATACTGGTAGGATACACATTCTCCAAGTCAGAGAGTATACTTTCCATCACGTTAAAGAAAAGGACTCTCTCTTGTGACATATTCAATAATTTACATATAGACCAAGGTATGAACCTATATTAGTATTGTTTTATTCTCTTCATAGGCTACATTAACCCAAACTGGTTCTTGGGCTTTGGAGATGTATGGGACCAGTTGGTTTTGTCATGAAGTGGATCACCACGATGGGGTATGAACATCTATTACTGAGTTCATGGAGATATGGATGAAGTAAGACCCTGGCATTTGTGATCTAGGAGTCAAAATTTGGGACATCCATACTACCTCTGGAATTTTTACTGGGAGATTTCTATGAGCAGCCGTCTGATGTGCTAGGGAGAGAGATTCCTAGACTCTTGGAGATACTAGGAAATATTTACAGTCTAAGAAATTAGCTGCAAAACAACACCCAAACCTTCAGACTGCTAACATCAAGGGAAGCCTGTGTGTGAGAGCCCCTTGCTTCTGAAGCTTGTCTAGGCAGCAGTCAAAACCAGAGAAGGAAACAGGCTGCAGTGAGAAAGCCCTCCCTTGCAAATAATGACTTTTGCAAAATAAGAGACTTTCATCTGCATAATTAAGACAGCCAGTCATCAGAGAGCTGTGTGTGTGATGGTAATGATCAACATTAAACACTGAAGGCTGATTTCTTTGGTCCATTTTGTTGCTTTCACAAAATTACGGGGGGGGGGGGAGAAACTGTAGTTTTCTAATTCTTGTTGAATTCCTTACAAATATAACATCTTTTCAAATCACTCTTGAGATATTACTTTAATTGCCTCAAATAATTGAGCTGTTTTGCATATACAAAGAGCAGATTACTGTTGACTAGGAAGGAGCTTCCATGCTCTGTTGAAAAGGAGAATCCCAACAAGCAGGCGGGCACTGGTTAGATGATTTAGTGCTCATTCCAAAGGACAAATGCCAGCACTAGTAATGGTCTGTGCAGCAGATACTAGGAGTTACCATGCCTTATGACCTTTCTGTTGTCCAGTATTGCAGAAAGTCACAGCAGTGCCTACCTTCCCTCCTGCTTTGCCTCTCTGTCCTCGGCTGGGTTTGCTCTCATCACAGTGGAGTTCTGTTAGAATGCCTTAGGCCACATGGCTGGATTGGCTCTGGTTTCTTTGACACTACAAGGAAACTGAAAACACATGCCCTGTAGTTGGGGTGCGTTCTAGAATAACTGTATTTTCTCTGATCCTTATATGTGTATGTGTGTACCAGAAAACACTCTGTGGTGTTACTGTGTTATGGATGTGCCTGGTGCTGTTCTTGTAAAACAATCACCTAATGAATAAAGGAGCCAATCACTGGGCAACTAGGCAGGACTTATGGGTTGGAGGCAGGAAGCAGGACAGCAAAGGGGTAAGATGCAGCTGCTAGAGTTTCCCACTATCATGGTGGATCTGCCAGGATTCACCACCAGAGGAATTGGATTTTAGTAAAGCTTGCAAGAATAGGTTTTGCTTGCTATGCTCAGAGATTGAGTTACCATTGTTTCTGAACTGAGTTTGTGTTGTGTTTTCCTTCACTCAGTGACTCCTCTGGGTTCAAGAGAGAAAGGCACAGCGGCCAAGCTTGGGTTTGTCAGATGTGCACCACAAAGGCCATCGGGGATTTGCATCATGACTGGTGTGGTAGCAACCCTCCAGTGGGAACCTAGAGAGCTGGGTGGAGAGATTGTGGAGTTCTGAGTCAGTCTCCAGGAGATAAAAACGGGTCAGCCATGCATTGATGGGCAATGAATCACATTCGATTGTTTTAATACTTCCCACAGCATTATTGCCCAGCAGCCGCTGACCTTGTTTTTTTTTTTTTTTTTTTTTTTTTTTTTTTTTTTTTTTTTTTGAGATAGGGCCATTCACCTTACCCTGTAATTCACCAAGGAGGCTAGGCTACCCATCCAGAGAGCTTTCGGAATCTGCTCTTCTCTTCTCCAGTGCAATGTAAGGACCGTCCTTCTATGTCCAGTTTTTATACATAGGTGTGGGGAGTCAAACTCAGGTCCTTGTACTTACACTGAAAGCCATGTACCAACTGAGCATCTTTTGAATCACCTTCAGCTCCTTCAATTTGTACATCACAGAAAGATAAGACATCATTTACAGTACTAGTTTTTCCCCACTGTGTGAATTTTTGCTTATGATCTTAAGTACCAAACATTATATGATGCTTAGTCTGATTAATACATATCTTCAAACCATGAGAAAATATGAAAAAATATTATAAGAGGTGAAACAATTGTGCTACTGCTGATGTTGGTGGTGTTAGTAATGATGATTGATAGTTTGGTAGTGATGATAGATGGTGATGATGGTGGTACTGACATTAGTGATGTTCCTGGTGGCGATGCTGCGGCTGTTGGTGGTGGTAGCAATGATGCCACTTTGGAGAGTAAGGATGATGGTGATGAAGATGGTTGTGATAATGTTGCTGATGCTGGTGATACTGATGCTGCCAGTAGTGTGAAACTGTTGGTGATGCTGGCGATCAAGTTCAGCTTCTATTATAAAACCATCTTTTTGTATAAAGTTAACAATTCCCGCCGGGCAGTGGTGGTGCACGCCTTTAATTCCAGCACTTGGGAGGCAGAGACAGGCAGATTTCTGAGTTCGAGGCCAGCCTGATCTACAGAGTGAGTTCCAGGACTGCTTGTGGACGTTGTACATCGTGGTGCGGAGCCTAGTGCGCACCACGATGTACAACGTCCACAAGCAGTCTTCGAATAGGGAAAAAATACCCATGAAAGAAGTGGCAGAGACAAAGTTTGGAGCTAAGACGAAAGGATGGACCGTCCAGAGACTGCCCCACCCGGGGGTCCATCCTATAATCAGCCGCCAAATGCAGACACTATTGCATATGCCAGAAAGAGCTTACTGAAAGGACATTGATACAGCTATCTCTATGAGGCTATGCCAATGCCTGGCAAATATAGAAGTGGATGCCCACAGTCTTCTATAGGATAGAACACAGAGACCCCAATGAAGAAGCTAGAGAAATTACCCAAGGAACTGAAGGGGTCTGCAACCCTATAGGTGAAACAACAATATGAACTAATCAGTACCCCCAGAGCTCGTGTCTCTAGCTGCATATATAGCAGAAGATGGCCTAGTCAGCCATCGTTGGGAAGAGATGCCCCTTGGTCTTGCAAACTTTATATGCCCCATATAGGGGAACGTCAGGACCAAGAAATGGGAGTGGGTAGGCAGGGGAGTAGGGTGGGGGGAGGGTATAGGGGACATTCAGGATAGCATTTGAAATGTAAATGAAGAAAATATCTAATAAAATAAGTTAAAAAAAAGGTTTTACTGCATCATATAAGAGCAAGTTCATGGAAGAAATAATATAGGTTAAAAGATGATTTATACAGTAAAACACAATCTAAGTTTAATTATGTGATTATGTTTGTGAACGTTACTCTTGAAGTTCCAAGAATCCTCTTGGATCCTGCAGGTGGAATTTCTTTTCATGAGATTATGACCAAGTCCTTTCTCTAAGCATCATGTCCCATCTGCTGGCAAAGCAATGGCCCATGGAGGAAAAAACAGTGCCCTATAGAACCAGTGTGTGTCTTGTGGATGTTAGGGGGACTGCGTGCTGTAAAGAGATGTTACTGATAACTCTTCTCACCAGAAAGCTGACAGGAGCATCTGTATGCCTGCTGACAGTCACACCCTTGCTGATCTGTCTTGCCTACAGTTTAGATGATGTCAAGACTTCTGTGTAACTAGCATCAGAGATCTGGAAACCAGTTCCACCATGCTGAGCGTAAAGCTGGGCATCAAACTAAAAATGAAATAACAAAATCAAATTTAAAGGAGAGAAAATTGAGAGAAGGGAAGTAGGGTAGGAGGGTAGGGTCGCAAGAAGGGAACAGGACATGGCTTGACCATGTACCAGCTTTTCCTGACTACAGACAAGCCAGCCATATCTGTGATGCAACACACATTCATGTTTGGAATGTTTCTAGTGGCTAAGGACAAAAAGTTAAAAAGAATTAGGTGGGTCAAATGAACTCTAATGGTGTATGTTGTAATTTCCTAATATTTTCCTAACATGGACAATAAAAGGAGACAGACAAGATCTTTATACTCTTTGTACCATGAGATGCCATGACCACTATTCTAAATTTGGGGAAACCTCTCAATTTAGAATCACTATGTTTCTTGTTCTTGACTCTCCACGGGGCTGCTGACTGCTATATTAGACTGTACATCTCCAAACATTTTATGAGGTCTGGCCTCAGCTGGTTCTCATTTTGTTTGTTCATTCCTCACTTGATGCTTTCTCAGTAGACGGCACTCCCTTCTCACACTCAGCTTCTTAGGCCATTCACCTAAGGCATTGATAGGAGACTTAACATCTCATTTAAAAACATAGAGCAGACGAGCATCTCCTTGATGTTGTCTGATCCTCAGGGCTCCTGGCTCCATTCCCTTCAACACATACACACATCTTATATCCCACCTATTTTGAAGAATATGTATTGTATAGAAACTTCTAAGGTCAGAACAGTTACCTTTTAGTATCTACTAAATATGAGAGGAAAGGAAAAAAAAAACATAGTTAACAATCTTTGAAATAAACTCCAAATATCCTCGCAAATTGCTCCAATCCATGTTCATTCGTAATGGTTCTCAAGGGCCAGTTTTCTTTTTAGTAAGTGTGTAATTGTGAGTTTGTGTGTGTGACAACAGCAGCACCCTTGTGTCACAGTGCGCATGAGTCTTTGTGGGATCTGTGCTATGGTCTTAATTTTTTGTATATTCAGGGACTTGAACTCAGGGCTTTAGGCTCCACTGCAATTCCTTTCACCTTCCAAACCACATCCTTACCTTCCAGAACCTTTTCTCAAAGGAACTCATGGTTTTTGTTTCAAGTGGGAGAAGGTAACACTGACAGATAGAAATGGTTTGTTTCATCAGTGAAGACAATGGATTAAAATACAGAAAAGAGAGGAATATAGGAGAGATGGTAGAAGGAAAAAGAAATTTACACTAAAGCAAAACAATACTGAGAGGTGGCCTAAGGTAGAGGTTTGATTGGCAGGTAGATTCATGAGTTTGGGAAAGTATTGAGTGTCTTAAAGCACAATGTTCAGGTGTGGATGGAAAATTGGGTTAAATGATGACTCAACTCAACACAAATCTGATGGTTGCATGTTCCCAAAGTTCTAAACCTGCAAATGACACATCTTTTGGATCAAAATGCTGGACCTAAAGACATTGCTCGGTCCCAGGTTACTGGACAGAAAGTTACAGCATTGGGCTCAGGCTAATGACCTATAGATTCCACATGGTCAGACAGTGGACCTGTGGATTCTTTATAGTACCAAGATGCTGAGTCTAAAGATTCAAAACATTATGCTTTCCTGTGGTGCGGTGTGTTTCTTGAACCTTGAATACAATACAAAGTGTTTTAAGTCTACAAATACCACTTAACTAGATGACATTAACTAAATTACTGAACTGCTAATATCACCTCCACAGAGTTTTGCCGATGTATTTTAACATAGAATAATGCAGTCATGTAAAATACATTTTCTCGTCAGTTTCTGGATAGCTATTCTTCTCTAACACATCTCTCCTGGGCTTAGCCAGGCCCCAGGGGGCAACTTTTGGAGAAGCTATAAGTACCTTGCAAAACATTACCCCCGAAAGCTTAAGGAGCCCAAGGTTACCAGAGAGACTTTCAGGCAAAACAGCATAGAAAAGAAAAGTAATTCTCTTTTTAATGTGAGGGTCAGAGTGTGAGGAGGTGGTAGGTACTCCCGTGTGCCCATGGGAAGCATTTGTGCGAGTCCCCATTAAGACCAGAGGACAACGTCTAATGGTAAGCCATCTATCCTGCCTATGATTTTTATTTTATTGGTTGGTTGATTGACTGATTGAGATAGGATCTCATTATCTACCCCTGTCTATCCTAGAACTAGCTGTGTAGAACAGGCCAACCCCAAACTCACAAAGATCCTTCTACTTCTGCCTCCTGCATGCATGCGTGGATGCTGATGCCACCAGCCACCTTGATTTTCTTGCAGTGGGGTTTCTCACTCTAACCTAGCACTTAGCAATTATACTAGGCCTAGGTCATCTTGCTAGTGAACCCAAGTAATCTTCATATCTCTGCCTCCCCAGCCCCAGGACTACAACTGTAGGCTAGCACTTCCAGCTTCTTGTATGGAATCTGGGACCTGAATTCGGGTCCTCATGAGCGTCACTGACTGAGCCAGTCTCCTGGAACTTCCTTAAGAAAGCTTCCTGAGGATGAGCCATTTACCTAAGACACAGAGGACTAATATAGAGCCCTGCCACGGGAGGGCTAGGGGAGGAGAGACTGCAGAGTGGGGACCCGTATGGCTGCAGTCAGGGCTTTGGCAGCTTTTCCATGTGGGTTATAGAAGCCAAGTCCAGCAAGGATGGCAGTTTGATCTGTTGGCAGAAGGAAGGCTCTGGAAGTTGTCCACATCCGAATTGAAAACAAACCAAAAGAACACTGCTTTTTCTTTCTTCTACTGTCAAATAAAGTCACCAGGATCCCCTTCCACCTCCCTGCACTTCCCCCCTCCTCTCTGCACTTTTTAAGTAGGTAATTTGCATACCCGAGTGTGATGGCGAATTTTATTTTTGCATGGCTTGTCTAGATAAACAAAGATATTACATATGTCAAATTGTCACTATATCTAATATCTTCTGTTTAATGTGTCCAAGAACATAATTTTTCATTTGAGCAATTTGCATATGCATATTGTCTCATTATCTTAATATAATACTGCTTGGGAAGGCTGACTCCTAAATCGATGATGGGGATACAATTAACAAGATGAAATCTGGTTTTGATAATCAGAAAATTTCCTAAATGTATTTACATCCTGCTTCATATAATGAATCAGTAAAGGAAGAATAAGAAGCTGATTGGAAAGGTTATATGGCTTCTTAGCTTTTCTTCTTTCCTTCATAAGGCTTCTAGAACTTAACTTTATTAGGTACAAGTTGTTGTGAACACAATGTGAGGGAGGGAAACGTAAAGATGAAAAGCCCAGTGATTGGGATAATTAATTAAAGTCAGGAGAGTGTTGAATATTTTATATGGTTTTAAGTAGGGATTTACTAAACCTGTAAACATCACTAGAATATCATTGTTTTATGAACTGTATTTGGTTTAAGCACTTTCTTTAGATAGACTTAAAAATGATACTTAATGTGAATTATAAACCATTAGAGAGGTAACAGAGAGAGTGAGTGAAATATCAGCTATCTATTGCTCAATAATTCCACAAGTAATACCTGATCACATGCTATGCACCAGGTAGAATCAGAGGCAAGAGTAGAGTGGTCATGCTCACGTCCACCTTCTAGGGACCCCATTGTAATGGTTTGTATATGCATGGCCCAGGGAATGGCGCTACTACAAGGTTTGGCCCTGTTAAAGTAGGTGTGGCCTTGTTGGAGTAGGTGTGTCACTATGAGGGTGGGCTTTAAGACCCTCAACCTAGCTGCCTAGAAGCCAGTAAGTATTCTAGCAGCCATCAAATGATATGATTATGATAGATATAGGAATCCAACACAGCAGAGGAACAGTTCAGCATTTTCATTCCCTTGGAGATAGGCTCATTAAGATTTTGGAAAGTAAACAATTCCCAATCCCAGGAAGTCCCTAAAACTTACAGGATTTACATATCCTTTTCCCAAAGCTACGTAAGCAGTTGGACAGAAGAGGGTCTTAGATCTAATCTGCAGAGCTTCTTGAAAGTCACACAGAGCTTTTGTGAGCCATTATCCATGCTGGGGTAAACTATTCTGGTGATTCAGCTGTCTTTGATTCAATTACATTCCTATAAATAGGTCCCCTCCAATCATACTCCTGTAAGTAATCCAATAAATTTAGTGGTCTTCAAAGTGGAATTCAATGGAATCAATATTTTGGTCAGTCATAAGGAGGGTGTAGACATTTGTTCAAGTTGTCCCATGAGAAGTTGTGCAGCACAGCCTCCTTTTGCACCATTGCCTGCTGGGACATAAGTCATGAGATACATGAACCTATGCCTGAGAGTATGAGGGGATGTTATGAATAGAAGAAAAGGACGTAGAGTCTGATGGTGGCAGAGTGACAACAATCTTTTTGAGGTGTTGCCTTCTTATCTGTGAAACAGCAGAGAGCCATTCTTCTGAGAGTTGCCTGGACAGTTTGAGTTCTAGCTCAGACCCCACCAGTCTCAATTTGCTTCTTCTTCTGGTTTTCTAGACCTGTCATCACAGATTACCATTAACTGGGTGGCTGAAAAGTTCAACCTGCAATTAATATATTCCAAAACCATTTGGATTCTGAGATTCTTGGTAGACATTCTTTGAGGGGAGTCTGTTGCACCATGTATTTTTTTCACGTCTGTCTTCATTTATGTCCTATCATAGTGTATTCTTCCTAGGCACTGCTAGTCAGTTCCTCTGAATTGAAGCCTGCTTCCCAGGAAGGGGGGGGGGGCACATGAGAAGCAGGAAGTAAACAACTTAATAAGCCTCAGGATGTTCATCAAGCAAAATTCAAGAGGTCTCTCCCAAGGTTCTAGAATCCCCAAAGAACCCCTGGGAGAAGGGTTTCTCCAACCAGCCGAGCTCCCTTGAGGAAACTCTTGGAACTTTCCAGCTCCCTGCAACCTATGCCAAGAAGTCCGCGTATGCATCTTTTGTGAGTCATCATACATACTGAGATGGGCTTTACAGTGATACAGCTTCCTAAAAACAACCCTGTACCCCATATTCCTGTACCTAAACCCCTGATCACGCAAACCCATTGTTTCACACTGTGGTAATTTGTAATTGGTTCCCTATTTGGGGTGAACAGAAGTTTGTTTATGTTTCTCCAGAAAAAGTCACATGCCAGGTGTTCAATGAGTAGTATTTATTTAATAATGAGCTTGGGATTTTCTACGAAAATCCTTTCCCAGTAGCAAAGAACCATATAAGCCTTAAACACGCCATCTGAAAAAAAATGTCCCTGTACTTTTCACAACCAAGAATAAACTATAAACACAGCAAGACTGGAAAGAATTTCAAAAACCACAGGCTAGTTCCTGTTTAGTAATGAAAAATAAGACCAAAGTACAAAAGCTAAGAGCATTTTCACTAAAAGAGTACCCAGGACCACAGATTTTTCCATACTGTGAAAATGTACCTAAACCAGAACTGGATTCACAGGCAAGCAGGAATTTTTTTAAAAAATGAATAAGATTTTAATTCTACTCACATATCAATACCTACATTAAAGTGTTTTAATGTATGTACTTTAGGTTTATTTTTTTTTTCTCTACAGTTTTTAATGCTACTCTAAAATGTAGACATGCATTTGAGGAGTAAGTTAATTGAGCCAATCCTGAGATTTTTCTCCATCAAATATAAATCTACATATTGTCCCCACTGTAGACTTTATCTTTTGCAGCTATAGAAATTTTTGAATGTCTTTTTTTCCCCCTTTGTGCCCAATCAAAACTAAATACCTCATCCTAACATGGGATTTCCTTTGGCCACATCTGTCTCCTCTCTATCCAAAGGTAGTCTTTTGTCACCCAAGAACAAATACACCTTTCATGGGGCAAACACTGGCATTTAAGGCATAGTTGGAATGAAGAGATACTATGATTTTAGAAGATTCCCACTGTTGCTCCCTATTCTAGCCAGGACATGAGGGAATCCAAGTATGCTTGTTGAGATCTTGAAATTTCAAGTTTGAGGCCCAAGGGTTTTGGCTTATTTGTTTCTTGTTGTTTTTTTTTGTTGTTGTTGTTGTTCTTCCAATTAATATCTTTAAACTTTTCAATTTAAATTCATTTTTAATTGTTCTTTTTCTGAGAATTCCATACAGTGCGTTTTGATTATATTCAGGAACACAGAATTCCTTCCAGATGTCCTCTCCCTTCCCTCATCTCCAAATGTCATAGATTTTGTTTGTCTGCTTGCTGTTGCTCATTGGGTCCAGTTTGTGCTGAAATAATACTTTGGATGTGTGGTCTTCCACTAGGGTTTGGCTAGACTTCTAGGAGATGAGTTTTACAGAAAAATGACACTCTCCCTCCAGTAGTTATCAAAAACTCTCTGGGAAGATGTCACACCCACATCCTCTCTCCACACTGAGTGAGATTCAATCTGTCCTGAGCTTGCCCAGGTGTGTGTGTGCTGTGACAACCACGGTTAAATTCATATGTGCACTCATTTGTGAATGTTAATTGTATATTCGAAAGTTTTGCCTTTGAACGAGCTATCTGACTCACAGAGAAACAAGAGATAATACATATGAAATGTGTGTTATAAACTGCATGGTAAAGATGTTGCCAGCACAATTACTGCTCCTGTTACTGTGCTTGTAGTTATTCTTGTCATAGTTTTCCTTTCAAGCTAGTCTGAAAGTCTGTCCTTTATCTACAGGCAAGGTCAACCCTTCCAAGTCTAGCTGAGAATACAAAGTGACAGATTTATATTTGTAGGACATCTCAGAATTTCCAGAAAACCACACTTAAGAAAAAGTTGGGACTGAAGATTTTATTTTTATCATTATTTTGTTTGTGTTTGAGACACAAATACCCGGGTGGTGGTGAGACACAAATACTTACAAATACACATGTTTTCTCTCTCTCTCTCTCTCTCTCTCTCTCTCTCTCTCTCTCTCTCTCTCTCTCTCTCTCTCTCTCTCACACACACACACACACACACACACACACACACACTAACTAAATGAGAAAAAAGACAACATGAAATATGGTTACAGTTGTGAGTGCCTGTAATCTTGGCAATTGGCAGGCAAACCAAGAGTGTTGAATTGAAGTGTAATCTGAGCTGCACACTAAGACACAATCATTAAAATTAAGTTTTTGAATGAAGGCACAGATTTGGTTTGGTTAGAACAGTTTCTTAATGTTCTCTTAGTTTGTAGCACTAAATAAGTTTCAGAGATTTGTGTGCCCACAAATGCTGACAGAAATCCCAATAAGTTCTCAACACACAAAGGAATAAGCCTATCAGGATATGGAGTACTGTACCTTCTACTGGGGAAGAGGAACTTTGGATGTATGTCTGTTATGTGTCCCCTTCAGCTGCAACCATTGCTTTGAGCTATTAGTAGACCCCTATATGATTCCAAAAGCTTTCCCTCCAGACATCATCCAGGAGGCCCCCAGAAGGTAGTAGCCTGATATGAGTGTTCTACTATTCTTTTTCCTGCAAAGCATAATAGGATGTGGCCATGCAAAATATTAGCCCAGAGTATGTTTGCAAGTCTTGAATTTTATAAAATAATGCTTTGAAAATTCCATGGAAAAATTTTAACTTTCATAAAATAATATATTGAAAATTCCATGGAAATTTTTACCTGCAAAACAAATTAAAGCCCACAGTTTTCTAGTAAAGTCTGTGTGAACTAAACCTATACCAAAAAAAGAAATGATTGACAGAGTTGGTTTTCAGAGTTGGAAAGAACTAAAAGTCTATAACTTCAAAACTGTCTCAACTAGTTTTTCCTAAAATTATTTTTCTTCTTCCAGACATAGAGGTTCTTGTTTTAATAATAAAATGTTAAAATACTCTTTTAAAAAGCCCACATTTAATAGAAAGGTAATGGAGTGACTTAAACGGAAGGTGGACTTGCAGCATCACATCCTGTGTGGCTTCCCACGGGCTACCCAGAGTGAAGACGCCAGCTGGCCTCCATGAGCATTGGATAGTACGACAGTGCTCTGCCATGGAGATTTCATTTCTGGGTATATTTTATACACAGCCAAAGCAATTGCCTGTGGTATTTTAAGCACCAAAGGGGTTGTTGTTGAGGAAATGAGTGTGCCTCTCTTTAGACCTGCTCTTAGGTTTGGTGACAGGACATGACAGAACATATATTGAATTGCCATTTCTTATCCTAAGAACAACATTCTCATTAGAACACAGGGTATTAGAACCACACAGTTCTACGGGCACAAAATGGGGCTGCTGGCGTGACAGTTTCATCCTTTTTCCCAGTCTTTGTCTCAAAAATAAGATTTCAAAATGGGTGTGCCAGTATCAAAATGTTGATGGATCTCTTTTACATTCATAAGAAAAAATAATATATATTGATCCAGTGTCAGCTGAACAATGAAGCTCCTTGATTTTCTTAGCGTGTTACTTAGAATAGCATTTCAGGCAAAATTATAACCGACCCCCATTCTTATGCTCACTTCTAAAACACAGAACATCATCAAGGATTTACACTATTCATCTCCCTGTTCTAAGTTCTTCAGCTTATATTATAGTTATATTATATTATAGATGAATACCTTTGTGCAGAAGCAAAGTATAAAATGCTGTATATTAATAATTGTTTCCAAAGCCTTTTCAAGTGTCTGTGTCTACAATGCTGCTGTAGGGGGCCTTCTAACTGAAATTCACCTAACCAAAGGTTTTAGAAAGAACTGACGTCAGGGTTAGATCCTCAGGCCAGATGTAGGCTTCCTGGCAGTGGATGCTCCTAGGTTCACTGAGATGGCTGCACATCACCCATAGATGGAAGGACCAGGGTCAGCTGGAACATGGAAATGAGTCAGATGTAAAGAGAAGGAAAATAAAACCATCACCTAATCTGGCAGTAAGATGACGTGCAGTTGCACCTAGAGGGCAATGGGATGGATTGTGTAGACATGGATACTTCTATTCAAGCAGTTTTTAGGAAAAGAATCAACCACATCAAGGCCTTGATATAGCAAAGGATGGTTGAAATGAGCCCGCATGAGACTCCATAGCTAGTTCCAACAGCTATACCACAGAAAATATTGTCTTAAAATTGCTCGGAAGAAGTAGGGCCACACATTGTAGATCCTCAGCTGCCTGTGACACAATGAAAAGATTTGTGTGTTTGGCACACTTTTTTGTTACCCTTGTGTGTATTATGAGTTTCTTTCAAATTTCTTTGCCTCAGTATTTTGAATTTTCAAAGTAAGAATCAAAGCAGAACATCCCTCATGATAATATAAATGTCGACTTATGATACACAAAGCATTAGCAGACTGTAATTATTGAGGTTAATTCTTAGGGCTCTTATAGGATAAAAAGACAGCATGAAGATTGCAATGATGGACTTACCATGACTCAGTGGGTAAGAGAACTTGCTGTCCATATCCTGATGACCTGAGTTCAATTCCTGGGCCCCATGTTGTGGAGGAGAACTACTTCCCACAGTTATTTTCTCACCTCCATACACATGATTTGTACATATGCACACACTCACACACACATACACACACACACACCTCCACACATGCGCACATACATACATATGCATGAATACACACATGCACACACATACAGACACAGATCAAAGAAATGCAGTTATACTGCCTTCTGCAATTTTCAGTCTGTGGAATCTAAAAGTTTCCCAAATATAGACCCACTTCTAACATGTCTATTATGGCTTGCTGAACAGCCTGGCAGGAAAGGTGTGGGGGAGTAGGTTACACTCAAGCCAGAAGGAGATCCCTCACCACACAGTATTTATAACCCAGAAACCTTCAGAAAGAAGGGAACTAAATAAACAAGGCACAGCTCAAAAAGAAGGCTTTGAAAAACTTACTATGAATCCAAGAAATTTAAGCTAAATAGAACTCAAACCCAGTCTCACCCCTACATGGATAGAAGGGACCAGGCACTCTCTTTATTTTCCTGACAGTGGGATGATCAAGCTCTTCAGTGAACAGTACCCTTGAGTCCAGAATGTTCTACTTTTATTCACATCAAAATCTCAGAAAACAAAGAACCAGATGACACATAAGTGAATATGAAATTTGTACATCCACAGAGAGTCTAATATTAAAATCTACATGTTGGAAGCAGATACAATAAATTTGATAGAGAAACCATGCAAAACAGTATATAAAGATGGAGGAATCATCGAGAATGATAGAGAGCAAAAACAAAAACAGAGAATCCAGAACTCAATCAGGAGTAGAGTCCAGAATCATGAAGGAAAGATACTCACTGGCTTGCATCTGGGCTCATGTTGAGCTGCCTTTCTTATACCACTTAAGACCTGCTACCCAGGGTTGCACTGCTGACAGAAGGCATGGGCCCCAAACATCAATCATTATTCAGAAAATCTGATGGAGCTATTATGTCACCTGAGCTTTCCTCTTCCCAGATGCCCCTAGCTTGTGTTGACATGGTAAAGTCCATCATGGTGGGGAAACCATGGCAGCCGTAGCACATGAGGTGACTGATGGCATTGAGTCTCCATTCAGGAGGCACAGAATAAGCAGTAAGTGCGATCAGGCTGTAAAATTTCACACCAACCCAAGAGTCATTTCATCTACTAAGATTGTGCCTCCGAAAGGTTCCAGAACCTACTGCAAGAGCAGTTCTAGCTGGGAACCAAATGTTTAAATGTGAGCCTGATGAAGGCATTTTACAGAACAGAAGAGAACAGAAATTCATGGCAGATAAGCACATGAGTAGATGCTTACTTAGGAACCTGAAAGTCAAAACAATACATTCCTATGAGAATGCCTGAGAACCAAAGCATTGACAGCACTCTTGCTGGTGCTGATGTGGGGCATTAGATATTCTCATTGTTGACAGTGATGCGGAATGGTGCAGTCACTTTGGAAAAGCATGCCCTCTTCAAATATTATCCAGCAAACATGTTCCTTACAAGTTATAAAAATGAGTTAAAATGCCACAGATGGGTATTTTCTGATCCTGTTGTTGGGACTTAGAAGCAATCAAGATGTTCTTTAATAGGATAGTTCAGTGCATATATAATTGAGGTGTATCTTTACAGTGGTATCTTATTCAACCATAGACAAAATGAGCTATTAACCCCCAGAAACAGAAATAGAGGAACCGTAATTGCCTATAGCTAAGTGAAAGCAGCCGACCTGAAAAATTTCATACTATATCATTCCATTATACATACAATAAATATTTCTTAGTTTCTGGGTTTCATATTGAAAACAAGGGACAGATAATTAAAACACAGAGGATATTTTAGGTTAGCAAAATTATTCTGCATGCTACCATAACTGTGGTGACACACTAAGTTTGTTAAAACCGTAGAACCAATTGAAGAAAAATGGAAATGGGTGTGAGCTACTGGACTTAATGAAGTCAATTATGTATGACTTCCTGGTCATCAATTGTGTCATAAAAAGAACATTGACATAAAATCTTATAAGAGCCGTAAAGAAGCTTGGGGGTAGATATGGAAACTCAATATTCGTCCCGTTAGTGCTTGTGTAATATGAAATCTCACCCTCAAAGACGATATTAGTCAAAAAACTTATTACCTAGTATTTTAGAGTTAGAAATGCTATGTCTGGTACTGGAAACTTGTTAAGTGTTTAAAATAGAAGTGAAAGTTATTCTATCTACATCAGAACTTAAAAGAGATTGAGATGTTATAAAAAAGGAAAAAAGAGAATTATCTTCATATGGTATATTATTAATTCTAGAAGGCTGGAGAGATACTAGAACAGAAAGAATCATAAATAAGAAAGCATTAAGTCTGGTTTTCTATGACTGGTAAAATGCAGTGTCTCAACACGAATAATTTTATTGAACTCCAACTAGAATAAATGAGAAAATTCAATCTAGAGAACAACATAAACAATAGTGAAAGCTGAAACTGAATGAAATTTTGAATGTGAATAAATCTAACAATGAACAACGTAAATTCAGTTAGACACCAATAGCGATACCTGACTTTCCAACATCAGTAAAGGCTTAAGGAGCAAACACACAACAACTCAGAGTTTCACAAACATCAAAAATGTTTTTCAAAAGATTGACATACAGGAAATAAAGAAGAACCAAGTTCAGTTCCAAGTACCCCATATTCAATGGCTCACTACTGCCTGTACAGCTACAGCTACAAGATGAATCCAAAGCCATGTGTTATTCTCTATGACCACCTGCATTTACTTACAGAAAACATATTCATACAACATACACAGAGACACACACAGACACACAAAGACACACACAGACACTCAAACACACACACACACACACACACACACACACACACACACACACAATTAAAGTAAGCTAGTGCAATTGGCCAGAGAAAAAATAGGAAAAACAAAAGCTTATAATACACTCAATAGACAAACTATTCTCAAATTAAAGAGCCACCCAAGGGAAATTTTCTGAGTTAATAGAGCATAGAAAAAGAATTCTTCAAGGTGACAAGATATATCTTTCTATAGCCCAGAGATAAGCCGGTCCTTATGGATGGATGATTTTGTAAGATGTTGAGAGAATGAAACAGTAATATGTACAAAGTAGAGAAATGTCCTGCTACAAAATAGAACATGGAAGCATAAGTTATGGCCCAAAGTAGGGGCACACAAAATATTACAGAGTTGGTAAATAATCAACATTCATCCCAGTGTGTTCACATTAGCTAAAACTTCCCTGGCATGTAAATTCCCAAATTTACCTAAAAAAAAAAAATCCTGGTCATTTGAGTGCAGAAGCCCACTGAAAATAGTTTGCTAGAGTGAACAAATGTATATCATCTCACTTTCTATTTTAGTGACTTAATTCTGGCTGCTACAAAGTATCCACATAGAAATCTCTATGGCATACAAGTGAGCCAATGAAATAAAAAGTTTGTCTGCTTATAAAGAGCTAGTTGCCATTCAGCAATTAACACGGGGCTCAAAGGAGGAAATTGTAAACAGAAGATGCAACAAATAAATTCCTACTTACAGATATTTTTATTGAAGGAAAGAAATCTCAAGGGGCTGGCAATTTGCCTCAGTGCATAAAGGCACCTGCTACCAAGCCTGAAGACATGAGTGAAGTGGAAACTTCTAGTTCTTTGGAAAGTTAGTTATGTCAAATGATGTTTTGCTGAGGCACACAGATGAAGGAATGTCTTGCTAAAGCAAACACATGAAAGACTGTTTTCCCGAAGTAGACACAGATGAAAGAATGTTTGCATATAGCAGACATGTGAAAGGACACTTGATGAAGGAGTATAACTATGACCCCACCAACAGTGGGAGATGAACAATGAGCATTGGTTTGGTTTGTTCCACCTCACAACATGCATGTATTGCTTCTCCTTATATAGCGTTGTTGAGCTCAACATGTGGTAACACTGTCATGGAATCTCTGCCAATTAATGATTGTGAAATTCCTGCATCAGCTTACTACTTCGGTGACTTCGCCTTAGGTCAATTTTAAGTCTGGTGGTTTCTTCAGGATTGAACTACAGCTGCCTGGTGTCTGCTTGCTGAAAGGACTGGAATATAGCTGCTGGTTCATGCTTGGTGTCTGCCTGCCTAGAAGACTGGTCTGCAGCTACTAAGTTGTATTTGGTGTTTGCTACAGGACTGAACTGCTGCCAAAAAAGATTGAGCTAGCCCCCAAAGAACTATTGCTGAACAGGTCAACCTTCCCCATATCCTAATAGTTTTTCTTTTCCACTGTCTCTGCTGAGTGGTGGGCTAGAGGAGAGGTAGAACACTTATTAAAAGTAAGTTGCGAAAAATTTATGCCTATACATGAGTTCAACCCCTGGAAACACATGATAGATAGAGAGAAATAACTCTTCAAAGATGTCCTCTGACCTCTACCATGGTGTGCTTATACACACACACACACACACACACACACACACACACACACACACACACACATACACACACCTATAAATTTAAAGTAAATTTTACTTAGGCTAGTTATGTGGGTTAGATTTGTATTAAATAGTAAAAGCCTATATTTACTTTACACAGCATGTTTCTATTTTTATATCTTCCTTGTGTTTCTAACTCTTTGCTAAAGTCTAACAAATTTGGTGAGACCTACTAGTTACAAGCCATGAGAAGAGACAGGCTGAACAGCTCTTATTAGTTGAAAGTGGGTATAGATACAGAACTATGGTTCCGACTCCTATCATTTGTGTTTAGTTCCAATATTTCCATGTCCTCTCTTGAAACACAATGATGTATAAGGAATAAGCTCAATGAACAGGAGACTGGGCTGCATGAAGCCTTTCTTCTTCCCGTGCTTCACACACACAGAAAGAAAAGATTAGAAAATGAGCTCCGTCATTGCTGTTTGTATTGCTCATTCAGCAAAAGAGAAAATGACACAGTACAGGTAAACTCCATTGTGTCTTGGTTCATAGATGCCTCCTGCAGCTTTATATCTCAACCTCCTGTTCGAAATTGCTTGATGGGGCTCTTTGTCTTTTAGCATTGTCAAGTCTGAAATATTTTTAGCCAGATTTATTAACTTATGCAAAGAAAACCCTAGTAACAAATGATTCAGTCGACAGCCCAGGTTTCGCTTCAGACAGAAGCAACCAGGGTTGCTTTATAATCTTCTCCTTTGAGCACCTCTTGCTAAGTGAGAGGTCTTCTCCATCCCTTCCCTGGTCCACATGGTTATCCTTCAAACTCCAAATAAAAACAACTAGATCATTAAGAAGCATCATGAGAGCTGGAGAGATGGTTAACTGGTTCCTAGTGTACAGTGCCCTTGATGAGGACTCAATGTCAGCTCCTAACACCAGGATCAGGTGGTTCAAAATTACCTGCAACTGTAGCTCTAGTGGATCTGATGTCCTTTTCTGGCCACTGTGAATATCTTCACTCATGTGCACATACCCCACCTCAACCCTGGGTGCATACATGTATATATAATTAAAAAAAATAAATCTTTAAAAAAGGCACAGTAAATAAATAAATAAATAAATAAATAAATAAATAGATAAATAAATTTGCTTGCCTTTGTATTAGATTAAATCAGAATTTCTGCCCTCTATGCTATTCTGAGATTGGAGGAACACCTTAGTACTTGACATACAAAGAATGCCTCATGACTCATAGCATGCATTGTTATAAGCTGTTGTCCTATCTATAGTTGTTACCAGGATGGGGGGAGGGGAAGCAGAAATTCCTGATCTATGTAAAATTCTCTGATAGTGGATAATGTCTGTGCTTTTAGATAATATATTGCCAGTGAGAATGGAAAGATTCCAATGGATAACGTGTATGTTGTCATCTTTTTAAATCTTCCACAGTTCAAGAATTCCTAGAGTATAATGGGGAGAAAAGTAAAAGAAAAAGAAAAGAAAAAAATCAGCACGGAGCTTCAGATTCCCTAAGTCTGAGTTGAGTCCTGAGGCTCAATTTTGTAAGCAGGAAGCTTGGGGATGGAGAAGTTGTTCAGCCGTTAGTTGCAAAGGTCATGTATTTTGTTCATAGGACCCAATGGCTCGCAACTGTCTGTACTCCAGTTCTCAGGGATCTGACACCCTCTTCTGGTCTCCATAGCCACCAGACAAACTCATGGCGCACAGACACACATGCAGGCAAAGTACATATACACATAAAATAAAATAAAGTTTAATACAAAGAAGAAAGTTGTGGCCCTCAAGCAATAGATTTTCAAAGATACAGCTGTAGAAATACAGCTGGTTTTTATAATGGGCTACTGAATCCATACACATAACTTCATTTAGATATTTTAATAAATGTTAAAGGCATGAGTTGGAAAATGTAAGTTCAAGAAGTTAGAACTGTATAAATATACTCATACCAAAGATTTTTGAACCCTTGCATAATGTGGTCCCAACAGCTATACCATGTGCTATGTGTGGTTTGCCAGGTCTTCAGTACTCCAGTGTCATCTTGTATGTTACTCAGATGGGTATTCTTGGGCCAACACACTTTGTAGATTCTCAAGGATGTTTAGTGATGGGGAAGCCCACAGCACATGAGAAGCTTCCTAAGCATGTGGCCTGGCAGCCACAGGGCTCTTCACACAGGATGTCCTGTTTGACACATGAGTACCATTATCTTGAACTCTGAAAATCCTGACAAGGGATTCTACAGTTCCAGGTGGGTCTGTGAAAGATTTTGAAGAACTTGGTAGTTAAATCATCTTCATGTTCCATACAAATGGAATGTTAGGTATGAGCTCATCTGTACCAAATTACCCAGGTCTAAGTTACTAGAGCCTCAGACTGGCAGCTGGTTAAATGCCATGCATACTGTGGAACCGTGGTTCTGTGAAGAAATAAAGAAAACAACAAAGTAAAACATGAAATCCTATGCATCAGGTAAATACCTATATTCAAGAGAGTCTTCCAGTCAGCACCTGAATGGGAGAGCCTTGACTTCATATCAGGGAAGGGTTTAGGCTGGGAGATGGCTCAGCAGGTAAGGGTACTTCTTGCTGAGTCTAATACCCGATTTTGATTCCAGGGACCTACATGGTAAAAGGAGACAACCATATCCTATGAGTTATCCTTTGACCTTCACACATAAATAGATTATAGATAGATAGATAGATGATAGATAGATAGATAGATAGATAGATAGATAGATAGATAGATAGATGTAAGAAATAGATGATAGACAGACAGACAGACAGACAGACAGACAGACAGACAGACAGACAGACAGATAGATAGATAGATAGATAGATAGATAGANACAGACAGACAGACAGACAGACAGACAGACAGACAGACAGACAGATAGATAGATAGATAGATAGATAGATAGATAGATAGATAGATAGATAGATGTAAGAAATAAATGATAGACAGACAGACAGACAGACAGACAGACAGACAGACAGACAGACAGATAGATAGATAGATAGATAGATAGATAGATGTAAGAAGAGCAGGAAAGATAACTGCTTAACTCATGCTAAATATTATACTGTTATCTTGAAGGAGCCACGCTGGCCAGGTAGCCCTCCTTTTCTGGCTTAAGCATTCTCATATCCCACATGTTGTGGCTTCTATATAGGTTCTATGGGATGCTGGCTCAGGAGAGAAAAAGACACCAAGCCACATTTCTTTCTTTTCTCCTGATTTTAAAATTAAAATATCCCTTTCTGTGCTCCTTATGTTACATCTGAGGCAGAAAAGAAATGAATGGTTTCCGCTCATATGCTTCTTTTGTTTTATATTTGACCTGCAGATCATGCCAGGAGAACCCTCCTCCTCTCCTCCCTCCTTATCATCAGTGGCATCTCCCTAGAGCGCCTTTTAAGTGTAGATGAAATGGAAAGCCAAAGGACTGTACAAGGAGGAAAGGAGATGCCAAGTGAATAGAGAGCAATTTTACAATCTCCCATAATCTTTATCAGCACAAAATAATGTGACTTTGTTTATATATTAATAGAACAAAGTGCACTCAGACATAACTATAGTGTGCAAGCCCTGACTGTCATGTCCAACGAGAAATGAGGCACAGACATTACAAATAGCACAAGGGGCTTGCATTTAGGAGACACAGTGTGCTAGAAGCAGGATGGTGGAACGGCAGGTAGGTGACAATGGGTTTGGTTTCTAGATGTAGCTGTTGACAATGGCATGGCCCAGGTTTGACATCCTAGAGATGGCAGTTTTACACAATACATCAGAGGGTATGTTCTAATGTTTTTTTAAATTTATATTAAATGATAACTTTAGAGATTTATTCTTATTATGTTTAATTAGATGTGTGTGTGTGTGCATGTGTGTGTGTGTGTGTATGTGTGTGTGTCTGTGTGTGTGTACACACATGAGTTCATTACCCTTGAAGGTCAGAGATGTCAGATCTACTGATGCTGAAGTTATAGGCAGTTCTAAGGTAGCAGATATGGTCTAGCTTCATTTCCCTTTCTGTGATAAAGTATCCAGATATAAAGCAACTTTTTGGAAGGGTTGTTATTTCCTCTCAGTTCATCATTGTGAAAAAGTCAAGACAGGAACTTCTTTAAATAGTCACATCATATCCATAGTCCAGAACACATAGAAATTCATGCATACATGCACTTTTTTTCTTGGTTGCACTCAGCCCAATTTCCTCACTCTTAGGCAGCTCAGGACTCTCTGTCTAGGGAATGGTACTTTCCAAAATGGACTGGACCTTCCCAAGAGAATTCCCCCATGGGGATTCCATAGGCCAACCCTTATACCAAGACTTCCCAGGTGACTCTAAGTTGTGTCAATTACCCTCACTCCTACCTCCTGCTACTGTTCTGCCGTCTGTTGAAGTTCTGTATGGAGATTCCTTAAATACCAAGAATGAAACACATGAAAGAAACAGCCACATATGGTAGTGATGACAATTGAGTCATTCTTCCTAGAGATACATGACACGATAGTATCCTTTTGTTATATTTGTTTGGGCTTTATGAAATAGAGTCTTATTCCACCATTAAGTTCATGGTGGTCCTCCTACCTCAGATCCCAATTACTGGGATCAGAAGAATGAATTAACCTATCCAGTTGCAGGAGAGTTTCTATAAACCTACAGTGCATCTCAGAATGAGAACCTGGGAAGGATGCTCATGAAAGCTGATTGAGAGGACTCAACTAGGTGTATCTTACTTGGTACACTTGGGGTCAGGCATGGCATGGAACATCTTGGAATAACCAAGTCAAGCTGACTGTTGTGGGCCTACATCATGGTAACTATTGTCTGAAGGAATCATCAGTTGAAGTACAATCAGAGCAACTCAAGGTGAGTGTCCTGGTGTTTCACTACCTTCCTCTTTCCTGTGAGTTTCCAGCTCCAGGAGCTATCACACAGCCGTAGAACCCACTATGCAGCACTGGTCCCTAACACAGGACTAGAGCTGGTGTCAGTCTTTCAATATTGGAATCCTCTGTCTCTGTCTCTATGTCTCTCTTTCTTATTTTATTTCATTTCATTTCATTTCACTTCATTTTTTGGTTATAAATGATTGATTTCTCTCTCTGTGCTTAAAAGAACTCGTTTTACTTTGAGAAACACTTAGAGAAAAGGGGGTAAATTTTATGAGAGAAACATAGCATTTTAAAAAGCCATTTCAAGACACAGCTGAGCTCCTGCAAGGTGCATTAAAAGGACAGCTGTGGGCGAGGCACTTTAGAGGAAATCTCCAAGCCTGCAATTGTAAAGGCCCTTTTAACCACCTCCCGAGTCCTAAAGACCTTAAGCTTTCATTCTCATAGACAGAAATGATGTTTCTAGGTTGTTTGGGAGTTGCTTAGGGCTTTGAAACACTAACACATTAAGTCCTCTTCCAGTGTGGGTATGAGTGGAGTGTGTGTATATTTGTATATCAGATGTGTGTATGTGTGTGTATGTGTGTGTGTGTGTAAGTACGAGTGGAATGTGTGTATATATGTATGTTGGGTGTGTGTATGTGTGTAGGTATGAGTGCTGTGTGTATATGTGTATTTAGGGTATGTGTGTGTGTTTGTGGGTATGAGTGGTAGGTATATATGTGTATTGTGTGTGTTTGTGTATGTGTGTGATTGTGTGTGTGTTTGTGGGTATGAGTGGTTTGTGTTTGTGTACTTTGGGTGTGTGTGTATGTGTATTTTAGGTGTATGTGTTTGTGTATGTGTGTGTATGTGTAAATGTGTGTATGTGTGTCGGTATGAGAGGTATGTGGGGGTGTGTATGTATATGTGGGGTGTGTGTATGTTTGTGTGTATGTGTATGTGGTGTGTGTGTGTGTGTGTGTGTGTGTGTGTGTGAGAGAGAGAGAGAGAGAGAGAGAGAGAGAGAGAGAGAGAGAGAGAGAGAGAGAGCATTTTCTTTTTATCTTTCTGAAGCTCTACTCGGAGTCAGCTCTGGGCAGTCTGATGCTGCTGAATATCATACGATCCATGTACTCTGGCTTCCAAAAAGTCAAATAATGTATATATGACAAAAACACAGTAGTCTCCAAGCAAACCTTCAATCTAAGTTGTGTCCATGTCAAATGATCCAGGAAAGGTGGCAGGTTTATGTGAACGACGTTTGACGACAGTTTGAGCCTAGGTAGATATTAGACTGTGTCAAACAGCTGACCAGCGGGAAAGACAAGCCAGAATGAAGCATCTATTTGTTATCCTATCTTTCCTTCTTCTTTCCTCTCAAAACCACAGGTGCATTCTTCTCTGACTCATCAGGGAGGGAAGCAAGATTCTATTGCTCTCCATGAATAGTTTCCAGGCTATTATTTCCTGGCCAGCCGTTTATGATTTCATGGGGTTTATTTTGCATGTTTGTTCTTGCTTCTGTTTGCTTGAAGAAATCAGCAATGTTAATGTCATTCAGCAATAAATATGGAATGGAGAAAAGCCAAGGTAAATAGGTACCATTTATACTCAGTGTGGGTACCTTAGGTGATGTTACATGAGTGGGATATGCTCTTTAGTTAGAAAACATCGTCGTCTGCCTTATTTTACTACAATGATTTATGATTAACTGGCAAGGCTTCATACAAACTCTGGTTTCTCATCCTTCATCCCTCACAAAATGATGAAGTTGGAGTCTAAATGCCCATGTATTGCAAAGCAATGATACCTTGAAAAGACCACAGTTGACTGAAGGAACCGCCTCTACCAGTCTAAGAAGAAGAGTGTGTAAGAATCTGGTGGAAAGACACAGAAGTGCTGTGGGGGCTCAGAAGCCAGGATGTGGGATAGGTATCTAGCAGCAAAACAGGGAGAAAGCTATCCTAAACTTGGTAAAGGGGTCAGGTGAGTGACCTACAGCTGGCTGGACATGCCTTTATGATCTGGACCAAAGCAGAATGTCCCCTCTCTGAGGGATAGTAGAGAGCCTAGCTAGCTGAATAAGACAAGAAAAATAGACTAGACCACAGGATCTGAGAAAGATGTAGTTTACCTTGAAAATAACAAATCAAAATTTTCCAAGCCATTTGGAACCCAATAAGTTTAATTTGAAGGCAAAATTATTTTTGAAATTATTTTTAAATTATGTTTTATGTAAACACTTTTGTAATATAGTTGATGATATTCTTTTCCCACCAACAACTCTTCCCTGGTGAGCCTTTCCTCTCCCAGTTTTTTTATGTCCGGTAAAAAGTTAAATTTTATTTAAGTAATATTAGGAAAAAGAAAGTAACATCCAAATTCCATATGCTAATGATATGCAAAAATACTATGAAAGAGATATAAAACAAATACTGAAAATCTGCATCAAATGCCACAAAACCTTCATTAGATTCCACAATGCTTTTTAAGTAGCACAGAGAAAATAAAAACCCATGCCTCAAATTGAGAAAAATATGTCTGACAAATGAACTTTACTAAATTAGAAATTCTTAAACATTTTGTCTTTAGAACCCTTTTATACTCTTAAAAGAATTGAAAACAGGAGGCTCTGCTCAGTAGAAGAGTGGTTGTTCAGCACATGCAAGGCCTTAAGTGATTAACAATAGAGAGAAGGAGACACACAGAGAGACAGACAGAAACAGAGAGACAAAGGGATACACAAAGAGACAGAAAGGAGAGAGGCAGAGACATTTTCTTTATGTAGGCTATTGCTTTCAACTTCTAAGAAGTCAAAACTGAAAGTAATAGTTACAAATGCTTAAAATATTTTTACAAAAATTCATGTTATAGTAGCTTCACTTTTCCAAACCAGTATGAATTTTGTGAGAACTGAACACAGTTACACCTTTTACAAAAATATACTAATTTCAATTTCCAGCTTCCACAAGACCATTCCTTTTGCAGATTTGAGTCTGCATCTCACCCACTGTGGCATGTTTGGGATATAGAAAGTTGAAAGCTATCTCTTTGCATGTCTTAGTAATTCAAATTGCTTTAAGAAAGCATTGTGATTCCTGAGGCTGGGCAACGAAGATCAGGACAGAGACATGGTGTCTAATGAAGTCTGCTGCCCATTCCGAAGGCTTTCACAGTGAATTGGTATGGCAGAGGGATAAAACAGCACTCTGAATATCTCTATTAAGACACAAGTTCTTAGCCTGAGTTCTACTTTCCTGACATTGTCATTCCCCAACCTCCTAAAGTCATTACCGTGGAGATTAGGATCATGCTTGGCCCAGGAAGTGGCACTATTAAGAGTTGTGGCTTCATTGGAGTAGGTGTGGCCTTGTCAGGGAAATGTGTCTCTGGGGAGGTGGGCTTTGAGTCCTTCCTCCTAGATGCCTTGGAGACAAACGGTCCTCTCCTGGCTGCAGTTGGATCAAGGTGTAGAGCTCTCAACTCCTTCTCCAGTACCATGTCTGCCTGGATGCTTCTATGCTTCCTGCCATGATGATAATGGATTGAACCTCGGATCTTGTAAGACAACCCTAGTTAAATTTCCTTTATAAGAGTTGTCTTGGTTATGGTGTCTCTTAACAGCACTGGAAGCCCTAAGATAGTGGGTTCCTAGGAACACTTTCTACACAGCAAAAGGAGAGATAGGAATGATGGAAAGCTCCACATCAAACTCTCAAAAATTGGCAGACAAGAACAACAGTGTGCTGCAAACATAGTGAAAACATGAACAAGGCAGATCACATGTTACAGCAAATGGAGGGTAGGAAAAATAATCGAAATTGGAAAACTAGAATGAGAAAATGGAATATAGCTTCTAAGGCCAATAGCATTGTAAATGAAATCCTACCACCGTCTTTATAAATTAGACATGTGAGGTATGATATACTGTGAAAGCAAGCTACTGTGGAAGTGCCATAAGCTACTGATGGTAAGAAACCATCAAGGCCACTCTTATGAAGTTTACAGTCAATATATAGATGTGAAAGCTCCCAGATAGCTCACCCCTGGACATTTAAAAATACAGTCTTCAAGAATGCTAAATGTATTCAGAACTAAGTGGAGGAAAAGTAATAGGCAAATGGCATTAGATTTAATGTAAATCATTTTCACAGGATGAGTTGGAATGCATTTCTGAGCTCTTGCAAAATAAAATTTATCTGCCCTCTTTTCTATTTTTGAAGCAAGTATCCTTAAAATTTTAGAAATTGCACACAAAGCAATGTGTTCCAACTCTCACAGTGGTGGGGAACTTAAGGGAACTAAAGGGGCACCTTTTAGAGACAGAATCTTCATATGTATCCCAGAATAGCCTGGAATGTATTATCATTCTCCTTCCTCAGCACTGTAAGTTCTAAGACCACAAGTGTGTACAGTACTTAACTAAATGATTAGGGGGACTTTAGTTTCAAGATAGCATTTCAAGTATCCCAGACTGATTTCCAATTCACTACGTAGCCTAGGATGACTTGAGCCTCTAATTCTCCTACTTTGACCTCTTGTGAGCCAAGATTACAGGCCTGCACCACTTCAGAGGTAGGTAACACTGGGGATCAAACCCGAGGCTTCATATTCATGCTTGTCAAGCACTGTGTTGAGTGGGTGATATCTCCATCCCCATGGGGTACTTTTAATTGAACAGTCTATTGAAACAATTGAGTTTATAAATCAGTTGGCTTAAGTTCTTTGAATGATGCCTCTTCTTGATCTCTTCAGCTCTACCATTTTCCTTTTGTGGGTACATGAACTTTATCCAGAATGAAGCATGCACAGGCCCTTGGTGTCCATGTTCTTGTATCACTCCTTGGTTTCTGACTCTCATGGTCTTATTAGCATTGTCTCAATTGTCTAAATATCTGTTTCCGTAGACATTATTTTCTTAGATGAGACACCTGAAATTACAGTCATTGGGAATCATGAGGTTGGGTATTCTGGTAGAGTTCTATTGAAGTGCCAATCAAAATTCCAGCAGCAGGGGAAGAAGGCTTCCCTGGGGCATCCTGATTCTGAAATGTAAATTATGGTTTGCCTTGACTTAGCCTGCAATCTCTAAAATGTCCTCCTCCTTTGGTTCAAAGCAAACACTCTCTGTGCAGTGCAGCTGGGAAGGCTTTTTTTCTAATTAAGGGACAAATCTGCATTCGACGAAAGTGAACTACTGTGTTCTTAGAGCTAAACTCCTTGGTGGGCTTCTGCATTTTGTTGCAGCTATCTTGAGAGAGTGGCTCCTGGCTGCAATCTGATAGGCCTAGAAAGAGGTCAACCTTCACTGTGCATTCAGCTACCCAAGCTTGGTCATCTAGGGCATTTGAATGTATTTCACATAGTAACATTTTTTTAAGTAAAAAGAAACAAGATCTACTTTGTATCTAGAGTTGTTATTGTTTCCTCTGAAAAACATCACAAACAACCAAGGAAGCTTTCATTTTTATTTTCTTTTTAAGAGAAAAATTGCTAGGTCTGCTCACTCATTCCCTGTACATGAATACCAATTTCTTCTTTATGTGTCTTTTGTGTCTTTACAGAAGCTCCTTCATCATTTTATCACTTACTTTCCTATTGCTATGACAAAATACTTGACAAGAGTCATTGAAAGAAGGATTTCTTTTGGCTCACAGTTCAAAGGGATACAGTCCTTTATAGTGAGGAAGACATGGTAACAGGAATGTGAGCAGCTGATCACATTGCAGCCACTGTCCGGAAGTAGACAGAGATGAATGTGAGTGTTGTGCTTGCTGCCTTCATTTTATTCAGGGAAGGATCTCAACCTGTGGAGTAGTCCCACCCATCATTAGGACCGTCTCTCCTCAATCACCTCTATCCAGAAGTTACATCACAGACAGAAGTTTGTTACCATGGTAATTCTAAATCATGTCTAGTTAGTTGTCCATCAATATTAAATACCAGTCACACAACTTTGCAATTTCTTTCACTGAATATATTTTACAATGGTTTCATGAGATATTTAGATACAATCCAAACCAAGACCTCAGAATAACACACTGGAAAAAATTAAGTCACTGAAAGCCTACCTCAGTATGAGCAGTGACATAAATCTGGAACCTTGAGGTTCTCTTCATGACTCAGCACAGCCCTGACTGATTGGATACTCTCCTCAGCACACTTTGATGCTTATATAACTTTGAGGAATAAAAGGTACTTAGTTAATATCCTATATTTGTCATAAAACATCAAGTACAAAGCAATTTGGGAGCAAAGGGTTGGTTTGTTTTTGGTTTTTTTGTTTTCATTTTTTGTTTTGTTGTTGTTGTTGTTGTTGTTGTTGTTGTTTGGCTTACAGCTCAACATCTTTGTGGAAAGCCAGGGCAGAAACCTGCAGGCAGGAGCTAATAAAGAGGCAACAGAGGAGTGTTGCTTACTGGCTTTTTCCTTGTGACTTTTTAAGTCTGCTTTCTTGTCTCCAGGGCTAAGAATCTAAGGGTGGCACAAGCCATATGCTAAGCCCACCCACATCAATCATTGATTAAGAAAATGTTCCATGAGCCTGACTATATACTAATTTTATGGATTCATTTATTTTTTAGCTAAAACCACACACTTGTGGACACTTGATCTTTGCCAAAAATGCCAAAAATATACAATGAAAAAAAGAAAGCATCTTCAATAAAGAGTGCTGGTCTACCTGGCTGTATGTATGTAGAAAAATGAAAATAGACCCATATTTGTGACCTTGTACAAAGCTCAAGTCCAAGTGGATCAAATACCTCAACATAAAACCAGATACACTGAATCTAATTTAAAAGAAAGTGGGAAAGAGCCTTGAACTCATTGGCATAGGGAGAAATTTCCTAAATTTCCAATGGCTCATGCTCTAAGATCAAGAATTGATAAATGGGACCTCAAGAAACTGAAAAGCTTCTATAAGGCAAAGAACATAGTCAATAAGACAAATTGTCAATCTACAAATTGAGGGAAAAAAATCTCTAACCCCACATCTGATAGAGGACTAATATCTAAAATATATAAAGAACTCAAGAAGCTAACCAAAAACAAACAAACAAACAAACAAAAAAAACAAAACCAAACAACCCAATCAAAAAATAGGGTATAGAACTAAACCAAGAATTCACAACAGAGGAATCTTGAATATCTGAGAAGCACCTAAAGAAATGTTCATCCTTAGTGATCAGAGAAATGCAAATCCAAAAGACCCTGAGATTCCACCTTACACCAATCAGAATGGCTAAGACCAAAACTTCTGGTGGTTTTCCCTTTTCTGTGATGATATCCTGCTAAAATGTTACTCAAATCAAGCCACCTCTCTACTTGAAACCCTCTAAGGCTTCCTGTCTCACTCAGAGGAAACTGGCATTTTCTGTTCTTACCTCCATCTTCTCTCTTCTCTTCTTTCATTAGTCTTTGAACTCCAGAGGGTGAAGGTCACCTTCCAGACACATGGATCTCTATGGTGCTTTCCAAGGCCTGGGTTACAAAAGATTGGTTTTTTTTGTTGTTGTTTTGTTTTTTTAACCTTCTATCTCCTCTGTTACGTTTGTTCCTTATAGATACCCATATAGTCCACACTTTCAATTAAGACATCTCCTCCATGAAGATTTCATTGATCATTCTATTTAAAATTAAAATCCACTTTGTGAACTTTATGGATACACTGTCATCCTACATGTTCCATTTTACTAAATAGTCTGCTTCCTACTACAAAAATGTCATCTCAACTTGGTAAGATATTGCACCGTATTCTCTTCACTGACGTTTCAGCACCAAGGAGAGAGCATGCACATCATAGGTTCACTATGGTTAGCTTGATCAGATCAGCTCTGTAAGTCTAGAATTTCAATAGTATCAGGTGTATAACGTTAGTCATTTAGAAAGCGCTGAACCTCCATCAGGGACAATCAGTTTTGGAGTTGTTTGTTTGTTTGTTTCATTGTTGTTGTTTGTTTGTTTTTCAATTTTAAGGTCAAATGGTGATAATTTCAAGATCACTATAGGTAAAAGTAGGCACAACTGAGGAAGACTTGAAGTTTAAGAAACAGGAACATTTTAAAATGTGCTAAATAGATTTCTTACAGAGGTAATTTTTTTCTTCAAAACTGTTTTGAAGTTTTGGACTCAACATTATAAAATAACAATTTTCACATTCCTTTGGATCCCTTTCCATGTAATTTCTCAAGAGAAAATCAATGAGGTGATAGATGTAATGATGAGATAAAACCTCATATTCTCGGGTGGCTCCTGTGTTCACATTTAAGGAAGAGCTGAGTCCTGGAGCCTTCATAAACAAATAGAAACCCTGAGTCTCTGCTGTCCCCTCTTCGCCCAGGCGTGCTCACTATGCTCTGTGCTGTTCAGGTCCCTGATTTGTTCCCGAAGCATCTGACCTTGAAATAACTTGCAGTTCACTCTGTTCATCTGTCATATATGATCAAACCATATCCAATTCCAGTTTCTCCAGAACCATGTAAACCACATGTGATGGTACACACTCATAACCCAGCAATCAGGAGGTAGAGATGGGAGGGTCAGAAGTCTAAGACCATCTTAGCTACAAAGTGAATTCAAGGTGAGTTAGAGATACATGATACACTGTTTCAAAGCAGAAAAACAAACAAATAAACAACAATAACAACAGCTACTCAGATTCTTTTTCTCATCAAATTTCAAGCATCTTTATCTTCCTTCTCTGATCTGAAGTTGTACTTGCAACATAATATATTAAAAGACATTCCCATTATCTGTGAATATATGGCATATAATACATATGTGTGACAAAATAATTATATAAAATATATATTAAACTATTTGTAAATGCCTGACATCCATAAAGAAAATGCAGATATTCCCTTTCAAAAGCCCAAAACATGTATGTGACCATGATCCCAAGGTTACTTTTGACGAGAGAAAACATTGCCTCCAGAGTAAAGGTAATTGGGTCTGTGGTACTCATGTTATTTAGTTGTTCTGGAAGATGTATATATGTTTTATCATAAAGATTCTTCATAAGCAAAACTGAAATACAATAGAAAATAGATCCATTCAGCTTTGAAACATTGGAAACCTAGCCCTAACTATCTATCTCAATTCAATAAATACCCTTCATCTTCCACGGTCTTTGTCTATACAATCTATATGAAAATAATTGGGAAGGGGATTATAGAGAAACGATAATTAAATATCACAATGAAACTAACACACAGTGAGTTGGGTACAGTATAACCCAACTAAGCTAGAAGCCATTAGAGATGGACTGCTAAAGTCACTGAACAAAGTAAGGTTGAGGAAGCATGGCAGGGTATTAAGATGAAAACTCCAAGTTTCATTTTACAAGAATCATGCTGCCAGAAATGCTGAGAATGGATTGAACCCAAATAATATGGGAGTATACAGTACGGAACTACTAAAGTTTAACTTCCAGTCCAGATGAAGGATCTCAATGGGAAACAGACGGATGGTGTGGCCCAATGAGTTTTGCAATGACCAAAACCAAACAAATATGTTAACCTGCGGATCTGATGAAATGGGGAGGTGCCCAATGAGATTGCATGGTGTAGATCTGTTGGGTGGAGTGGCAGGTCAGCATGGGTGGAATGACAAGCTGTCAGTGGTGACTTCTTCCAGAATTAGAATCCCAAAGGTGCTGGTTCCTTAGTCTGGGTTGATAGAGAAGCATTTTCCTGTATACATACATACATACATACATACATACATACATACATACATACACACATATATGCTTGGAGTTGGGGCTGGGGTGTTAAATCAATGTGTAAATCACTGAGATCCTCAGTATATAGGTAGAAGCTAGGCTGGCAGCTCACATATGTGATACCCACTTTGGGGAGTCAGGGATAAGTGGATCTTTGGAGTTTCTTGGCCAGACAACCTAAACCAAACAATGAGCTCCCAGTTGGTTTGTCTAAGCTCTTGGTTTCAGTTGTGAATATCCCCCTGTGCACTAGGCCTTAAGTTTAATCAGAAAGCTGACCTTATCCACAGCACTTTTGGCACTATAGCGTTGACACATCTTGCTTGGCACCGCCATCGTGAAGCATGCTAACACTGAGATCTCAAATCCTTGTGCTTTGGAAGAGCCCCTGTTTTAGGCTTATAGGACTCATTTGTTTTCTCTGTTGGATTTACAAGTCAAGACTGTAAGGGACAGTTTTTCCAGTTTTGTGTAGATATCAGCCCTGCAACTTGAACTTAAACATTACAAATGTGGACAATCACTTCCTATAGGAAGGCAAGTGGTGTAAGAAGGAGGAAGAAGGAAGAAGAAGGCTGGCACTTGGAAGGACCCCACATCCCCAGGGTTGCTCACACCCACCAGACCTTCTTACTTGCTTTCCATGATGGCCTGGCTCTGCATCTCCCAAGCTACTCTTGTTGGATCTGTAGGAATAGGTTTCTTTGCAAGAAGGAACACTGATTTTGTTAAAATCAAGTCTGAGGAAATGGAGAAGAGTTTTAGGGGTGCTAAGGAAGTTGGGCCAAAAAATCCCCAGGTTTTCATAATCATGTTACCTTCTAGGAGGCTGTTATTTTCCATGACGCATAGTTCCCAGAGATCTCTGTCTCTGAGAGATAGAAAATTAGCCAGAGCTGCATCCCTATTTATCCCTGGACTAACAGGCTGGCTTCAGATGCCACACAGGACAGGACAGACCTTTCTCTCTGCCCCAAGGTAGCAATAAAAGAGTTATCAACTCATCTTGATCCTCCTCTAGGACTCAAAAAGAAAGAAACAACAACAAAAAATCTAAGTCTGGCACCTAGTTTCTTTCCTGAGTGGGTTGTCATGGCAACCGGATATAGCAACTGTTTTCAGTATTCTGGGGCCTTGGCAATCCTCACGAGTTTCTCTGCCTCAGCTTCTATGTATGCGCAGACATATGGACACCAGAAACCATGCCAGCATGAAGGAGAGGGATGGAAATTCATGCCAGGATCCCTCTGGGGTGCTTGGGACCTCAGCTGACCTTAGAGTTTAGCTCACTGCACACCAGTGCTCTGAGCAGGACCCATCTGGTTCCTGGCCTGGAGGAATTTGACAGCTTTTGCTATGAAGTGAGGGACTGAGTTCATTGAGCTCAAAGGTCAATGCCAGCTCCAGAGGCGTTGAATCCAGAGTCCGAATCTCAGCAGTTTAGTTTCATTCCAGAGGGCCACGGTTTTGTCTTGGTTGTTATTCTTCTAATAAAAGGAAATTTTCCTTCATTGTGAGTATTGTTGATGCTACTACTGACTCATGATGAGCGGCTTCATTGTAGCTCAGAAATACATGATATACTGTATTCAATACACATTTAAGAAGGCAAGATTGTGAGTGTGTGTGTGTGTGTGTGTGTGTGTATGTATGTGTGTATGTGTGTATTGTGTACTTCCAGATAAGGATCTTTATAAATGGCAATTAAGATTTTAAACTGTCTCATTTGGATATTTGAAAGTGCAAGGCCACCTGATGCCCACACATTTGTTTTTCCCTGTTTTCACTTGTTATTATCGATGTCTATGTGGCATGTGACTGTTATTAACTCACATTCTTGTGTCTCTGCATGACTGTGAATGTTCATCTATAAATTAACCTCAGTGTGTGGGCTATGTTCCTAGCATGTGTCGTTGTATGTGCAGTGTGTGTTGTTGTATGTGCAGTGTGTGTCTCTGTGTGTGTTCCTTGCATGAACATATCTTCATATGCTTGTATGTTCGTATACATTCATATGAATACATATATATTAGTGTGTCTCTGTGGATGTGGAGAGGTGTGTGTGTGTGTGTGTGTGTGTGTGTGTTCAGAGCATGTGTGTCCATATAAGAGTATGTATGAGAATTTATCTATGTGTGTATGTGCCTGACAAGCTTCCAGCTTGAGCACAATTTTTGTTCCTCCAGCGATTCAGAAGAGAGTGTAATGATATCCTCAGCACTTTGGGTAATTCTTAGAAAATGATAGGAAGTCAACAACCCACACTGGGGAAAAATGAAGGACTGCTGATATAAAGGAGTCAGTGTGGGCTGTGGAAGTTTTTGTTGCTGTTTCCGTTCAAAAGTGTCTCTTGATAAAGAACATGCTAAGTTCAACTTTTCTCTGGAAATGTAATACGGAACTCTAAAATGTAGTGGTCCCAACTTTTGTAGTTTTATTTCTTTATTATTAATATTATTATTATTATTATTATTAGTAGTAGTAGTATTTGTGTGTGCCTGTGTGTGTGTGTGTGTGTGTGTGTGTGTGTGTGTGTGTGTGCGAGGCACACATATGAAGAACAACTGTGAAGAATCCGCTCCATCCACAATATGATGAGCTTGGTCCCTCAGCAAACAAGTACCCTCACCTGCTGACACATCCATCTCCCCAGCCTAAGAGCTCTTTCCTCTTAATTTCTTAGGCATAAATTCTGTCATTCGGGCTTGCCAAAACAGGCACAGTAAAATCTGCTGACTGTTCTCCACTCCTATGGAGCTCTGGTTGAGCGCGCTCAGTCAGCTCGGGGGACTCCTTGCAGCTGGCAGTTCAAAGATCTGAGGCTGGGGACACCGTCCCAGGTTGCCTTCTTTGTTCCCATGTTGGTGTCGTAGGACCTTTCTCCTTCTTCATCCGTCCTTCTGTCCATTCCAGTAAAACAGTGCACTATCTACTGGACTTTTTATATGTGACATACTTGATTCCCGGATGTCCTCTGATTGTTTCTCATCCAAGACTTCTTTCGCTGACTTTGTTATCTCCAGTGTCTTCGCACTTTTGAGTGCATGTGTTTGATGTATTTTATGTACTCTTCTCTCTGGCTTTTTTTTTTCTTCATAAAGTACTTGTAATCATCATGGAATCTATTCATTTGCCTGATACTCACTCTGTAATTATGTGTAACATAATAGATCCAACATCTATTCTTAGTCTGTGCCATAAAATTTGGCCAGTGCGAGACCTCAGGTGATCCTTTGCCATTTTAATAAGCTGTTCTGCCAAGTAGGAGATCACATTTAGATCATTAGAGGAAATAAATGTATGGGAGAGAGAGACTATTCATAGATGTAATCTATCAGCCCTAGAATGTAGAGGAAAAACAGAGTCCCTAGATCCATATTCTTGTTTACATCCACTCTTTAATCTGGGAGATGGGAAGCTAACTTGGGTCTTCTGAGAGGCAGTGAGGACTTTTAACTGCTGAGACATCTCTCTAACTCCAAGAAATATCTTCTTTAATGCCCAACTTCTCAGTCAGTTCTTGGCCTGCCCCCCTCCTCTCTCTGTCTCTGTCTCTGTCTCTGTCTCTGTCTCTGTCTCTGTCTCTGTCTCTCTCTCTCTCTCTCTCTCTCTCTCTCTCTCTC
>NC_034599.1:105764822-105783564 GCF_900095145.1 Mus pahari | reverse complement strand
TCTCTCTCTCTCTCTCTCTCACACACACACACACACACACACACACACACACACACACACACACACATTAGCATCATGTAATGATGGATTCACGTTTTTCCAGGAGACTCTCTCCCTTTTATATCCCCAATACCTCCAGGGCTGATAGGAGGGGAGGCACCTACTCCCCATACTAATTTTCCATCTCATCAGGAATGTAAAGCTCCTCCAAGAACTTTTTTTCTAATTAAATACATTTCCTGAGGTGAACTGCAGAAGGAATATTCAGAAGGACAAACTATTCATTTTTAAAATAAATGCCCCAGTTGAACAGTACCCTGGTGATGTACCTGTGGGGATATACCTACTGAAATGAGGCATCTGTGGGAATTTTACTCAGGTACATTAGGATTATAATTGTAATTATAATTACCATCTTAGTTACTATTTAAATAATTTATTCAGGATTTCCTAATGCCATATTTGGTAATACCATACACATGCACACACAAACATATGCATATGTATGTAAATATTTTTGTGCATATGTGCAAATTTATATAGATTGTTTTTTTCCAGACAGATATTCCTTAGTACTTATAGAAAATTTCAGAGCATAGTCCTATAAAATAAAATAAAGGGAATCAAAATGAATTAAGGAATCAAATCATATCTCAGTCTCAAGAAAGACATACATAGACAGACATTTCTTATAACTTTCCCCTTCATTCTATTCTAAGTTTCTGGTCTCACTATATGCACCCTACTCTCATTCCCCCCCCTCTCTCTGTCTCTGTCTCTGTCTCTCTGTGTCTCTCTGTGTCTCTGTCTCTGTCTGTGTGTGTGTGTGTGTGTTTGTCTGTGTATGTTTGTGTCTGTGTGTGCATAAATTTGTAGATTTACTTTTCTGTAAACTTCCCATTTTACTCCTGGTATTAAGTCCAACCTTTTTATGCTTACTTTGCTTACTTGGAAAAATAACATCCCTAAAGAGACTGGCTTGGAAAGCTGGTCTAGCTCTTTAGTCAACTTTTAGTCAACTTTTCCATACATTTTAACTCATTCAGGGTTCTCAGAATTTTGAGATACCATAACTGTATTCTTTTGGGGGGGGGGGACAACAAGTGTCAGAGAGCTAAACATGCTTGCCCAAACTTGTGTTGGACTTTCTTACAGCTCTGAGGGGAGGAGTTTATCATTCAGTCATCAATGAGCTGGTGCTCATTCCTGGCTCTTCATGGTAGCTAGACTCTTCCACTAAAGGATCCACTTTAAAAGAATGGAATATCCCAAGGAATATTCTTGGAATAAATATGTCCTTTCCTCTTAGACAGCTTTGGCCAAGGGAGAGACTGGGCATAGGAAAACCTGCCTGAATCCTGGATTTACTGTTGCTCTGTCAGCTCTAGCTAAGCTCCTAAAAAGTCCCTCACACAAGTTTTCTCCTAGCTCATGGGCTAGATCACATACTTTGCAAATAGCCAGCTTGATACCACTCAGTACCTATTAATAAGTACTGACGAGGCTAGCTCACCTGTACACTGATTTGTTTAGTATCACCATTATGATCACCGTTTTCATTATTATTTACAATTTCCTATATTATCCTATTTTGCTTTTCTTACTACCATAAACATCATGATACCTTAGAAGGAGTGTGTTCACTTGGCTTACACTTATAGCCCATCACTGAGGGAAGTCAGTGCAGAAACTTGAGGCAGGAGCTTGAGGCAGAAACCATAGAAGAATGACGCTGCTTGGTGGCTTGCTCCCCCTGGGTTGCTCAGCTTCCTGTCTGATTCAGCCCAGGCTCAGCTTTCCACAGATCACACTAGCTACAGTGGGCTGGACATGGCTGCAACAATAAACAATTAAATAAATGCCTTACAGACATACCAATAGGCCAGTCTGATGGAGAAAATTCTTCTACTGAGGTTCCCCCTTGACAAGTGTGTCAAACTGAAAACTAAACTTAATTCTGACTTAGAAGCACCCTTTGCAGGAGGGAGGGTCCCTTAGTGGCAGTAGGGAGGAAGGAGCTTGGCATCCTCAGTAGGCACTGAAGGTCTTATTTTGGAACTTTAGGTCATTGGGTTAATTAATGGATGACCTGAGACATTCATTACATAGTTTCTGCTGGGCTTTTTTTTTTTTTTTTTTTTTTTTTGAGACTTCCTTTGTCAGTGCAATTAATATAAATCTCTTTATCTTAGCTTCAGACAGACTCTTCAAACAAGGACAAAAGGAGCAGCCACATTCTTCACCAAAATACCACAAACACAGTCTGTCTGTACACACTGAAATTCTCCTCTGAAACCTCTCGGGCTGAGTCTTCATAGTTCAAATTACTCTCAGCAACAAAGCCTTCTATACTGCTACTACTAGGGTGGCCCATTAAGCCCCGTTTAAAGCATTCCATTACTTTCCAAATCCAAAGTCCCCAAATTCACATTCTTCCTAACAAAAGCATGGCCAGGCCTATCAACAGCAATACCTGAGTCTCCCTGGCACCAACTTCTCTCTTAGGATGTTACTGCTGTGAACAGACACCATGACCAAGGCAAGTCTTATAAAGGACAACACTGAATTGGGACTGGCTTACAGGTTCAGAGGCTTAGTCCATTATCTTCAAGATGGGAGCATGGCAGCGTCCAGGCAGGCATGATTCAGGCGGAGCTGAGAGTTCTACCTCTTCATCTAAAGGTTGCCAGTATAAGACTGACTTCCCCAGGCAGCTAGGATAGGGTCTTAAAGCCTACACTCACAGTGACACACCTACTCCAACAAGACCACACCTACTCCAACAGGGCCACACCTAATAGTGCCACTTTCTGGGGCAAGCATATACAAACCATCACAGCAGGATTGAGTTACCCAACAGTCACAGCAGTGCTCAGAGCTCAGTCCTGTTCATAAACTTTCTATATAATCTAGAAATGCCATTCTCATCTTCTGAGTCTTAAATTAGACTTCCAGGTATCAAGAGATGTAGAGTGAGCTAAAAGGTATCCATGAAGAAATTTGGCAATGACATATATGATTAAGTTAGAGGATCAAAATGAAAAAGAATTAACAAATTAGAAAAAAAACTGGAGGAAGATAAGAGAGTCTCTAGGAAATTTGATTTATTTATACCTGTAGACCAAATCTCTAATAATAACAAAATCAAAACTTTTGACAAATTTGCCTAGAGAATATTTTGTGTGCCTTACAAACCAATTACAGATAGTACAGAAACAAGCCGAAATCCATTTATTTCTTGCATACATATATATGAAGAGTTGAAAACACTCAATTCAAGTGTTCAGAATCTACAAATCTGTGGACTGCCATGTCCAAGTGGTAGGTTGTTTCTCTTCATCTCTGCAATATTTTAGATAAAACATAATTGATTTCTTGGGTTGAAACAAATAGGTAATGGATGCATTAGAGAATAAATCAACTTTGTTTTTCTGTAGGATTTGCAATTTTCAAAGTGCAGTTACCAACATCATGCATTCAATCAGAAATTAATTAAATCTGTGTCACTACAACTTTACCAATAAAAAGCTAAAATACACACATACCAGAGTGCAGGAGCCGAAAGGGCTTGGAGCACCAATCTCTCTAGAATTCTAGCTGTATTTCTCTGTAGAAGCTTATATGCAACCTTCCAACCTCTCAACTAGAACCATTCAGAAATTAAACTGTAAGAAAACTATCAAGTTCTAAAGTCATAATCGACATTAAAGAATCCTATGAAAGAGAGAGACACACACCAAACACAACCTGCTTTTTCCCTTTTCTGCCCCCATCTTTGCTTAGGAAAGTCTTGAATGTGGATGTATCTCAAAGACAACTGGGAAGATGTTCTTTTGTAAATTTTGATCAGTAACTATTCTGTAGCTAAATATATGCTTCTTAAATTTGCTAAGCTTGAGAACCACTAGTTTGATGGAAGCTATTAATTATCTGTGTTAACCTAATTTAAACTATCACGTCGATATCTCATGTCTTTTCATGGTGTTGCCCCTAACCACAGTAGAGCCCAAGGCAACAGAAATTCAGCAATGTTCATTTTGCCTTCATTGAACACTTTGATATTTGATTCATTATAGATTTTCTTAAATATTTTTTATTGGTTATTTCATTTATTTACATTTCAAACATTATCCCCCTTCCCAGTTTCCCCTCTGCATACTTCCATCTTATACCCCCTTCCTTTGGTTTTATGAGGGGGCTCCCCTACCCACCCATCCACTCATGCCTCACCACCCTAGCATTCCCCTACACTGAGGCATTGAGCCTTCACAGGACCGAGGGCCTCCCCTCCCACTGTTGCCAGATTTTTAACTATTGCATTAAAACCTTGCTTGTCTCCATGACTACACTTTTGTCAGTTTCTTAGATTTTTGTAGGCGAGCTATCTTTCCGTACCCCATCCCACTCCCAGCTCACCATTCCTCTCTTATGTCAGTCTAGATTTTTAAGAAGAGGTGGAATTCCTGTCGCTGAGTCTTGCAAGCTTCTGGTGGTACAAGAACTTACTCCCTTTCTCTGACACTGGCAGCATCGAGGAAGAGTGGAGGAGTGTGCACCCCAGAGTTTAAGTTGTGACTATTTGATGGGGGTGACTGCTTGCAGGTATTTGTTTGTGTTACTTCCTTCTTTGTGTGAAGATTTTTTTTACTAGCTGCAGACAATCTCAGTCTGGGGGGAGTGGATGGACACGTCTGTCTTTGTTGCTACCTTGTAGCTGGGATAAAAATTACCTTGACAAAGGCAACTTAAGGGAGAAAGGGTTGTTTTTTGGCTCAGTCCCCTAGGAAAAACTGCCCATCATGGTGGAGGGAAGACAAGACAGCAGGAGCAAAAACCTTACTGGTCACACTGCATCCACATTGAGAACGTAGTGGGTGATGAGGAAGTGAGGCTTTGTTGGAAAGCCTCAAGCCTGCCCTAGCACCAGAGCGGCCCCAGGGCTCCAACAAAGCTCTGCTTCTTCGAGTTTCCAGACCTTGAACAGCGCCACCTACTGGAAAGCAAGTGTTCAAACACACAAGCCTTTGTACAGAACTCACATTCAAAGCACAGCAGCCCTTCTCTCTGCCACTGCTGCAGAGCCATGCTCCCTGTAGAACTGGAAGATCCAGGGCAACAGGCCAAGCTCAGCAGCTCCATTAAATCTGTCCCTGCTGGGTGTCAGTTATCTGCTTCACCACATGCTCACCAATTTTAATAATGGTCTATTGTGCGCTTCATAAAATGCTAGAGGCATTCATTTTAAATATTCTCCTCGACAACAAAAGAGGTGATGGCTATATATTCATCAGCTTGGCTGACTCTCTACAATGTATACATAGATAAAAATATCACACAGAACTATAAATAGACAGCTATTACTTGTCTGTTAAAAGCATTTTTTAAATATATTTTTTTAAGACTGACAATATAGCTGTTTACTGTTTGACTATCATGCATAAGGCCCTGGATTCTATCTGTATCTCTTTACCTCAAATGCTGCATTCTTCAAGGATATTGGGAGCCCCACACAGAATGTCCCTTCCTCCACTGTTCAAACATATCAGCTCCAAACTCTGCACACCACAAAAGGAAGATCAGGAGACACAGCCCAGGGAGGCTCCTGGTGTTCCAGGCCCAGCATAGCTCAGCTGGAGTCGGAGTAAGACAAGACCGTCTATGGTTGAGTTCGCAAAGGGTCACTGCATCGGTTACCTTCCTGACAAAAAAAATAAATCCGCGGCTTTATACTGATAAGAGACTTCATTTTGACAGGAGCTTTAAAATGAGAAACCAAAATTGACTCGGTAAAGGAAGAAAATGGACAGTGTGACTGGCAAGAATAATTTAGCTCAGCACTTCCCAAAGTAGAGTAGACATGAAAAATTAACAATAATTGTTTTCGCTTGCTTACAAGGAATCCCAAGCTACTCTTAGGTCTTTTGTTATTTTCAGCTTTTGTAGCAGTTACAGGAGTCACTGCTTTTACATGGCAAAGGGTATAAGCTTTGACAGACTCTAGAATATGTTAGCATCCATGCTCCATGCCTCCAGCCACTATGATCCGTGACTCTCAAGGGTTTAAGAAAAATCCCTCCAGAGAAGTTCAAGGAAATCTCATTAGCATAGAGGTTTGTTTGACAGATCTGAGGTGCTGCCTATGTTTAAGTATGTACATTTTGGAGGGATATCTTTGGAAGCCTGAACACTAATCTACGTAGAAGGCAAGTGAGTAGTAAGGCAAATAGCTGTAAACCCCACCAGTGCCTTGAAAAGGCTGGGATGAACAGAAATTCTTCAGGAGGAGTTTGGAATGTGTGTTCTCTAAACTTCTCAGCTAGGAGCTTAACTCAGACCAGGAGCAACCTGAAATGGTATACTTTGGCAATGTAGGTGCTAATGCAAGTCCCTATCACATTCAGTCCCATTATTGTCACTTGGCCATGCATACCAGAGCCACAAGGGACACTGAGACCAGAAGGAGACCTCAAGGTACTGGATGTTGGAGGAGCAGGTGATGGCTCAAAGGCCACACAGAGCCCTGGCTGCCCAGAGAAAATGAGGAAGGAAGACAGAATGGAGCTCATCTGGTCTGTTGCTATGTAAATCTCATCTCTAAGGAAAGGGCTGGCACAACTGTATCAGGCTAAAGATGCAGCTTTTATTTTTAAATCAGTGTGCAAGTGATAAGTGAATGTGGGATGTGTGAGAGTCAGCATGTGATCAGAGAAGTGTGGATGTGTGCAGTGTGGATGTGTGCAGTGTGGGTGTGTGCATTGTGAATGTGTGTGGTATGGATGTGAGAAATGTGGATGTGTGCAATATAGATGTGAAACAATATGCATGTTTGCAGTGTGGATGTATGCAGTGTGGATATGTGCAGTGTGGATGTATGCAGTGTGGATGTATGCAGTGTGGATGTATGCAGTGTGGATGTATGCAGTGTGGATATGTGCAGTGTGGATAAGTGCAGTGTGAATGTGTAGAGTGTGGATGTGTGCAGTATAGTTGTGAGTAGTGTGGATATATGTAGTGTGGATGTGAACATTGTGGGTGTGTGCAGTGTGGGTGTGAAGAGTGTGGATGTGTAGAGTGTGTATATGAGCACTGTGGATGTAAGCAGTGTGGGTGTGTGCATTGTGGATGTGTGCAGTGTAGATGTGAGCAGTGTGGGTGTATGCAGTATGGATGTGTGCGGTATAGGTGTGAGTGGTGTGAATGTGTACAGTATAGGTGTGATCAGTGTGGATGTGTACCTATGCCCTGATCTATGGCACTGCCCATGGATCAGGAGCAGAGTTTAAAAGGTTAAACCCTACAAGAGGTTTGCTACACATGGTTTGATTTTCAGACCTAAGAGGGTTGCGTCCCTTCAGCAAGCACTCCACTCGTGTGTGTTCTTTCACATACATGGGAAATAAAAGTCAAATTGCCTTATGTCTCCCATGGGGGAAGAAAGTGCTGTGGCTTTGCTTCCTAAGCAGATGTCAGATCTGTGCTAATACCTCCAGTCAGAGCCTGGTCTTTCATGTGACAAGGTTTCTTAAAAGTCTGATAGCCTATTCTAGGGGAAAAAAAGAAAATGGATAGATGGAGTTTATTTGAAGTTGAAGTTCAGAGGCGAGGAGAGGCAGCAAATTCACATTGAAACGTGGTATTTTATCCATATCATGAATTTTTATCATATTTAGTCAGTGAACAAAGACTGTCAAGTTGGCCTAAGGGCTGGCAAGATTGTTCTGTGGGTAAAAGTGCCGACCCCCAAGTTCCGCAGCCAGAGTTCAATACTTGGGACCGACATGATTGAAGGAAAGAACTGGCTCCCACATATTGTCCTCTGACCTCCATGTATGTGCAGTTGCATCTGCATGCACACATACAAAATCAACTAATGTGGCTTTAAAAATAAGTTAGGGATAGTTTCAAAATAGATGGCTAGAGAGACTTATAAAATCATATTGAATCCTCCAGAATTAGGTCAAGATACTGTGAATGTTCACCTGTGTGCAAAGGAGTCTCTCTAGGTCAGGGGGCATAGCATCCACTCAAAGTGTGGCAGAAAAGGCAAAGAGAAAAGAAAATCTTTGTTCTAAGCAAGGATTGCTTGCAAGTCTGTCTTTTAGTCAGGTTGCTGACAGGAAACAGATTGACTGCGTGACTAATTTAGACCTTGGAGCCTGGCAAAAATCCCAGAGGCTGCACCCCAAGCAGATTTTCCTTAGGGGGAGGGTGGATAATGGAGCTACACAATTGTGATATCTACTGACTTGGGGAGGCAATGAATAGCCAGGGGTCCATGAGATATGGACTACATGGAGCTGGTTGTAGCCTGTCTTGGTTGGGGATTAGTTCTAATGCTTTGTCTTAATTCAGCTCCCAAAAGCCTTGTTTCTAGACACTGAGGGTCCCTGCCCCCAGCTGGCTTCCATTGGTAATAAAGAATCTGCCATACAGCCAATGTCTGAGCAGGGAGAAGAGGCAGGACTTTTAGATTTTGTGGGCCAGGAACCAAGGAGGAAGAAGAGCAGACAGAATCACCATGACAGGGAGAGGGTGGAGAAGCAGAGAGAACCATCCTTAGGTCTACTCTCCTGGCTGGGTCTGGGGCAGCAATGATAAAATATAGATTTAAAAGATGTTAACTAAGGATTACTGGAAGGGAGTGTGTGTTAACAGTGGTGAGGTTCAGGAAGTGGCCAAGCATTGAGCTAGTAAGGCATACTAAAAATTAAGCTGACAAATGTGTGTATGTGTGTGTGTGTGTGTGTGTGTGTGTGTGTGTGTGTCTTTCTCTCATGAATCCAGAGAGCTCTGGTGGGTGGCTAAAATCATGAACCACTGAGAGCTCAGTGTGGGTTAACTATTCACTGCTACATGTCTTGGTAGCTAAGATTTTCCAAACATCAGACATGTGGCCAGGAAAACTACTCAGGATTGATTAGACCCAGGGTGGCTTTGAGCCTTGATCTTAAGACCCCTGCCTCTCTCACTGGGCATGAAATCAGGAGAATGTCAAATGACTCAATATTCCTTTTTCTTAGGGACCAGACTGAAGCACGGGAGTCATAGTACGTAATTTTCAGATGAATAAGGACGGTGTCATTTTTATATCTATGTACACATTCAAAAGGAGGATTATTTGAAAATGGTGGACCCATGCTAAGTTGTGCTAGGTAGAGCAGAGTCTAAAGTCTGATATGTTCTCAAAAAGACGAGGAGTCCATTCCTGCTTTCCTGAGTTCAGACACTCCATTTCTGCTTGTGTCTCCCCTTTAAGTAGCTGGGATTTTTCATGAAGAACTTCAGCATGAGCTGCAAACTTGGTGGATAGGACGGTTATCGATATAGCGGGATGATCTAGAAGACTCAATACACCCATAGAAATCCCACACTGAATATTATTAAGGATTGATGCGGAGGAAGACTCTGGAACCAGGCACAAACCTGATTTGAGTGTTTCTCTCTCTCTCTCTCTCTCTCTCTCTCTCTCTCTCTCTCTCTCTCTCTCTCTCTCTCTCTCTCTCTCTCTCTCTCTCTCTCTCTCTCTCTCTCTCTCTCTCTGTGTGTGTGTGTGTGTGTATGTGTGTGTGTGTGCGTGCCTCCAGGATAAAATTCTCTTCTGGCCATCACTCTGATGAAGCTATAAACTTGGCTTTTAAAGTAAAGTTAATTGCAATGGAAATTTCATGTTATCGAATCAATTTTCCCCTAAATATTTCTTTTTGTAATTGGCTCAGAAATATTTTCTATGCTATTCAGTTCTGCTTACGATTCCTCAGCTCATAGCAGATATGGAGGCTGCTGTTTTCAGGCCTCACATTGCCCTCATTTTTCTACTTCCTTGGTCTGTGCAAATCCTCAGCTTGGACATTTTGGGGGACAGAATTTATTTTAGGACACCACCGTTTGCACAGAGCGAGAGCTGCTGACGGCCTGACCAAGTACAACCTTATACACTCGAGATTTTTGATATGCATTAAGGAAAGTTAGCTTGGTCAAAGCTGTAATTTCAGATCACATTTTAAACCTGATTCAGATGGACCCCAAAATAATTAGTTTGCCCAAGAGTGCCACTTAAATACATGTGTGCATCGCCTAATATTGCAGCAATGACATTGGGGACAGAGCTGCTCTCTCAGGAAGTATCATTTTGTATTTGTAGAAACTCCGATATGCTTATCCGCATGTGCCCCGTTGTTTGGAACGCTGTGGCGGATTGGCTTTTGCTCCCTCCAAATCTTTAAACTCTGGGAAATGCAGTCTTTTGGGTGAGCTAATTAAGTTACAGGGCACTTGAGTGACTTATCCTTCAGTCTGCTGCCCTTAAGGCATCTATAGGTCAACTGCTCATCTGAGGTCACAATGATAGGAATACAGCAACCTGGAGCTATTTATCTGTATCAAACTATAACCCCATTTCTTAAAGACCGTCTGTGCTAGGCCCTTCATGATCAAGTACAGGGCCTATTCAAGAACAGCTAAATATTCTAGTCTAAATGTGATCACACACTCTTCCAAAAACTTAACTGAAAAACTGTTAATCACTCATCAAAGACATGGGTTTCTAAAACCCATTTTAGGCTGACTTCCAATATGGTACACATTGTAAGAGACTATATGGGGACAGAGAGACGACTCAGGGGTTAAGAGCATTTGCTGCTCTCTCAGAGGAACTGGGTTCAGGTTCCAGCACCTATATCACAACCCCACGTAGCTCTGGTTACTAAGAATCTGAGTCCTCTTCTGGTCTCAGCAGGCATTGCATTTATGTAATATACATACAAACAAGCAGCTACACGCACATGCATATAAATAAAATAAGAGAAGAATGTTTTTTTTAAAAAAATGTTTAAATTTTAACAAAATCACCATTTTTAATATAAGCATACTGAAATGTCTTCAGTTCGCGTCCATTGCTTCTTCCTCAAGATCTCCGAAGAGTGCGCCACTTAACACTGGGATGCTGAACTCCACCTTCTAGAATATCCGTGGGGAGGATCTGGCACTCCACTGCTGATTAATGAATAAAATCTAGGCTAGGTTATTGACTGAGCCTCAGAAGCACAAAGCTGTTCAGCAGCTTAACACACTTTCCTCTTTACCCTTCATAATCTTTATGCCACAAAAGAAGGACAAATCATAAGTATTTATGCAAACAAATTAAGAATTAAACAAAAATTAAAATTAAGTAAAACGACAACAAAATCATTAACTGAACCTAGATTCTAGATAGGCTAGGATTCCCAAGCACGTCTTCAGGGAAGTAAATTGACTAAGATCAGAGGGACATGAATGGAAAAGATGAAGAAAAAGAACAAGACCTCCTGTCCCTACAGCATAGAAGACCCAGAAAGGGAAGTCCATCTACCACTGACCAAATGTCTGGGCACAATGCTGTGTAGGCAGCAGAGCAAAGGCAGATCTGGGCTGGAGAAGGTATATCGCCTGTTATCCTAGACTCACAAGACTGAGTGCAGAGGAGGGCTTGTTTGAGGCCAGCCTGGGCTACATAACAAGACCTATCCTGCAGAACAAGGTCTATGAATGTAGGTCTGTAGAGATCCCCATGTCATGATAAGACTCTGGGTTCCATTCTTAGTACTGTAACCATCTCCTTCTCCTCTTGCTCTTCTTTTTTCTCCTCTTCCTCCTCCTCCTTCTCCTCCTCTTCCTCTGCCTGCCCTTCTTCCTTCTCTCCATACCTCGAGTACCACATAAGTTAGAGCTTTACAAATCTGAGTCCTATTACTGAATGTGTGACACACATAATGTTTGGGAACAAACTTTTATGAGAAGAAAAGGACCAAAAGTTAATTCAAAACCAAGCATGCAATGTATTCAAGGTGCTCTGCCCACACACATCCATGTTGTATGTCATTTCTTCCCAGTGTTCTTAGTTCTGAATACACAGCATATACAATTTGCATTGTGCATGGCACCAGTAGTAAATGCCCCTTGCTTTGCCTGGGCACAGATTCCTGGATATTGTATGCAGTGTGTGGCAGTGCTTTGATGAACCCACATTAGACTTGCTGTATAGAATCATAACAGCTTAGCTATGGGAAACAAAGTCGGAGTCTTCTCCTATGTCCACTCTACAGCGTGTAAGACTGGAGTCAATGAGTCCATGGCTTGGGTTGTGTTTCAGAGTCTGACTTTAAAAGTAACATCCAACCTGCTAACTTGAGCTCCACACAGGAGCTGTTCAGTGAAGTTTGGGTTAGGATAAGCATAGTATTTCCATACGTTTCTGAAATGCCCCTAAACACACTTTTGCCATTTTTTTTGCACTGTGTATTTATGCAAAGTCATATTTCTAGCATTGATAATTACAAAATCAAAATATTGATCAACTCTGAAAACTGCTGAAGATGTTCTACATCCTGCAGAAAACTATTCAGCTGGGATTTAACTCTTCATGGATTAAACAAAGAAGCATGTCCATACCATTAATAAAAATACTGCTTATATCATTAATAAATGATAAACACATGTGTATGCCATTAATATAAAATACTGCTTGTATCATTAGTAAATGGTAAAACCATGTGTATGCCAGAGAATTGTTTTTAAAATGCATTTATTAAGTAGACACAAAGTCTCACCCCTATCCAAAATGCTATTTGCAATAGAAATCTGCTGGGAAAGAAAATTCAGTTTTCTTCAAAGGAGAACCATAGGGTATGTCAGCCACATCCTAGGGCAGGTCCCATGCCAATAAGGAAGGTAAAAAGGACTCCATGTTTGGCTGCTGCTGGTGGTGGCAGTGGCAGTGGTGGTGGCGGTGGTGTGTGTGTTTTGTTTTAGTATGTTTTGCCTTATTGGTCTTTTTTTTCCATTTTCTTTTTTCTCAGTTTGTTTGACTTTCATTTTGTTGTTGTTTTTTTTCAGGTTTTTTGTTGTTGCTATTGTTGTTGATGTTTAAGAAATTGCAAATGTTGGTAGGTAGAGAGGTGGAGAAAATTTGGGAGAAACTGGGAGTGGGGAAAAGAATATGACCAAAGTATATTGTATAAAATAACTTTTTAAATAATTTGGTTGTTTTCCCTTACATTGCTTATCTGTCAATATCTGATATGCATACCTCTTTTATAAACCTATATACTCTAGTGATCAAGTAAAATTTTCTGGGGCTAAAAGAAGACTTGAAAGGAAAGGTTAGGAAGCCCTATTCTTGGGTTGTCTGCTCCTAGTCAGGAGAGACTTATCTGTACCAGGAGGGCTGCTCACCACCTTTCCATGCCACTCTAGGTCTCCACATTCCCTATCAAGTCCCCACTCTTTCCTAACCTTGCTTAGCTGATATAAGCACATGTGCAGCTCCCTTGCCTTTCTGTTTTTCTCCCCAAGGCAGCAAATTTTCTGTCCTGTTCACTCACCCTGAAAGACCTAGACCTTTGGAAAAGAATGTAGGGCAGTTCCTGCTGATCTTATTTTGTATTTAAATTCATTTCCTTCCTTCTTTCTTCCTTCACTTCCCCTCTACCCTTCAAGTCCTCTTACTTTCCTTAATCTTAATAGACCCTGACCTCTCTCAGAGCTGTGGTCCTGTGGACTCCTTAATGTGTTTAAGACATCAAAGAAGAGGGGAGGTCAGACAGGTCTCATGGAAATTAAAAGGAAGATCTGAGCTTTCCTTATGTCACCTATTCTGTGACTATCTCATTTCCTTCCTCTTTGATGATGCCATGTGACAGCTCTTCTATTGTTATCTGATATTGTAAACCTCATTTTCTTCCACCTTAAGACATTCTACCATTAGGATCATCATCAATCATGCCAAACTTTATGATTATTTCCCTGAGTCACGCACATAATCCTATATTCATTCCCTGCACTGGGCTTGATGCCACCCTGGGCGTTTGACCAAAGTCAAGGAATAATGTGTGTATCAAGGGTCAGCTTACAGAGAGACTGGAACCCAGCTTCTCAGAGTGGCCTGGCTTGTTTCGTGTACTTGCTCATTCTTTTGCAGGGCAGCCAGGAGTGCTCAGTACACATGGCCAAGGCAAGACATGCAGACTAAGATGAAGGCCTGGGTCATTAAGATAATACCTCAAAACGCTAGGAACAGACCGGGGTCCACTTGTAATTTAGTGTGAAACTCAAGTTAGACAGGAGAAGGGGGGAGCATAGACAGGAAGAGGAGGAGCATAAACAGGAGAAGGGAGGAACACAGACAGGAGGAGAAGGACACACACAAGAAGAGGAGGAGCATAGACAGGAGGAGAAAGAAGAGGAGGAAGAGGAGGAGGAGGAGGAGGAGGAGGAGGAGGAGGAGACTCTAACTAAGATCGTGAAAGGGGATATTTGCCACATTGTAGTGACCTACCTCAGGGTCCAAAAGGGAGAATGTAATGTGCTTTCATCTTAAGTTTTGACTCTGCACATCAGAGTCTCATCAGTCAAGGATCACTAATATTGTGCATACTTCTTACTTCTCTGCACCCACATTTCTAAAGTGTGACAGTGGCATATATGAGCCAGTGAGCTTTATGTTCTCTCTCTCTCTCTCTCTCTCTCTCTCTCTCTCTCTCTCTCTCTCTCTCTCTCAAACTTTACTGTGAAATTTCAATCCCTTAAGTTTAAAATTAAATCCATATACTTATGTTGCCTGTGGGATATGTATATGTGACCTGAGTGCAAGTGGAGGTCAGGGGACAGCTTCTGAAGTCAGTTCTCTTTGACCCTGTGGGTCTCCCAGGGGTCACACTCAACTATCAGCCATGGCAGCAAGCACCTTTACCTGCTGACTCCTTGCAGCAACTGTCATTGTTCTTAATTAGTTCTTGAATTCAAGAAACCTGCAAGTGTCCTGGAGCCCAAAGGCATTTTGGTATAGGCGATGTACTGTCCTCGGGTGTTAACCACACACATTCTTGATCCTAGATATTAAATGGAACTTCACTCCTGATTTCATTACATGACAACTGATTTTCACCCTTTTGCCAGGCCATGCTTGAACCATTCTCCAGAAACCCAGCTTCAGTTGGTCAATGATGGCCCAAGGAAAGACAGAAGGTTCATTTCTTAGCAAGTATGGGGACAGAAGGAAGGAGGAATGGAAGGCAGGAGGAAGAAAGAGAGAGAGGAAAAAGAGGAGAGAGAAAAGAGAGAAGGAATGAATGAAAGGAGGAAAGAGATTAGCTTGAGAAAGGAAGGGGAAATGAGAGGAAAGAGAATAACCAAAATGATTGGATGACACAGGCAAGAGCAGCCCCTGCACCCTTTGCTGGAGAGTTCAGGGTAGAGGGGAGGGCAGGGTAAGCCAGCCAGGAGGGCCCTGTAACTGGTAGGAACTGAGGGCTGCAGGGAGAACCTGGCAGCCAGTGTCTGCTTTGATATGTTAAATAGGGACCTCAGCCATTCCTTCACACACTGCCTTGTTAATGCCTTCTCCTGTCCTTAACACAGACTTTGAAGTTTATAACTGCTAAGCTAGGCACTAGGACCAGTGAGATGGCCCAGTAGATAAAAGCACTTGCTACTTAAACATGAACCTGAGTTTGGCTCCTCAGCGTCAGAAATCAGAGCATTCCTGTAATCCCAGCGCTGGACAGAGTAGTGGGAGTGTTAAAGCCAGCAAATCTGTGGTGCTTGCTGTCTACCAGCACAGAAGATGGACCAGGTGAAGAGACTTGCCCACCTCGCTAACCATGGCTCTTAATTAACAGAAAACAGCAATTTCTGTTAATTAAGGACAGTCTTGTAGAACAGAGGAAACTCCAGTGTTAGCCTCACACAGTGCCCTAGATCCAGAATATGAGATAAAGATGATACCCAGAGATCAGGTCAAAGGCCAGGGAGAACTTGCCCTGAGGAGAGCCAATTAGCTTGTGTAAAGTGGAAAGACCTTGCAAAAACAAGAAGCTTTTAGGTCATGCAAATCTAGGCTGATTTACAGGAAGGGGCTTCCTTGTGACTGAGAGGAGGGTCATACACTTATTCTCCCCGTGGACAGTATGGACAGTAATCAGAATCCTGTCACCTCACCTCAGTAATCAGGTTCCTGTCACATCATGGAACCTTCCAGTGGGTTCTGGCTAAAGAAGCAGCCATGGACAGTATTAGTACAATACTGTGAAGCTTCCGCAGCAGAAGGGAGGTATTGGGCAAACCTCCGAACCTCCCTGAAACTGATTACTATCAGTTAAGCAGGATTAATAAAAATAGAGTCTATAAATTAAGGCTTAGAGGAATGTTAAGGACCCGATTATGGCACAGGAAATGAGATACTGGGAACTCAGTGCAGCTATGTGCCTCAAATATCAAATATGTAGATTAAAGATAATGCCAACTATGCCAGCGCCAGCATCTTACAGTTGGGATGCAGCATTTGGGAATGGGCAGCTTCTCTCCATTTAGAGTAGGCATTCATGACACCATATGTCATCAGGGTTCCACGGAACTCTTCCACAGTTCCAGGTTTCTTATCTTAAATGGGAAAAGCTGGCTTGCGTTTTACCTGGTGGTCTTGGCTCTAGTTTAGGGAACCCTTGTCAATCAATAAACATAAAAGCATCCTGTCAGGACAGTGTGTAGGGCGGATAGGACTGCCCTGTATCTGACTTCTGAAGGAGCTTTTTGTGAAGCTTCCCTGTGAGCACAAGGCTCTGAGGGTGAGTCATCCTTCCCAAAACTCTGCAGCAGTTCCTACCAAAGCAGACCCCCAAAACTACCTCTCTTCCCTCAGAACTCAATCCACAAGCTTCAGTTCTTAAGAGTAATATGACCCCGTGTTATATTTAAACTTGCCATTTCACAGTAAGAAAATCAGGTGACTACTTGGAAAGAAAAAAACCTCTTCAATTCAAATTCTTAGAATAAAATCTACTTAATAGTCTTATTAGAAAGAAAACTGATGACTTTATGTCTTTTCTTAGCTGATTTTCTTGTGTTCATTTTAAGATTACTATTTATTGTTCATGGCAGCTATGTGAATAAAGCCATTTCTAAGGCCACTTAGCACTTAAGACTTAGAATATTCTCCTATTTATTTCTGTGACGGAATTCTTGATTTTTATTCCTAATGTATCTGCAGCACTAAAAATTATGGGTTAAAAGATAAAGATGAAGAAGATGATGATGATGGTGGTGGTGGTTATGATGATTTTTGGTTACGTTTGTAGTGGTGGTGATGATGATGGTGGTGGTAATGATAGTGATGACAGTAATAACCATCATTGAATTTCCATATGTTATTTTAAAATCGTAAAATGCCATTACGACACGGATTATTTGGCATAGACATCTCTGAACTTGACACATTATGTCCTTTATAGTTAGAGAAAAGGTTGTGATTAATGTGTAGAAATCCAATCCAAGAATAAGATTCAAGTGCTCTATTTCTGCCATAACAGGCACTTGAAGGTATGTAGCACTTAGGCTGGAACCCTAGGACTAGTGAGATGGCTCCACGGGTAAGGGGACTTGCTGCTGAAGCACAGAGACCAGAATCCAATCTTTAGCACCATGTACAAAATCTGAGCACGTATGCCCGTTACCCCAGCACTGACTTTGAGGGCTGATTGGAGACAGAAAGTTCACTGGTGTTTGCTGGCCCCCAACCTAGTACAGACAACCCCACAAGCTCCTGGCTGAGTGAAAAAACTGTGTCACAAAGAAACAAGGCAGAAAGCAATCGAGGGGGATGGTCAATGTCTCCTGGTGTTCTCTGTACATGTACATATGTGCACATCTCTTCATACGTGCATATCCTCCCCCAACACACGCACACGCACGCACATGCAAGCTTCATGTCTATGTGGATATAAAGGAGCCTGGGCGGGCTGGAAAACATCAAGTTCACATGGAAGACGTATTGATCTCTTTAAGGAGCCAGATTTTCAGTTAAGCTCTGAGGGCTGAGAGTGTGAAAAAGAATGTGTCTGTATATGGGACCGGAGAGATGATGACTCAGCAGTTAAGAGTACTGAGTACTTCTGCAAAGGACCTGGGTTTAGTTCCCAGTACTCAGCCCTCACATAGCAACTCCCAACTCATACTGTCTTCTGAGTTGTGTGGACACTACACTTACACACAGGTAGCCAAAACAGTGTTGCACAGAAAAGAAAGAAAATTTAAAAAGGAGTATATGGGGGCCCTCAACAGATCATCTACTGGGCAGGGTAAAAGAGGTAAGTTGATGTTAAACAAATAAAGAAGAGGAAAAAGCAATGTAATTAAAATGTTAAAGGGATTTAACTTAAAAAGAAAGTGTTCTTGACAATATAGTAATCAGAGTATGAAATTTTGTGAGAAATTACTGGAAGCAGGATGAGCAATGAGAGAAGGGGAAAAGAGAGGGGAGAAAACAAAGGAAGAGCAGAGCAAAGAGAGCAGGAAAGGAGAGGGGAGGAAAACAGAAAAGGGGAAAAACAGGTGGAATAAGGGAGTGGGGAAGAGAGGGAAAGCAAGAAGTGAGGGGGGAAAGAAAGAGGAGGGGCAAAGTGAGAGGGGAAGGGAAGAGGGGGAAAAGAGATAGGGAAAAGAAATAGAGGGAAAGAAAGAGAAGGAAAAGAGAAGGGAAGGGAAGGGAGAAGGAAGGATGTAGCAGGAGCTGCAGGGCCTCCTCTGTGTAAACACTGGGGGTCATGGAGCTACAAAAGCATCTCCAGCAGGAGGACGTAATTGAGGACTGCCTCAGAGAGCAAGGATTGCTGGTGCAAATAATGCCAGCCAATCTGAAACTGCTGCTTAGAAAAAGAAGAAGAAAAAGAAGAAGAAGAAGAAGAAGAAGAAGAAGAAGAAGAAGGAGGAGGAG
>NC_034599.1:105749679-105764700 GCF_900095145.1 Mus pahari | reverse complement strand
AAGAAGAAGAAGAAGAAGAAGAAGAAGAAGAAGAAGAAGAAGAAGAAGAAGAAGAAGAAGAAGAAGAAGAAGAAGAAGAAGAAGAAGAAGATACTTCCATGGGACCAATGGAGGCATGGGTAGAGGGTATTGAAGGAGCTTGCAGCAGTGCTCAGGTGAGCTTGCTGCAGCCTTTCTCACCTGCTCCCAGAGTCTGCTTGTTGACTCTGCACCAACTCATCCCCAACCCCCAAGGGCAGCTAGGGTCCAACAGAGAGCTTTCCAGGGCACAGGCAACAGAAGGAGATAAAAGGGATCAGAGAGAGAGCAAAGTAGGTGAGGAAGGGAATTCTGGAAGAGAGAAGTAAATGGGGAGAAAGAAGGAGGGGGGGGAAAGAAGAAGAGAAAGGGGAAAGAAAATAGAAATAGGAGGGAATGAGCAAGAGAATATAAGAAAAGAAAGTAAAAGGAGGGGGATGAGGAAAGGAACAGGAAGGAAAGGAGGCTGTGGAAATAAGTGCTGGAGGAAAAGGAAGACAGAGGGAGAGACCCAAAGCACAGAAGAGGGGGAAAGAGGGGAGAGAGAGAACTCACAGGCAGAAAGAAAATGGTCAGAGGTGTATATGGTGTAAGATGAAGCATGCACTTACCCACCCACCTCATACACACAGCACACATATACTACTAATATACTGATGATGATGATGATGATGATGACAATGATGATGATGACGATGATGATGAATAAAAATAAGATGACGAAGAAGGGTTTCAGGATGAGAAAAGGCAAAAGAAGGGAGAGGAGAAGAAAGAGGGAAGGAAAAGAAAGCAATGGTGAAGGACAGATGAAAGTAACTGGAGTTCTCATGTTAATTATCTTACCCAAAAACCTGTTTGTAGTGTCCCGCATGCACGGAGGACTAAAGGAAGCCTGTCCCAGTTGGTTTCTGATTGGTCAATCAAGTTATCAGCAGCCAGTGGCTGGGCAGGGAGACAGAGACAGGGCTTGGAGGATCCCAGGGAAGGTACCCAGGAGGAAGACGAGATTCCACCATGAGGAGGGTGAAGGAGGCGAACAACCATGAGGAGGGTGAAGGAGGCGAACAACCATGAGGAGGGTGAAGGAGGCCAACCACCATGAGCAGGGTGAAGGAGGCCAACCACCATGAGGAGGGTGAAGGAGGCCAACCACCATGAGGAGGGTGAAGGAGGCCAACCACCATGAGGAGGGTGAAGGAGGCCAACCATGCTTGAAAGGTGCAGTGGGGAGACACAGCCAACATGTCGGTACAGGGGGGAAGTAGCTGCAGGAGGGCTGCCCAGCAGGGTCCATGGCAACAAAGATAAAATATAGATTTAATATTAACTCAGAAATATCAGAGGGGAGAGTGTGCTAGCCACGGAGAAGTTTGAAAATGTCTAGTCAGACACTGTTTAAGACATATTAACTACGAGGTTCTGTGTGGGGTGTGTGTGTGTGTGTGTGTGTGTGTGTGTGTGGTGTGGGGGAGAGTGTTGTTTGTGACTGTGTGGGTGTGTGCTGTTGTGTGGGTGTTGTTTGTGTGTGTGTTTCATCTGTAAATCTAAAACATTTGTGCAAATGTGGAGGAGCACTTGTACCCACCAGGGAGGTTAGAGTGGATTAACTCTCTACAACTACATAGAGAAATAGAAGAAATAGAGAAGGAGAGAGAGAGAGAGAGAGAGAGAGAGAGAGAGAGAGAGAGAGAGAGAGAGAAGAGAGAAGAGAGAAGAGAGAAGAGAGAAGAGAGAAGAGAGAAGAGAGAAGAGAGCTAGGTAGATGAAGGCACTTGCTGTGCCATCCCGATGAACTTCATCCAATTCCCAGGCCACATTGAAGCATTTGATTGCAAAAGTTTTAATAAATAAACATGGATTTTAGAGCAATTATCATGACTGTACAAAGGGTGAATTTTTAAAGAACAAGAACAGACAAGAGGCTTCCTTCAAGACCATTCTAAAACAGTAGGTTAAAAGTAACTAAATTGAGTTTAATAATCTTATGGAAAGGAGAAGATGAGTTCCAGATTCACTGAGCTGATAACAGACATCAAGACTTGGATGCTGGAGTAGTTCAGGCCTGGATTCACAGCATAGGACATAGGCCAGTTAAATCCCAAAAAACCAAAGGCTGGAGATATTGTTTGGTGGTAGTTTTTGCTTTGCTTGTCCAAGGCTCTATGCTTATTCCAGAATTTTCAAGAGTTTATAATAACTTGTTTTGTACTAAGATGATCATTAAGAAATGATTGAGGTCAAAATTAAGATAATACAGGATTTATAAATATATTTAATGAAATATATAAGTACAAAGAAAGTAAGGAATTGGGTTTGGAGCACATAGAACTGGAGATTTTGCAGTTATGTTCAGTTGACAGCTGAAAATAACCCTGAATATTGAAAGAGCAAAGAATTGTATTAGAGATATCGACTTGAAGGCATGTGCCTGCCTATCCTAATCGAGTTTGTGAAACATGCAAAAAGTCACATAGAGATTGTAGATTAAGAACAGTTGATAGAGCTGGTTGGGGTTTGAATTTTAAGGGTCAGATAGTAGAAGGAGATGTCCCTGGGAGTCAAAAGAAATAACACCAGAAAGGCAGAAGACAAATATAAAGAGGATGTTATCAATAAAGAATGATGTATTAGGGGTTATCAACTTAGAGTCAGCGAGATGGATCAGTGGCTAAATCACTACCTGCATAAGGCTGGTGACCTGAATTTGATAACTGAACCTGAATAAGCATACTGTCCTAGCTTGCATCTGTAATCCCTGTACTTCTACAGTGCGATGGGTGGTGGAGACACAATCATTGCCTAGATGCTCATAGGCTAGAGAATGCATAGATGTGCAGAAACAGGGAGAGAGATTGTCTCTACAAGGTGAAATGAGTTATCTTATAACCACCATGCTTGTTCTGTGGCACGTGAGTGACTTCAAGCCCACACACGTGCATGCACACACACATGCCCTAATAATGTATAATTACCTAGTTAATAATAATAATAATATAATAACAGCAATGAGAACAGGAGGAGGCATGAACTTTTCAACTTCAGGCGAGGGGTATGCTTTGTGGTTGGTGGTTACAAAATGGTTGAGTGCCTGAGGCCAGTTGTTTTGTTTGGTTGTTTTGTATTTCACCAGACATATTCCTTTCACGTTTTTATATTTGTAGTTTTCTGATGTGTTAGAGAGACTTGCATTTAATAAATAGGTTCAAGAGAGGACATAGGGAGGGAGATGTTTGGACAAACTCTTATACTCTAAGACAATCCCTTAGGCATTTCTTTGTGTATGCATGTGTGTGTGTACATGTTCATGTATCTATGCATAGTGTGTACTTGACCATGTGGAGAGGTCAAAGATCAAGGTAATATGCCTTCATCTATGGCTCTGCACTTTAGTTCAAATCAAGATGCCCTTCCCATACCTGGAGCTTGCAGTCCTGGGACTTTTCTAGCTCCCAGCTAAGGGATTATAAGAGCATCAAATACACTCAGCTTCTACATGAGTGGGTGGTGGTAAACTCAGGTCCTTAGAGACTGAGGCTTCCTCCAGTCCCTGGGGTAGTTTCTTCCTAGGTTACTAAGTCAGCTATGCTGGTTAGGAATTGGAGGATGGAGGATGTCAAGGCAATAGATCCCACATCAAAGGAAGTGGGTTTTTTGGTTGATTGGTTTTTGTTTTGCTTTTGTTTTTGTTTTTAAAGAAAATTACAGATATGTTCTTAGTAAACAGGGAAGTCAGTGCTGATAAATTTCCATGTTTCTAACTCCCACGTTTTTATTTATCTATTATTTTATGTGTAGGGGTGTTTACCTGCATGTATGTGTATGCACTGTGTGTGTGTGTAGTGTCTGTGGAGGCCAGAAGAGGGTGTCCAGCTCCTGGTACTGCATTTACACTCAGTTGGGAGCCACATGTGCTGGGGAAGTTAAGCCTTCTGCTGTCTCTCCACCCCCTGTGCATCCCATCCTGCTTTAAAATGTTGATGTGTGGGGCTGTGCCTGGCTTTTAATTTTTGAAATCTATAGTCCCTTAATCACAATTTCAAAGATGTTGGTAAATTGTATCTTCTGGAGATTTTTTTCCTGAGCATTTTAGTTGATGTAGACACTGCTAGGATCTCCTACTCACAAACCTCCTGATTCTTCCAGGGTGAGGGTCAGTTTCCTATAGAAGATTGCTAATTTAATTTTTAAAAATTTTTATCTATGTTTGATGCTCTTAACCTTTTATGGTAGAAATTACTTTCATGGATTCTTAAAATACTCCATATAATGTGAAGTATTTCAAAGATGGTCAAAGCTGTAACATATGCTGACACATATAGATAGCCTAAATAACCTAAAAATACCTACAAATATAAGGTATTTTTGGAACTAGTATCTGGGGGAAAGCTTCTTTTGAAAATCCCTAAAATTGGACTGTTCATTTTGTTTTGAGCAGAAAGAAAAACTTTTGGGTTCAATTTAGTTACACTGGCCTTAATAGGAAAAAAGAGAAAACGTATATATACACGTATTTTTTTTTTCTGGAGCAACACATCTTTTATTTTAGTCAGAAGAAGGTCTATTTAAAGCTGTCCTTCTTCCCAACTTGTTTGGAATGGGGGTGAAGGCTAGCTCTTTCCTGGAGGATGTCACACTGCACACAGTGTTTGAAGCCTACAAGCCATTTCCATGAGATTTCTCAGCTTCTACTCCTGGCCTTTCTTGCTCCTTATTGATGTTTGGATTTTGAAAGCCCAGGAGTGCTTGCCTGATTTGTTTGTTTGTTTATTCAGGCAATGTCTCACAAGGCTGGCCTAAGCTCATACAGATCCTCCTGAGTTTGTACCCCGAGTGCTGAAATCAGAGAAGGGTTTCACCATCTTGCTTAGCAAGCTTGGGCATTTTAAAGCTTCATTCATGCCCAACTTCTCTCTGGAGTATCTTTGCCATAGTTTGCAAACTTGCCCTGCCAACAGCATAGATGCATATATTCCATAACTTTGAAGCAGTGGAACAGATATACTCAGATGGGGCAGAAGGAATTTCCAGCCCTCAGATTCAGTATGGTCATGGTCTCTGAAGGTAAGTATAGAAAGGTCAGGCTACTGAAGGTCTTTGGATTTTAACAGACTACTCTCCAGAGGCCATCTTCCCATGAGTATTTGCTGCTTCCTGTCAGCACAGAGGAGGCACAAACCATTAACTTTTATCTTGCAGTGTGCACCAGGCTTTAGCTCACTACAAGTAAGACCCACTGAGGCATTATTAATAATCAAATCTAAGGGCTACGGCTGCAGCTGCAGCCCAGAGGGAGTGGAACTGTGCAGCACGTGCGAGTTCCTTGGTTTCATCTATAATACAACGAGAAATGTGAGCATGTGAATAGTGGTGCTTATTTTGTGTCATGAATTATCTTTTCCAGATGTAAAATCTGAGGCCCATAATAGTAATAAAACATTCCAAAGCAATTTTATCTCATGAGAAATAAAATCAGAGTAATCCCATTCTTTCTAATATTGCTTTTAGGGCTTTTATTGTTGTTTGTTTTGAAGACAGGATCTTACTCTACTCTCCATGTTACTCTCCAACTCTCCATTCCCCTGCCTCAGCTTCACGAAGGGTGGGATCACAGTAGTGAACCACCATGCCTGTTTATCTAAACCCATTCTTTTCTAATTACATTTACTTATTTAGTATGTGTGTGGGCACATGAACTTACATATGTACACTGGGTGGGGTCTTCTATGCTGTAGTATAATTGTGAAGGTCGGGGGATAACTTGTAGGAGTTGGTTCTGTCCTTCTACCCTTTGAGTCTCAAGGTTCAAACTGGGTATGTCATTCTTGGCAGCAAGTGCTTTAACACACGGAGTCTCTGTCTGGCCTCTACTCTCAGTCTTTATTTCACCCAGATATCATGAAAGCCTACTGTGTGCTGGCATTGCTCCCTGGTGAGAGGTATAGAGTTGAATGAGACAAGAACTTCAGACAACATCGGTCTATGGAGAAAATGTAAACTACACACAAAGACTATAATCCAGAATAATGTTAGTACTTCTACACATAACAAAAAGGAAGTCCAGGGTTCTGAAAGGGGAAACTCTTGGCTCTGATTAGGACCTGGTGGCCTCTATAGGAGAGGCACAGTAACAGCTCATTCTTTGACACAACAACAGTGCTGGGAACTTGGAATACTCTCTGACAAGGACAGGGGAGCTTCCCTTGAAAAGATGAAGAGGCTCGCTTCTCCTTTGTAATGACACCTTTAATACTCACTATGTGGAACATTCTCTTGATGTTTCTACAACTGATGAGAGAAAACATGCAGAGTGTGTGTGTGTGTGTGTGCATGTGTATGCGTGTATATGTGTATGTATGTGTGCATATATATGCATATGCATGTACATGTGTGTGTATGTGTGTGAATATGTATATGTATGTGTTTATAATTACATTTACTGTGTGTTGTACACACATGCATGCATGCATACACACACACTTGGGGGTCTTCGTTTTTTGCTCATCACCTTCTTTTTTGAGCTGGAGTCTTCCACTGGGACGGAATCCTGCACTTTTCTGTTTGACTGGCTGGCCAGTAGATTTCTGAGATATGCCCATTTTTTCCCCCTGGTGCTGGGATTACAGAAACCTTGTATTTCATGTAGGTGTTGGGGATCTGAGCTCAGGTCTTTGTGCTTCTCCCATAAGCCCTTTGTTTAGGGTCACCACACACCCCTCTCCACCCCTGATCACTAAGCAACTCTCTACACGTACAGAGCTTAGGAATCTGGTTCCCCAGCCATAGCTCCTTCTTATTTCAGTCCCCTATAGAATGTGATTGCTTTTCCTTCTCCTATAAGTGCTTCTGCTTATATAGCCAGTTGTGATTCATCCTTCTAACTCTGCCTATTGTCATCTCAAAGTACTGACACCTGTTTGGGAGGTATTCGTTCTGCAAGCTGAGCCATCCTTTAGATCACATAGTATACGTACTGTGCATCTGCATCCTCTATGCTTTTGCAGTAGACTGGGCCTGTGATCATGGAGAAAGGACTGGCAGGTGAGTGAATTCCCTAAGGAAGCAGTTAGCTGGGCAGCACCTATATACAGCTTGCAGCCTAGGACATGGGCTGTAGCTGCATTTTAAGAAGTTCCTCTGCAGTCATGGTGGCTTTCTTTGTGTAGTTTCCTGACGTGTACTTCACCCAAGACACATGGAGGAAGGCAGTCCATACCAGCTGCTGTGCAGATAAGTTCAAGGTGAGTGTTGGTTGCTCTGCACATAATTTCCGGTTAGTGATCTCTGTATGCAAATCAGGGTGCTGTAAATGAGAGCACTCCTGATTGATTGAATTTCAACCATGGTCAAAGGCTGGGGTCACAGTGCATGGGGTGGCAGCTCTGTGGTGCCAGGGCAGAACAGTTTAGAGTTTAATTGACTAGATGTATGCAGATGTCATATGAGTACAGGAGAGATGTTCTCACAGGGGAAGCACCCGGTGCATCTAGGAGGGCTGTGTGTCTGACACATCTAGACCCAAGTACGGATGCTATTAGGCTTCACCTTGTTCTTTAAACCATCACAGAACTGGGGATTTCCTGTCTGAAATATGGATGCTGGATTAATTATGTTTCCTGTGGTTATACTAAATACGCTGACAAAAGCTTGTTTAAGGAATACAGGTTTATTTTGGCTGGCAGTGTGAGGGTACAGTCCATCATAGCTGGAATGTGGAAGCAAGTGTTATATGTAGTCAGATAGGTCACACTGTGTCACTATCAGACAGGAGTTGAGTGTTCCTGCTGGGATCACTGTCTCCTTCTGATTCACTGACCAGCTTATAGGGCGGAGCTTCCCACCTCAGTTAACCCACTCTAGATACTCCCAGACAGACAGACAAACAGACAAGCCCAGTGTCTTGTCTCTGGGCTGTTCTGGATATTGTCAAGTTTATAATAAATATCAAACATCTATGATTAACTATCATAGAAAGTGTGGACTGCTACAGTTAAACCTAAGCAGAAATATCCATCCCCAAGGAGCTTGGGGAATTATTAGAAAGTTTAAAGTAGTAATAACAAGATCAAAAAAAAATCACGATTGAGGGCAGCCTGTGCCTCACCCTAAATTACTGTATATTGTGTAAAGCAGTGTTTTGTTTTTCAAGCTGTAACGTTTGTGGATTCATCATAAATTGTTAATGTTTATTATTAAACTTGACAATACTCAGGAACATCTTCCTTATAAGACCTGACACCCCTATGGGAGCAAAAGTAGTCCACATGAAAGTGACTTAGGTTGATTCAACTGCTCATAAACCAAGACTTCATTAATGTTCATACTCTTCCTCTAATATGACATATACATTGCTCAGTGCTGCTTTGAGTCTAGTCAAGGAAAATAGAGAGAAGAAAACTACTTAATATCAGCCTTTTCAAAATACACTGTATTAGGCTGTGATATGTCAGTATGTAATAAATGAGAAAGACGCTAAACTGTTTAGCAACTTTAGCAGATAAAGATATTCTGCTTGCCACAGCTATTTGAACAGCAGTGTTGGCATATCAAAATTTATTACACTATCAGTGGTACTGTTTTTCCTAGATTTTCATGACAGTTACTGCTATGTCCAAAGATGATTACAATACAGGAAGACTATTAAGATAAAAATAATATGAAATGTTTTTGTGCATGTTAAGTCACTTCTTCTTGGTCCTTACTATAGCATCTTTAATATCCAGTATCTCTTGGAGGCATTCTCATGCTGACTCCATAATGGATAGGAAAGATATAAATGCCTGGCCAGGCCTTAAGCCTGGGATCACCCAGGGAGAGCAGGAGAAGAGGGGAAATGTGAATTTCTACAATTAAACGTAAGTAGAAATATTTGTCCCCAAAGAACATATAAAATTATTAATAAATCTAGTAATAAAAATTTAAAAAGAACCCCCACCATCGTGACCAGTCTATCATCTGACTGCTCAGTGTGTGTATCAAGGGACTGACAAGCAGAGAACTCCAAGGTGGCCCAGGCACTTTTGTTCATCTCAGTTTCCACTGCTGACCTGACCTACTTGAATTACTGTCATCCCACTCAGGGACGTGTTCACCTACCTGTACCTGCCATCATTAATCTATGGTGCTATCTACGTAGCCTCCATAGTCACGTGCATGAGTACGTCTACAGCCTCATGGTCCCACACTGTGCTTCTGAAATCCAACTAGGTCCTCAGGCCTGCTCAACTCTGACCCTGAAGCTTGTCTCTTCAGAGATAATTCCAGTTGACCTCTAACAAGGTTCATTATCTAAGTACCATTGAGCTTTTATTGATTACATACTAGCTTTCTGCTTGCCTCCAGGAAAACCTTCTGATAATCCTTGAACTCCCTTTCCATTATTCCTTAGAAGCTAGTATTGAACACTTTGAAGCCATTACTAAACACACACACACACACACACACACACACACACACACACACACACAATATGTTATCTGATAGATAGATAAATAGATAGATAGATAGATAGATATACATATACATATATAAGCAGATAGATAGATATACATATACATACATATATATATATATATATATATGTATGTATATGTATATCTGCTATCTGAGTGTAATGTTCATAGTTAACAATGGAATGAAAGCATTAGGGTTGCCTTCAGTTGCCTATCAAGGGAAATAGTTGACAGGTTGTAAATTTTTCACATCATGGAAAGACATATGCTTTTTCACTCATGTTTATGAAATGCTCATATTCGACATCTACCCATGTTTCAGACTAACAAAAGACAATATGGTCTGTGAGATCACTGGCATCCTCTTATACAGCCCATTACCATTCCCTAATACTATCTAAATTTGCTTTTGGGAACAAACAACATGAAAAACATAGATTCCTTGACCAGCTCCTAGTATCTTCATTTCAATGTTGTTCGTCTCTTAAAATCTCTACTCAAACCTGAAAGGAATTAGTTCCAGTCTCTCTCTTCTGTTTAAAAAAGCTAGTTTTGGGGGCTAGATTTGAAGAGATAGGAGATAAGTAATTTTTAAAGTACTCCTGGGCATATACTACTAGCTTTAATTGTCATACATTTCCATTTGTACAATTCATATGTTCATGGGCTTAAAAGCTTCATGTGCTTAAGATTTGCTTAGTGCCCAGCTGAGAGTCACAATGAAAATTCTTCATCTTCCAATGAGAATTCCTTCCCTAGAGACACAATGTCTGCATTCCCATAGGTGCCAATGACAACCTCACACCAAAATGACCCCAGTGGAATAAATATATGTATAGGGCTTAATTATGTAGAATGGATGAGTGTTGTTACTGGCAGGCATTTGTGTGATCCCCAGGTATTTACATTGGAAAACCTTCACCCAGCATGGCTGGTGTCTTTCCCCATAGCTGGCTCCATGGATCTCCTCTTGAATCAGCCTCCCTAGGCTACATGTTTTAGCACCTTCCAAGACCCAAGGCCATATGCAATTAGGGCAGAATTACATATGAATTACAAAAAGGAGTGGCTTAATTGTCAGTGGGTCCAAAGACCCAACTTAACTCCCCATTTTGCAGTTCTCTTCACTGACCCTTGCATGATGACATAGCTGATTCCAAAAAGATGGCAGCTGTCCGAGTTCTGCAACTAGCCATCTTTTGCATTTAGATTTTGAACTCAGATTCAGTGTATGTCTGTAAATCTTTATGGTATGGTCTCTTACTTCTTTTTAATCAGTACTAGCATTTGAGGGAAATGGCATCATAAATCTTGATCAAGAGTGGATCTCAGAGTAGAGGAAAGAAGCTTCAGAATTGTAAGCCCCATGCTCCCATTCCTTTAGGTACCAGATGAGCCCAATTCTTTGAATCGAGTGAGCCAGACTGATGTCTTCCTTTTCTCAGTGACCATGGAAACCTAAGGTCTGCTCATGCTGTGTGTATGCTGTGGTAAATGCCTGTTAGAAGCAGGAAAATGTGAAAGCAACACTTTGATGTGGCCCTGACAATGGGTTCAAAGAAGCCAGAAATGTGCCATTGAAACCCTGTACTTTTTTTTCTGAGAGTATAACCAAAGTAATTCAGGTTAAGAACATTCTGGGTCACAGACACCTCTTGCACCTTTTCAGTGATGTAGGACAAAGATCACTGGATGATCACAAGTGCATGAATGTACCTCATGTGTGTGCATGTATGTGCCTGTTCACCTGTGCCTGAATATATATACCTGAGTGGTAGGTGTTGCCTTCCCACTCAGAGCTTCCTGCCCCTCCATTCTGGGCTCTGCAGTCTCAGCATGCTTAGTCTATTCAGCTTGAAGGTTCAACTAATCATGAAGGACCCAACATCACATGGTTCTCTTCAGTCAAGTGAAAACCTTTTCCCTTCTGCATGCAAACAGCATTGCTTTGTCTTTATACTGTCTATGGTCCTTTGCTTCTATTTCTCCCACCTTATGTTAATGTTGAGAGAGAATAAAGCTCATTTATTTTCCCAGTAAAGCAGGCCCATCATTATACTCATATTTGACAAGTGGTTGGCCCTCAGCACATGAAAGTTAAATGAGTATAAAAAACTAATATGGCTGGGGATGTAGAGTATTGGTAGGCTATTTGATCTGTATGTTAAAAGCTCTGAGTTCAATTCCCAGTGTCCTATTAAATCAGGTATGGTGACACACGCCTATAATTTCAGCACTCAGGAGGAAGAGGGGTGGAGAGGAGGATGTAGGAAGATTAGAATACTATGATCAATGTTAACTACATACTGGGCTCAACACCAGCCTGAGCTACATGGGACTCTGTCTCAAGAAGGAAAAAAAAGACAGGGAGGTGGTCAGTGGGTAAAGACACCTACTGCCAAGCCTGATGACCTGAGTTCCATCCCTGGGGACCAGACACAAAGCAGCTTAGATGAGAAAAGGTTTATTCTTACACTTTCATGTTACAGTTCATCATGGTGGGAAAGAAAACTAGGAGTAGCTGGTCATGTCACAGCCATAGTCAATAGCAAAAGCAGGTAAGTGCAATTATGCTTGCTTTACTGTTGTAAAATGCTAGGTCACCAGTACTGTTCTTTTTCAGGCTGGGTCTTCTCACATTGATTGAAGTGATCAATATAATACAGAGATTTTGCCTCTGAGAACAACAGTATTACATGTCTATATCCATACACAGACACCTCTACATCCACACAAAGACATCAGGTACATGCACATAATTTTGAAAAATTATTTTTTAAAAAGGATGTAGGAAGGAAAGCTTTGCTGGAGCATAGGACTAGTGAAAGGAAGGGAGCCACTGGTGGCTTCTGGAAGTTCAGCAATCCCTGATAGATGTGGACTCTCTCTCCAGTCCCTTGGCTGTATCTTGTCCATGGGATATAGAATTTAGCTAGGTGGTGTACCAGGAGGAGAAATGGCTTTCCTTGTTGATTTATTAACAACAACCATGTTTGAGAGATACCTTCCCCACACAGCCTCACTCATCTTTTGATGAGTGTGGAGGTCTGTCACTTAGAGCTTGGGTCATCACTGAGACTGGAAACCATTTAATAGATACCTGAAGCCCCTCTCCTTGGCTCAGGTGACTGACAGGCAGGATGTCCTATGAAAGGCTCACCTTCCTCTTCCCCTAGGTGACAGCCCTACTCCCTCATCAGCCTGCTCTTTCCATTAGAAATTCAATGAGCTGAGAGAAAATAAGAGATCTTGGCCCCAGATGACATCTTTGGGAATTTATCTGTCAGGTAATTGAGGAGGTTGTGTCACACTGAGACTAGGGTGTTTGGCCTCTAACCTCGCACCGCCTATGAGGTGCAAACAGACAAGACAGCTTCATTTACTGTTAGGGTAGAAGGAGAAAAGGAGTATGAGAGGGTTTTGCTGGTGTAGAGTTTTTTATTTAATTAAATCAGAGTTGATGTCTGTCTGGAGGACCTCACTGATACAGGAAGGGTGGCAGAAAAGCTTCATGGGTATTTAAGGCCAATAATAACATTTTCCCGGTGTAATTAAGCTGCCATAGCTTTTGGTTCTCAGAGAAGGACAAAGTGTTTGAGGATATTCTGTCATTCTGCAATTCACCCTGTCACAGCAGCTTTATTAGAACTGTGACCTTGGGTAAGTCACTTAACCTCAGTGACTTCTGATATGAAGCAGGGTTATTATTGTCTTCCAGACAGCACTATTATCAGCATAACTTGAGACAGTAGATAGAAACTAGCTTCTCTTTCCCTACAAAGGCTTCTCTCTGAGCTGTCTGGGCTCTTCTTTACAATGACCATGTAGAGTTGACATTACCAGTTTGATTGGAAGGACGAGGGCTTATGTTCATGAAAGTAAAGTATGTGCTCAACACCCCAGAGCATGGAGACTGCAATACAGAGGTTGGTCTCTGGTTATCTTTAGCACTTTGGACCTACATATGTTTATTTCCAGAGAAGAAACCTTGTTCTTTTTCAGGGTTCTCATATGGTCTTGCTCTGTTTTGCAAGAAAGCAAACACTTAAAAGAGGAAAAAGCAAAGATGCAATTGGGAAGCCATCAGCACTGATCTGGGACTGAGTGCTCCCTTGTAACACAAGAGTGTGCTGGGCTCCCTTGCAGCACAAGATTGTGCTGGGCTCACTTGCAGCACAAGAAGTAGTGAGCCCACCTGACTGTCTCCTGGATGATCTGTGTATGAATCTGCCAAGACATTTACAAGGTTCCTTGCCAATTCAGCTATCATACCAATCTTATTACTAGAGTTCATTAAGGGAAAATTGAAGTGAAAGGTAACTCTTCATGTTAGTCAATTGTTTCTACCATGACAAAAATGCCTGAAACATATTTAAAGAAAGAAGGATACATTTGGGTTCCTGGTTTTAGATGCTTCAGTTCATGGCCAGCCACTTCCATTGCTTCAGGATGATAGTGAGACAGGCCATGCTTCTCAGAGCCTGTGGCATGGGAGGATACTCAGCCACACATGGTAACTACACAATTCAGTGTTCCCAGCCATAAGCCCTGTTACCCTGGGATATTTTGAACCTGGAGAGAACCATACCAGCCTTAACTCTTGTTTGCCTGTCTGAATTTCATATAGATGCTCTTTGTGAGATGGTTGAACCTTGAACCCTAGAAGGATCAACTCTCTCAGATTAACAGTTGTCCCTCAAATTTGATCAGTAAATGTCCTCATGCCATCTTAAATTAATTAAAATTTGTTGAATTATAGGAAACCAGTTATTTATATTGTCTTCTGATTTGTCAAAGAACAAGTTTTTTTTTGTTTGTTTGTTTGTTTTTGATAATTAGTAGTCAATTCAGGAGGCAATGCACAATTCAAGCATGGGTGGTGGCTTTTTTTTTCTGAAATTTGTGTCTGAGTCTTTGGAAAAGACACATTAAAACATTATCAAAGTGCCTAAGATTTCATTGTAACAGTGTTTATATATAGCATGTAAATATATACCCATTAAAAATTTATTCCTAATTTAATTTTTATACTTTTTATCTATAATTTATTTAAAATATAGTTATACAGCATTCCCCATTCCCCCTTTTCCCATCCAACCCTTCCTATTTTAGCTCCTTATTCTCTTTTATATTGGAGGCCTCATTTTCTTTGGGTTTTATTTTCCCAAATACACACACACACACACACACACACACACACACACACACACACATTCACACACAGAGGCACACAAATACATACACAATTTATATATGTATAAGTATATACATACAACTTCTTCAGTTCCTTTACTGTGGCTTGTGTGTATATGACTTTAGGGTTGGCTACCCTGGGAAAGATTATTTCTTCCCCTCTCCATAGTCACTAGTTCATAGGGGCCAATTCTAGCATCCAGGTACTGAGGTAGGACACATTACGTCAGACAAAGGCCAAAGGCTGATGACCTCTGACTTTGTAACTCTCACTGTTCTGCAGACCAGAAGCTGCTAGCTTCTGGAGATCTTTCCTTCTTTCTTCCCTCCCTCCCTCCCTCCCTCCCTCTCTCCCTCCCTC
>NC_034599.1:105735584-105749598 GCF_900095145.1 Mus pahari | reverse complement strand
CCTCTCTCCCTCTCTTTCTTTCTTTCTTTCTTTCTTTCTTTCTTTCTTTCTTTCTTTCTTTCTTTCTTTCTTTCTTTCTTTCTTTCATATTATTTTATTTATTTACAATTTAGCCATTGCCCCCGCTCCTGCAGTTCCTCATCTCATTCTTCATCCCTCAGTCTCTGAGAGGATGCTCTACCCCCAACAGGCCTCCCCATCCCTGGAGACTCAAGTCTCTCCAAGATTAGGGAATCTTCTCAGACTGAGGCCAGACCAAACAGTCCTCTGCTATGTGTGTGCTGGGGGCGTCGGACCAGCTCCTATATGCTACCTGGTTGGTGCTCAGTGTCTGAGAGCCCCCAGGGGTCTAGATTAGTTGAGACTACTAGTTTTCCTATGGGATCGACTTCCCTTCAGCTTCTTCAATCCTTCCCCTAATTAAACATATAGGGGTATCAACTTCAGTCCACTGGTTGGGTGTATCTGTATCTGCCTCAGTCAGCTGCGGGTTGAGCCTCTCAGAGGACAGCCATGCTAAGCTTCTGTCTGCAAGCACATCATAGCATCAGTAATAGTGCCAGCCCTTGGTTCCTTGCCTTCCCCATGAGATGAATCCCCAAGTTGGGCCAGTCACCGGACTACCTTTACTTCAGTTTCTTCTCCATTTTTGTCCCTGCAGTTCATTTAGACAGGAACAATTCTGGGTCAGAAATTTTTACTGTGGGTTGGTAACTTCATCCCTCAATTTGATGCCCTGTCTTTCTACTGGAGGTGGACTCTTTGAATTTCCTCTCCCCACTGTTGGGCTAAAGTTATTCCCATTGAATCCTGAGAATCTCTCACCTCCCACATTTCTGGTGCTTACTAGATGGTACCTCCACCTCCCATCCCCTGAGGCTGCAGCATATTTCCATTCATTCTGCTGTCCCTCTGGGCTTCTCTACTGCCCCCCATACCCAATCCTGTTCCACTTTTCCCATTCTCCTTCCCTCTCCCACCCAGGTCACTCTCTCCCTCTGCCTCCCATAATTATTTTCTTCCTCCTTCTAAGTGGGACTGAAGCATCCTCTCTTGAGCCCTTCTGCTTGTTATACTTCTTAAGATCAGTGGGTTGCATCTTAAGTGTTCTATACTTTTTGACTAATACCCACTTATCAGTGAGTACAAACAAGTCATGGCTTTTTATGTATGGGTTACCTCACTCAGAATAATATTTTCTAGTTCCATCCATTTGCTTGAAAATTTCACAATGTCCTCGTTCTTAATAGCTGAATAATAGTGCATTGTGTAAATTAACTACATTTATTGTATCCATTCTTTGGTTGAAGGACATCTGGGTTGTTTCCAGCTTCTGGGTATTACAAATAAGACTGCTATGAACATAGTGAAGCATGTGTCCTTGTCGTATGGTGGGGCATCTTTTGGGTATATACCCAAGAGTTGTATAGCAGGATATTCAGGAATATTTACTTCCAATTTTCTGAGGAACCTCAAGAATGATTTCCAGAGTGGTTGTGCCAGTTTGCAATCTCACCAGCAATGGAGGAATGTTCTTCTTTCTCCACATCCTTACCAGCTGTCACTTGAGTTTTTTATCTTAGCCATTCTGATTAGTGTAAGGTGGAATCTCAAGATCATTTGATTTGCATTTCCCTAATGACCTAGGACTCTGGGCATTTCTTTAAGTGTTTCTCAGCCTTTTGAGAGTTTTCAGTTGTGAAGTCTCTGTTTAGCTCTCTACCCAAGTTCTTAATTGAGTTATTTGGTTTTAGGGGATTAACTTCTTGAGTTCTTTATATACTTTGGATATTAGCCCTCTATCAGACGTGGAGTTAGGAAAGTCTCATCCCAATTTATAGGTTGCTGATTTTCCACACTGATTGTGTCTTTTGCCCCACAATAGCTTTTCAGTTTCATGAGATTCCATTGACTAATTGTTGATGTTAGAACCTAAGCCTTGGCGTTCTGTTTGGGAAAATTTCCCCTGTGCCTATGAGTTGGAGGCTCTTGCCCACTTTCTTTTTATTAGATTCAGTATATCTGGTTCTATGTTGAGGTCCTTGATTCACTTGGACTTGAGCTTTGTGCAATATGATAAATACGTATAGACTGCCAGTTAGACCTGTACCATTTATTGAAAATACTATCTTTTTTGCACTGTATAGTTTGGCTTCTTTGTCAAAGATCAAGTATCCATAAGTGCATGGGATTATTTCTGGCTCTTCAACTATATTCCATTAATTGACCTGTCTTTCTCTGTACCAATACTATGCAGTTTTTATCACTATTGCTCTGTAGTACAGCTTGAGGTCAGAGATGCTGATTGTCCCAGAAGTTGTTGAGAATTGTTTTGCTATCCTAGGTTTTTGTTTTTCCATATGAGATTCAGAGTTGTTCTTCCATGTCTGTGAAGAATTGTGTTGGAATTTTGATGGGAATTGCACTGAATCTGTAGATTACTTTTAGTAGGATGACCATTTTCACTATGTTAATCCTACCAATCCATGAGCATGGGAGATCTTTCCATCTTCTGGGATCTTTTTTGATTTCTTTCTTCAAACACTTGAAGTTCATATCATACAGATGTTTTGAATACAGATGTGTATATTATTTGTGACTATTGTAAAGGGTATTGTTTCCCTATTTCATTCCCAGTCTATTTATCATTTGTATCAAGGAAGTCTTCTGATTTGTTTGAGTTAATTTCATATCCAGACACTTTATTAAAGTTGTTTACCAGCTGTATATATTCTCTGGTAGAATTTTTGGGGTCACTTAGGTGTAGTACCATATCATCTGCAAATAGTGATACCTTGACTTCTTTTCTGATTTGTATCCCCTTGATCTCCTTTTGTTTTCTTAATGCTCTAGATAGAACTTCAAGTACTATATTAAATAGATACAGAGAGAGCAATCAGCTTTGTCTTGTCCCTGATTTTAGTGTGATTATTTCAAGTATCTTTCCATTTAATTTGATATTGGCTATTGGTTTGCTCTATATTGCTTTTATTAGGTTTAGTTATGAGCCTTAAATTCCTGATCTCGCCAATACTTTTAACATGAAGGGATGTTGTATTTTGTCAAAGACATTTTCAGCATTTAATGCGATGACCATGTGAGTTTTCTTTGGGTTTGTTATATAGTGGATTATGTTAATGGTTTTTCATATATTGAATCATTTCTGCATCCTACTTGATCATAGTGAATGATAGTTTTGATGTGTTCTTAGATTTGTTTTGCAAAAAATTCATTGAGTATTATTCACATGCAAAAAATAGTCTGAAGTCCTCTTTGTTGAATCCATCTCTCCAGCCTTCTAATTCTTTCTTTAATTCTTTTCTATTGATTTAACTCCTGGTGATAGCAGCAGGGGAAAAAAAAACAAAACTTAATTACCTTAGTTCTTTTCTCTTTGGCTGTGGCCTCTCACTTAACACTTTCTGAGCCAAAGAGAGAAGAAAAGAGAAGAAAAGGAAAAAGAAAGAAAGGCGTGTGCGCGCGCGCACACACACTGGATTAAACAGAAAAGAGAAAAATCACCTCTTTACTGTTCTTAATATTTATATTTTCTCATGATAATTGATCATATGGTTTTCTAAGCACTTTCATATTCCATAAGTTTATAGTAAGTTTAAGGCTATAGTTCATATCATAGATCAAAAAAGAGCTATAGCAGAATTGTTTAAATGTCTTTCTATTAAGACTCATACTTGAATAAATGTTCATTATCTTACTAACCCCATAAGTTAAAAGCAAAATTTTATGTCATAAATTAGCACAGTTTTGTCAAGAGACAAATCATGTCTTATGACTTGTTATTTTGACATCTTATATAGATAGACTATTCCATCATTTATTTTCTGTCCTTATACCTATAATAAATTGCCTGTTCCAAGTTTGTAACCTTTAGTTAAAAGATAGTGGATTCATTCCTACCCTAGAAGGAATGTTTTCCTTGATCATAAATTTCTTACAAGTCTGCTTTCTTTTACTAGTGCAATTAGCCCTTGGCACATGACGACTGTTAGAGCTCTATTTGTACCTTTTATTTTACAGGGGCTTGAAATTACTTGTATCAAGTTAGGAATTGTATACAATCATTATCAGGAATTATGAAATCAACAACTCATGTACACAGCATTACTACATTAAAGTCCATCTTCATATTGATCCTGCAGGAAATGTGCCCAATATGGTGGTCTAGTGTCCAGGAATCATTAAACCTGGTATTAATGACAAAATAAGCGTATCAGCAGCAAGAAGCAATCCTGGGATGAGATCTCTTGAGGACCTTACATTTCAGCAGATACCCATCACAACCATGCAAAACAGTGGGCCACCTTCCCAAAACTCACTTGCTTGCCACTGCCTTTTTTAGATGGTTTCTGGATATTTTCTCATAGTTCTTTGTCCAAAGGTGAGACCCCAAGGGATTTATTTCCTCCTTCTGCATTACAGGTCTATTAATGGTGTCATTGTTTAGATCTTATTTAGGAAGCCATACTGTTAAGGTAGCATGGATGTAGCTTTTCCTGCCCTTTCTAGGAGATAAACTAGACTTTGGTCTTCTGGTTTTCACAATCTGATATGTTGCTTGAAAATTATATGTGGGAGGTATGTTGTAGATTATACCATTGTGGCTGGGCTCCTGATGACCAGATTTGGTTTTCCTCTAATGGTCTTGGCTCTGAAGAGAAGCATCTTTGATGAGGGTTGAGAGCTGTACTTATTTGTAAGTTTAAATATAAATTTTAGAATGCAGTTAGGAATTATGATGTTCTAGTAATGGAGTAGTAGTAGGTTCTCGTCTAAGATCCATGGCCATGTGTGGTGGTTTATGCTTGAATATGATTGACTTGGGGATTCACACTATTAGGAGGAGTGGCCTTGTTGAAGGAAATGTGTCACTGTGTGGGCCACTTTGAGACATTTCTCTTAGCTGCCTGAGGATGCCAGTAGTCTCTCCTGGCTGCAGTTGGATCTAGATATAGAACTCTAAGCTCCTTCTCCAGAATCATGTCTGCCTAGATGCTGCCATGCTTCTTGCCTTGGTGATAATGGACAGAACCTCTGAACCTATAAGCCAGCCCTAACTAAATGTTGTCCTTTGTAAGAGTTGCCTTGATCATGGTGTCTCTTCACAGCAATGGAAACCCTAATTAAGATATGATGCTAACCCCAGGAAAGTGGCTATACTTCTAGTACCAGGTATGATTTTTCTTCTACTTAGTGGATTTTAAGTCTGATTCTATGAGGGCCACTATTTCACTTTTAGGGCTTTCTTGTCATTTTGGTCATTGTTGCAATTCATGGGCATCACAGCTAAATAGAATGATTGATAGCTCATCTCCCCTGGCAGCTTACATAGTACTTTCCAACATTGGCATGTTCAAAGCTAACAGCAGAGAGGAGACTCCTGGGTTAGATCCAACATGAATCCTCTGAGTGCTTTGTCTAAAGTGCACAGTGTCTTCAGCAATAAAGACTTACCTACAACTTTTGAAGGGCAACCAACAGCAGCAATATCTGAGAAGCAAATGCAGGCAACAGCAGCAGGTATGTTGTTTAGGGAGTCATCAGTACGACTATGAACAACAACTGGAGCAGAGCTTTCTCATGCCTGGTACAGAGATGTTTAATTTAGCCCTTTAAAGGAATAAATATACTTATTGATCAAAAATATAAAAATGCAAAGAAAAATATTGAGAATCATGGAGGGAACTTTGCTAACTTTAGGTCCAAATTCTTTGCTTGCCCAAATTGACTGTTTTAACTTAGTTACTCAGATAACCATTTTCAGGTGACAATTCAATAATATGTCTGTATATTTTTAGGCATACAGTGGTATCTACACATAAGAAGAGGTGATACATTTTAAAGTTTTTTTTCTGTTTTTTGTTTGTTTCTTTGTTTGTTTTCGAGACAGGGTTTCTCTGTATAGCCCTGACTGTCATGGAACTCACTCTGTAGACTAGGCTGGCCTCAAACTCAGAAATCCACCTGCCTCTGACTCCCAAGTGCTGGGATTAAAGGCGTGCGCCTCCACTGCCCAGCCCATTTTAAAGTTTTAGCTATAGTTTAAAATTCTAATTATTTTTACATTAGCTATAACAATATATATCCTATTAAACAGTTTATGCACAGCATAATAGCCATGTAAACATATACATAGTTGTATCATATTAGTTAACTTATCACATTTCCGCGATAAATACACTTGAAGAACCAACTTCAAAGAGGAAGCATTTACTCTGACTCACATATTGAAAGCCCAGTCATTATGGTGGGGAAGCCATGGTTCAAGGGACATGAAGCAGATTATCACACTGCATCAACACCCAAAAGCAGAGAGTGATGAATGCTGATGCTTAGTTTATTGTTTGTTTACTTTGATACAGTCCCAGATTCTGGACCATGTGCTAGTACTACCCACATATACGGCCAATCTTTCCATCTCTATTAATACAACCCAGTAGCCTTTTGGTAGGGCTGGAGAGATGGCTCAGCAGTTAAGAACCCTTGTCATTCTTTCAGAGGACCTGGATTGGTTCCCAGCACTACATGGTGATGCAAAACTATTCATGGGCACAGGTGTGGTTCATTTATGTGCATACAGACAAAACATTCATACATATAAGTAAATCTAACATTTTAAAAATAGACTCTCATAAAACTGATTAGAGGTTTGTCCCCTGAGTGCTTCTAGATCTTATCAAATTGATTATCAATATTAGTCATCTCACTGATTCAAAGCCTTTGATACATCTTAGTATTTATCTGTAGTTATTCAACTATTATACCCAACAGTTTGTATTGATCTCCATCTTTAATTACACTGTTCCAAAGTCAAGGAAAAGTAGTGGACAGGAATAATTTAGCATCATGCCAAGTGACTACCAGGATTCAGCAACCATACAAACAGTATTCTTCAAATATTTTATGTAGTTCTATAATTCATATTAATATAACAGATAACAATAAGCAAATATCATATTTAGGCTATTTCTTTGTCTGGCTTGGATTTAGAAACTGTCCAAACCCTCAAGGATTGTTTTGTTTTATTTAAGTCATTCATCTGTTTAATATTCCCAAGTTAAAGTTTTTTTTTATTATTATTTTTCTTTCATGCTGATTTATTTATTTATTTATTTTATATTAGATATTTTCTTTATTTACATTTCAAATGTTATCCCTTTCCTAGTTTCCCCTCTGAAAATCCCCTCTCCCCTCCCCCTGCTCACCAACCCACCCACTCGAGCTTCCTGGCACTGGCATTCCCCTATACTGGGGCATAGAACCTTCACAGGACCAAGGCCTCTCCTCCCATTGATGACTGACTAGGCCATTCTCTGCTACATATACAGCAAGAGCCATGAGTCTCACCATGTGCTTTCTTTGATTGGTGGTTTTGTCCCAGGGAGCTCCGGGGGTACTGCATGGTAATGGTACAGTGACAGACAGGTAGATCAATGGAATAGAATTGAATTGAAGACCCAGAAATGAACCCACACACCCATGGTCACTTGATCTTTGACAAAGGAGCACATCCAGTGCGGGGGGGTGTGGGGGGGAGAGAAACAGCATTTTCAACAAATGGTGCTGGCTCAACTGGTGGTTAGCATGTGGAAGAAATGCAAATTGATCCATTCTTATCTCCTTGTACAAAACTCAATTCTAAGTGGATCAAGGAACTCTACATAAAACCAGAGACACTGAAACTTATAGGGGAGAAAGTGAGGAAAAGCCTCAAAGATATGGGCACAGGGGAAAAATCCTGAACAGAACAGCAATGGCCTGTGCTGTAAGATCAAGAATCGACAAATGGGACTTCATAAAATTGCAAAGATTCTGTAAGGCAAAGGACACTGTCAATAAGACAAAAAGGCAACCAACAGATTGGGAAAATATCTTTGCCAATCCTAAATCTGATAGAGGGCTAATATCCAATATATACAAAGAACTCAGGAAGTTAGGCTCCAGAAAACCAAATAACCCTATTAAATTTTATTTTATTTTTAATTTATTTTTTACATTCCCTATTCCATTCCCTGCCCTCCCCATTTACCCTCTATCTGCTCCACATCCTACACCTCCTCCCCACCCCACCCCCTACCCTATCTGACTTCTAAACTCCCTGGGGCTTCCAGTCTCTTGGGGGTTAAATGCATCATCACTGAATGAACACAGACTTGGAAGTCCTCTACTATATATGTTTTGGGGACCTTATATCAACTGGTGTATGCTGTCTGTTTGATGGTCTAGCTTTTGAGAGATCCCAGGGGTTCAGATTAATTGAGACTACTAGTCCTCCTACAGGACTGCTCTTCTCCCCAGCTTCTTTCAGCCTCCCTTAAATTAACACCAGTTGCCAGCTTCTTCTGTCCATTGGTTGGTGCAAATACCTGCATCTGACTCTTTCAGCTGCTTGTTCAGTCTCTTGGAGGGTAGTCATGATAGGTCCCTTTTTTTTTTTGTGAGCTCTCCATAGCCTCAGTAGTAGTGTCAGGCCTTGGGACCTCTCCTTGAGCTGGATCCCACTTTGGGCCTGTCACTGGACCTTCTTTTCCTCAGACTCCTCTCCATTGCCATCTCTGTAATTCTTTCAGAGAGGAAAAATTATGGGTTAGAGATGTGACTGTGGGGTGACAATGCTATCCCTCACTTGATGTCCTGTCTTCTTTAAAAGAATCGACAAGTTAGATAAACCCCTAGCCAAACATGATTCTTTCAAAGAACCAGATTTTGTTTTTTGATGATTCTTTTCATTAAATTCCAGGAGGTCTTTAATTTATTTCTTTATTTTTTCCCTGACCAAGTAATCATTGAGTAAAGAGTTGTTCAGTTTCCGCGTTTATGTGGACTTTGTTATTGAAGGCCAGTCTTAGGCCATGGTGATCTGATAGGATACATGGTATTATTTCAATCTTCTTGAATCTGTTGAGGCTTGTTTTGTGACCAATTATATGGTCAATTTTAGAGAAGGTACCGTGAGGTGCTGAGAAGAAGGTGTATTCTTTTGTTTTAGGGTGAAAAGGTCTGTAGATATCTGTTAAATCCATTTGGTTTATAATCTCTCTTAGTTTTACTGTGTCTCTGTTTAGTTTGTTTCAATGACCTGTCCATTGGTGAGAGTGGAGTGTTGAAATTTCCTACTATTATTGTGTGGGGTTCAATGTGTGTTTTGAGTTTTAGTAAAGTTTCTTTTATGAATTTGGGTCCTCTTGCATTAGGGGCATAGATGTTCAGAATTGAGACTTCCTCTTGGTGGATTTTTCCTTTAATGAGTATAAAGTGTCCTTCCATATCTCTTTTGATAACTTTTGGATGAAACTCTATTTTATTGGTTATTAAAATGGCTATTTTTCATTCCTTCTGCCTGGTCCCTGCTGCTGGGACAGACTCCTAGTTGCTCTGCTCTCATGAAGACTCCATATTCTGATACATCCTGGAGGACCCACTGCACTCAGAGCAGTTGGACCCACTGCACTCAGAACAGTTGAGCAGTTGAGGATTCTCTGTACTCAGAGCAGTTGAGGATCCACTGTTCTCATAGCAGCTGAGGGTTACTGCACTCAGCACAGTGGGACTACGGTTTTATTGTTCCACTGAAGATCCAACAGTCTGAAGGCCTACCAGGAGATCTACTGCACCTGGGGCAACAGATCAGCAGCTTCTCTGCCCCTGTGAAGAGCCCCCAGTTGGAAGTCCCCATAGGTAGTTTGATATAGCCAGGGCCACAAGCCTACCAGAAGACCTGAAGCAACTCAGGGACAAAAGCAGACTCCAGACAGTCAACCAGATCAACAAACACCAGGAATATCCAGATGGTAAAAGGCAAGTGCAAGACCATAAGCAACAGAAGCCAAAATACATGGGTATCATCAGAACACAGTTCTCCCACCACAGCAAGCTCTGATTATATCGACATACCTGAAAATCAGGAATCTGTCCTAAAATCCTATCTCATGAAGATAATTGAGTACTTTAAGGAGGATATCAATAACTCACTGAAAGAAATATAGGAAAACACAGATAAACAGGAGAAGGACTTGAATAAAGTGATCCAAGACCTAAAAGTGGAAGAAGAAACAGTAAAGAAAACACAAATGGAGGCAAACTTTGAAATAGAAAACCTAGGAAAGAGGTCAGGAATTACAGATGTAAGTATTACCAACAAAATACAAGAAATAGAAGAGAGAATCTCAGGTATAAAAGATACAATAGAAGAGATTGACACAACTGTCAAAGAAAATTCAAAACATAAAAAACTTCTAACCCAAAGCATCCAGGAAATTCAGAACACAATGAAAAAAAAAAACAAATCTAAGGGTAAACAGAATAGAGGAGAATGAAGATTCCCAGCTCAAATGACCTGAAAATGTCTTCAACAAAATCATAGAAGAAAACTTTCCCAACCTAAAGAAAGAGATGTTGCATTCCACTCACCAGTGATTCCCAAGATCCTGGGTGTGCTAGGGTGCCTGCAGCATGTAGAGTTCTCTGGGAACTGTGGGACCATCCTCTGAGTTAGTACCCAAGGTGGCCCGGGACTGGTGCTGACCGGTGGGTTTCCTGTGTCTTGTGGGTAACTCAATCACAAAAGAACACATCTGATATGCACTCACTGATAAGTGGATATTAACCCAGAAACTTAGAATACCCAAGATACAATTTGCAAAACACATGAAACACAATAAGAAGGAAGACCAAAGTGTACATACTTCATTCCTTCTTAGAATGGGGAACAAAATACCCATGGAAGGATTTACAGAGACAAAGTTTGGAGTAGAGACAGAAGGAAGGACCATCCAGAGACTGCCCCACCTAGGGATCCACTCCATAAATAACCACCAAACCCAGACACTATTACATATGCCAGAAATATTTTGTTGACAGGAACCTGATATAGTGGTCTCTTGTGAGGCTATGCCAGTGCCTGGCAAATACAGAAGTGGATGCTCACAGTCATCTCTTAGATGGAACACAGGGCCCCCAATGAAAGACATAGAGAAAGTACCCAAGGAGCTAAAGGGGTCTGCAACCCTATAGGAGAAACAACAATATGAACTAACCAGTACCCACCAGAGCTTGTGTCTAAGGTTGCATATGTAGCAGAGGATTGCCTAGTAGCCCATCAATGAGAGGAGAGGCCCTTGGTCTTTTGAAGATTATATTCCCCTCAGTACAGGGGAATGCCAGTGCCAGGTAGCAGGAGTGGTTGGATTGGGGAACAGGGTGGGGAGGCTATAGAGGACGTTTGAGATAGCATTTGGTATGTAAATGAAGAAAATATCTAATAAAAAAAGAAAGAGATGGACATAAAGGTTTAAGAAGCCTATTAAACATCAAATAAACGGGATCAGAAAAGAAAATCTTTTCATCACATAATTATCAAAACACTAAATGCACAGAGCAAAGAAAGAATATTAAAAGCTGCAAGGGAAAAAGGCCAAGTAACATACAAAGGTGGATCTATCAGAATTAGACCAGACTTCTCAACAGAGACAATGAAAACCAGAAGAGCCTGGTCAGAGGTCATGCAGACTCTAAAAGTACACAAATGACAGCCCAGGCTACTATACTCAGCAAAACTCTCAATCAACATAGATGGAGAAACAAAAATATTCCAGGACAATGACAAATTCAAACATTATCTATTTACCAACCCAGCCCTACAGAGGATCCTGGAAGGAAAACTCCAACAGAAAGAAGATGCCTGAACCAAAGAAAGGACAAGATATTAAGCATCTTACAACAAAGTCAAAAGCAGAGCCACAAGCACATAACGCCACCTACAAAACAAACATATCAGGAAGCAACAGTCATCTCTCTTTAATATCTCTCAATATTAATGGACTCAACTCCCCTATAAAAAGACATACATAAGCAAACTGGACACAAAAACAAGATACAGCATTTTGCTGCATACAAGAAACACACCTCAAGAACAAAGACAGGCACTATCTCAGAGCAAAGGATGGAAAAAGTTCTTCTAAGCAAATGGTCCCAGGAAACAAGTGGGAGTTTTCATACTAATATCCAATAAAATAGACTTTCAACCAAAAGTTATAAAGTGTGATGAAGAGGACATTTCATATTCATCAAGGGCAAAATCCACCAAGAGAAAGTCCCAAGTTAAAGTTTTAGCATTTGTATTTTAGGTTACATATCCAATCCTGATATGTAGAATTTCAAGATTTTATGAATGTAAGCCACTTAGAAATATGTCCTTGGCAAGCTGACCATGTACTAAAGGCTCTTCAGCCTTGGCTGGTCTCTGAACTGAATGTTTATCCTTCAGCCTCAGAAAATATTGCTCTTTTGGGCCTCCTACAACCTCACCCTGACAACATCTAACATATTTTTACATAGATTTTTGTGACTCCATCACTCTACTTTTTTTTGAGTGGCATCCCCAGAATGCCATCTGTCCTAGAAGCCTCAAAAAGTACTTTACATCTTCTGGCCACCCTCTTTTTTCAGCCTCTGCTTCCATGCATATACACTCCATATGGTAGCTTGCTATAGTACCACCAGACATTTAAATGTTCCTCAATTCCTTGTGTCTATTATTAAATTGTGAAAGAGAATTCATCTTCAAATGTTATATTTCCTTTTGGATTCTTTCCTGAGTGAAAATTTCAGAAACTGGGTTCCTAAGTGTACAAAAAGAATTTCTTTTCAAACCTTTTTGAAATGACATCAGCTCAAAGACAGACTAGTAGAAATCTTTGCTACTTCTGAGCCATAAAAGTGATGTCTTCTAACTCAGAGAATGGCCCTTTGAAAAATGTCATCAGGAAGATAGATGACTGGGATTTTTGGTTGCTTAAAATTACATCTTGAACATTTCTAAGACACTCAGAAGTTAGATCTGTGGTGACTAGTGTTAATTCTCAAACTATACAACTTGGACTCATGTATGAATTTCTTGGTGAGAAATAACTTAAGTCTGGTGAGTTTATGGTCATGTCTGTGGGAGATTGTCTTCATCGATGTAAGAAGGTCCATCCTGAACCTGGGTGGCATTCTTTCTGGGGTTGGGGCCCTGGACTGTAAAAAAGTAGAGAAATCAAGCTAAGTACAGGTAAGCAAGAAAACAAGCACAGAGGCATGTAACCATTTACTTCCCTTGGTTGTAGAAGATGTAGTGTGACTAGGGAGTAGTGGGTCCTACCTTGACTTCCTATGACAGTGAATTGATTGTAGTGAATTTGTAAGCTGAGGTAAACCCCTTTCCCTCTCGAGTTGCTTTGGTCAGGGTATTATCTCATAGCAATAGGATTGAAGTGAGATCAAGAGTCCTATGGATTCTATGTTCAGTGTATTTCTTACTGAAGGATTAAAATAACGTTTATAAGTTCACGCAGCAACTTTGTTTTTAGTTAGACACACAATACCTTCCAATGTTATAGGAAAATATATAAAATTCCTCTCTCCCTTTGACCAGTTTAAAGGATGAGCAAAAGTCTAGGAAAGATACCCTTAAACTTGGCCAGCTCAGCTCCACCCTTTAGAAGGGAAAGTGTCCATCTGTCTGTCTGCTCTCTTTCATAGACGTGCTATGCTGGCTTCTCTCACATTGTCACAGGTAAACATCTCACAATTCCTTCTGAATCCTCGGCTCAGTGCTGTCACTTCGGCTTTCCTTCTTACCTTGGGCTTCCTGTTTTCAGTTCTTGCCATGTCTCTCTTAATACATACTTACATTCATATTTCCAATTCCCTTTTTAGATTTTGAGGTGATTTTCTAACTTCAAAGAGGCAACCAACTTCACAGGATGACTTTCAAATTAGAAGCCTAGCTCTTTAGCTTAAAATGCATGTAGTAGGAGGGCACATATAATTGAATTACAAATCAATCTGAGGCTTTCGATCACTGCACACATTTTTGAATATATGTGAAGTCAAGACGTGGTTCCTAAATTAATGTATGATTTTTTTTTTTTTTTTTTTTTTTTTTTGGTTTTTCAAGACAGGGCTTCTCTGTATAGCCCTGACTGTCCTGGAACTCACTTTGTAGACCAGGCTG
>NC_034599.1:105726672-105734747 GCF_900095145.1 Mus pahari | reverse complement strand
AAAAAAAAAAAACAAAAAAAGAAAGAAAGAAAAGAAAAGAAAAGAAAAGAAAAGAAAAGAAAAGAAAAGAAAAGAAAGAAAAAAAGAAATAGCATGTTAGAAAGAGCTTGAGCACTCAATTTGTGAATCTCCAGTAAGAAAACAACAACAACAACAACAACAACAAACAACAACAAAAACAAAAACAAAAACCCCTTCAATCCAATGAAATAGATACAGGAGGCAAAATGACAGTCTGATAGCATGAAGGCAGAATGCAAATGCATAAGTAGGACATTAATTCAGAAACATGCTCAAGGACATGGCACATCTCTCCTGCTGAGCCTGAAGGTAGTCAGTGACCCAATGACATTGTACTATGATGCTTATACCATAGTGACCTTATAGCTGCCTGTGAAAATATCCCAGAAAATACCAGTAAGTTGTTCTCAGAAATACCCTGCTTAAATATAACAAGCCATGGATTGACTCTTCTGATAAATATTACTTCTAATGAGCCTCTCTACTGAATGAATTTTGGCTGTAGAAGTTTGACCATTAAATTGTGGCTAAGAATATTGTCATGAGGTCTGAAAACACATTCATGGATTGTGAACAGAACTGTTGTATGAGAGATCATGAGAACTTGATGAAATTAGTCTGAGACAATTGGGATCTAAGAGAGACAAGATTCCTGGTTTGTTGGCATCAATCTGTAGGGACGGAGGGTAATTCAGGACAGGGCTAGGTTGTTGTTACTATCTTCATGTTCATATCTGATATGTTTGCTTTCTAGAATGCACTGTGTTTTCACTTTGGGAAGAGTCACAGAACTCACTGAACAATTGGCAAGTGAGGATCAGTACTGCTGACCCTCATTGTTTCATGAACCATGTGCCTTCCCTCTTCCCTGAAAAAGGCAACCTTCTGTTAATGTCTTCATATACCATCTCCTACATGTGGTTATTATAGATACCTACCATAACTCAGAACCCTGAGTCTCTCCCTTCAAGATGAATATCTAAGATAGCAGCAAACTCCAGGACTATGGACAAGCCAGGATCCCGATCCTTGGTGATGACAACGTTCATACCATCCTATAGGGTACTTATCTCTCAGTTCTCTGGCTTTCATTCCTTAATCAACTTATCCTCTATCCTAAATAAGGAACTCTCAATCTTACCTGTCATCATTATCAACAACTAAAATCATTCAGCACCATAAGCTCACTTTGCTGTACTTCTAGGTAGTTTAACAAAGTACCCAGCAAGAAACGTCCTTCAATCCCAATGCTGATAAGTCACTCATTTCTAACCTTAACATATTCCCATCTCCCCAAACCACTACCTTCTCATGCTTCCAAATCATTCTTACACATTTTACCTATTTTATGTCTTCAATGAACTTGTTCTTATTTCTTTAAAATCCTAATATACTAATCAGGAAAGTCAATAACACTGGTAATATATAAAATTTCACCAACTCCATGAATCTTTGCCCATGGATCTTAGGAAAACCACACTTGTGCTGGCTGGTCTTACTTCAAAGCCATACCACTAATTTCAGATAGGTTTGTAAAGCTATTTTGCACTTATTATCGATTTTTTTCATCTAAATTGTCTCCATACCCTGAAGTATGTTCTTTCCCATTCTTATCTACTGGATTGTGATTGTCCTACTATTTTAACAAACACAGAAAATGAGAAGAGAGTCTGCAAGTCCCTAGCTATGCCTACCTGTCAACATTCATACCTATATGTTTTGTGACACTCTTTTTGGGAGACATAAGCAAATATTTGTTCATCACATAGGGCACTGGCAACAGAAAAATGCAAGGACATCACCAGAGTTCAACTTTGTCAATCCATGAGTTTTATTGAGGCTATTTCCAGGAACATGGAGAAACAAAGACAGCCATGTCACTGAAAGCTTACCCCAATATTGGTGGCTCATAAGAATTAGAATTCTGGAACTCTTTGTAAAACTTGAAGCCTCAGAGAGTCTTCTATCAATCATGAGCAAACTTTGGAGAGAGGGAGGAGCCTTGTGTATCTGATAAGTTTCAGGGGGTTCTTAAGATTTGTGATGTGTCTACTTCCTGATTCTTCTAGAGCTTCCCTCAAGAAAGGAATGTTTCAACTTAGGGGGCAATTACTACCCAACACTGTAATGTGCAGATTGTCTTTTCCTCCCCCACCCCCTCTAGAAGATGGCCAGAACAGCCTTCCCTTCTCTTGTTCATGCTAGGGAAATTTTCCTTCTGTGAGCTTTCTTCCAGTCAGCATGAGTCTGAGCTCTCACTCATCTTAGCAGATATTATCTCTTGACCCTATTTATAACTTTAGCTCCTGCTCCCTTGAAATATGACAAAATGGCCCATCTCTCGTGTTAATGACATCTAATCCTCTGCTGTCTTTTATCATATCAGTCTCCCCATCTCACCATTCCATAAAACTGACATTTAAAGAATACACTGATAAAATGTGTGCCGCATTCTCAGTCTTTATAGCAGAAAATACACTAACTAACCATGTTAGCCTGGGTTAGTAAGTAATATATCTCATGTCCTGCTATAGGCATTAATCATACCAATATTTATGATGATTATACATATGTTTAGACAACAAATGGATATCCTTCCTGTGAGGAGAACTTTGCACAGTCAACCTTTCTACATCCTTACCAACTTCCTTGAGGAGAACTTTGCACAGTCAACCTTTCTACATCCTTACCAACTTCCTTGACTTTATCTCCTGCCAGATGTCCACATTGTAAATCACCAGCTACTTCATAGTTTTTTTCTTTTTCTTCAACTTTTTCTTGGAGTTACAAGGACTCCTTGTACAGAGCCAGGCTGGCCTGAGCCTTGTGACCCTGTGCCTTAGCCTCCCAGCTGTTGAGACTGCAGGTAATTCTATGGGCAATTCAACCTGTCGATATGATCTGTTATAATTGACCCTAGAGAGCTATGATGTGTAACTCTCTGCATATCACCACCAATCAGCACAATTCTGTTATGCTTCCTGCAGTTATGCTCAGGAGAACTTTGGTCTGCCTAATTCTCTTATAATGTTTTCATTGAGTTGTAGAATTAGGATATCCTGGCATTATGGAATGAGACTCTACTCTTTTTTCATTTCTGAAGAAGCTTTTAAAGATATATATATATATATATATATATATATATATATATCTTTTATATTTATATAAATATAAAAAAAAGTATTTTTAAGTCTCTCCAGAGTTTTTATTTATGTTTCTTATTTATACATTTTTCCAAGAAGTTTTTACCTTATTTCTCAGCTTGTAACTGATGTGTCCTTAGTTACATTATGATTTACAGCCTATTTTGTATGAATTCTATTCTTTAAAATTCATCAGGGCATGCTCTCAGGCTTAGAATGGTTATGTGTGAGAAGAGTGGGTGTTCACTCCTGTTGAGTGAACCATCGTCCCCTGATTGTCAGTTAGATCTTGTTGACTGATGAGGATGTTCAGTCTGAGTATGGCCTTGTTGGTTTTCCAATGGCTGAGTCTGCCAGCTACTGAAAGTTGGCTTTGGAGTCTCTAACTATGATAATGTATTTACTTATTTAGCCTTGGTTATCTTCCCAGCAATGTCCACCTCACAGTCTTTTGCTGTTACGCTCATCTATATTCAGTGTTGCTGTGTTACACTCATGTATATTCAGTGTTGCAATTTGCCCATTCTTTTCCATATATAATGTTTCTCTCTGTCCCTAAAATATGTCCTTTCTATGAAGTCTGTTTTGATGGCTAAATTTCATTTTATGACATATTTATTTTAGTTATCTGTATGTATATGTGTGGGGCAGTTCACATGGCAGAAGGTGCTCACAGAAGCCAGAACAGGTCATTAGATTCCTTGGAAATGGAGACATAGGACTTGGTGATCATCCCAAAGTAGGTGCTGGGAATTGATCATGAGTCCTCTCCAAGTCCAGCGTGACCTCTCATAACCACTGAGCTGACTTTTAACCCTTTGCAGGTTAATTTCCTGTGTCATCTTGATGGGGCAACAAGGTGGCAAGATATATGGTCAAGCATTACACACTCAAAGATATTTCTTATACACAGCACACAATCAAGTCTATGGCCTCTCTTTTCACTATTTGTTATTGCATGTATATATGTATGTACACACACACACACACACACACACACACTCACACTCCTAACTGTAATTGTTTTTAAAGTAATTTCAGTAGTTTCAGCTATAATTGGTATGTTTAAGGAATGTTTCGAGTTTTCCTTTTTAAACATAATATCTATCTAATTTATTAGTTTTCTGATCATTACTCCAATTTATCTCGTTTTTGTATTCTATTCCTTCATCCTCTGATTTTAATTGAGCATGTTCTACGATTCCATTTCTATCTTCTCACTTAACTTCCCTAATCTTCTTTAACTTTTCAATTTCTGAACATACATCTGCAGTACACAATTGTCACCAGCCCTGGTCCTTTCCAAACTGTGTGACATTATCAGAGCACTCAAGCACTTTAACACAAACATTCCCAAGACCTTCTTCATGTCCCTTATCTTGTCCTTGTGGTTCCTGTCACACACATACTGTGGCTACTTTTGAACACACTTATCTGTTAAATTAATTTAAATAATAACAATAAGAATTTTGGGTCTGACCTGGAGAGATGGCTCTGTAGTCTCTGGCAGAGGACATGGATTGGGTTCCCAACATCCACATGGTGGCTCATCACTCCAGTTCCATATGATTTAATGCTCTCACTGGCCTCTGTAGGTAACAGGCATGCACGTGGTCCACAGACATATGTGCAAATATGACACTCTTATACAAAAAATAATCTTAAATTTTTATAATTTTTTTCTTTTGCTGTTACTTACCCTGTTTAAACTTATATAGGTCCCATCAGAACTATTGTAATCTGTTCTGAAGAAATGACCTAATATCATATATCCACCTCAGCCCTTAAAGGTTCCAGCACCTCATCAAGTCACATTGAATGATCAGCAACCTTCACAGGAACACTCAGGACATACAGCATGGTTAATCTATAGTAAGTAGACCAAATTATGTAAGTGTGGCTTTGTGAACATCTAGTCAGGTCTAACTGTGAATTATCACCAAATTAACAGAGGCCACAATTTCTTCCAATATCTTATTTTTAGATATTTTGTTTTCTGTCAGTTTCCCTGGAGACTTTTTATTTTCTGAGAAAAGCTTGACCTGGTAGTGGATACTTGTAATCTCTATACTTTGAGGGTAAGATGGGAGCATTCTTTTACTGTGTTTGAGGCCAGCCTGAGCCTACTTCTCCAAAGTCCTGTGTACTTTTAAGTTGCCTGTGCCCTGGACAGCTTTCTGCCCAACAAGCTTGTAGCACCTGTGTATACCTCCCAGTCTCCGGACTTCCGTCCACACTATAGACTCACTTTAAAGTCTCTATACCCACAGAACTCAGAGGTTAGTAAACAAAAGATACAATAAGTGGGCATACAATCAGAGGCTAAAAATTAAATCTGGCAGCTCTTCATCAAAATAAAAACCCCTCAGCTTAGTACCAACTAAAGATGAAGAAGACCCATGAGCTCCTGCAGGAAGCCTGCTAAGTTGGCTACATCCCACCAAATCTCTGCTAGTCTAGTTACAGAGGAGAAGAATACCAGAAGTCAAGCTTGCCTAGCTATCAACCAGCTGACCTGAGAAGATCATGCAGCTGGTAAGCTATAAAATCATCAGGATGGAAAATTCAGACATGATGTGAAAGTGGCAGTGGGGAGATTAAACAGACATGATGTGAAAGATTGTACCCCCTGATCACTCAATGTTAAAAGGGGGTGGGGCCTGCCCAGAGGTTGTAAAAACTATTCTTGACAGATGTAATTTGTGGGCCTGCCATTCTGGGCTGATGATGTTTTTTATAAAGTTGTGAAAGAAACTGCCCTTGTTTCCTGACTCTGCGAGAGTGGACTGAACACCAGGAAGAGTTCTTATAATGGAAAGGACCATTCTCACATTGAGTGTAATGGTTAATCTTAGTTGTGATCTTGACTGAACTTACATTCACCTTGGAAACAAGCTTGAGTGTGATTATGAGAGAAGCTTCCCAGGAAAGTTTAACTGTAGAGGAAAGAACCACCCCTAGTGTGGACAACAACACCTTACTAGCTGGGATCCCAAGACTGAATGAAATGAGAAGCAGAATAGTGCACCAGATTTTGTCACTCTCTGACACTAGAACACTGATACATGTGACCAGTTGCCTCTTGTTCCTGCCACTAGGACTCTCCTACCATGTCACCTACTACAGATAGAACTGAGATAGAACTGTTCTGCTAAGATAGAACTGTGATTGAAAATCAGCACATCCTTCTTTAAATTGCTTCCATGTTGTATTTTGTCCCAGTAATGAGAAGAGTAACTAATTTATTAAGTCAAACAGTGGGTAAGTGTGGAGGAAAATCAATCATGAGAGACTTCCTAGTTTTGATGTGTGGTAAGAGATCTGACACAATGGTTTAGTCAATGGGATAAACAGACAGATGCACTGGAGGAGAGAGGACAAGAAGATGCAACTTTTCTGAGGTGGGGACCTGCATGATACTCTGCAGAGAGCAGATATAGTGAAGGAAGATGCGAAGAAGTCCAGACAGATGACCATCAGGGGAGCTTTCAGGGAAAGAACAGACTGCAAGGCTGAGGTGTCATGGGGCAGAAAGCCCACGGGAGGGAACAGTCAGGAGTCATCTAGGCTAAGGACAAAGAATAAACTTTGAGTCAAGACTGAGGTGTCATGGGACAGAAAGCCCACAGGAGGGAACGGCCAGGAATCATCTAGGCTAAGGACAAAGAATAAACTTTGAGTCAAAAAGCAACCATGAAGAAATTTGTATAGCTCGGGGTAGATGTCTGAGGAGGGCCACACAGAGAAGGTCCCACAGAGCCATTACGGAGAAGGCTCCTGCAGGAAACTCAGATGTGATCTCAGAGAAAGAGGAAAACAATATGGCCTTGGAATAGACAAGGTTTGAGTAGAGATTTCTCAGAAGTAAAGTGAAAAGTCAAGTCTTGAACCCTCTGCATTTCTGAACTCTGATAAGAAATTACAGCTAAGAATTGCCATGGGACATTAATAAAAGGTCTCTTTCTTGTAAGACCTCAGCACAAGCCATGCTCTCTGTCTGTCTGTCCTCTAGCCCCTGACAAAATTCCTCTCTGAAAAGAAGCTACTCCTTAGTGCCTAAAAGATTTTATTCCACTCATGAACTGCCTTAGCAGTTCATCTTTCCTTTTTAATTTTTTATAAAGTAGAAATTTGAATGCCTGAAATATTTATTCACTAGTCATTATTCAATCTCAGGAAATCACACAGGAAGTCTACCTGTGAGGTGTTACACAGACCAGAGATAGCCAGCGTTGCTGAGGGTTCATGTCTCTGGTGCACACCAGGCTCGGTGCTCAGTTGACACTCCACTTTCCAAGTCCCTTCTACGCTACTCTGCCATCACACATCCTCCGATCACTGGTGGTTCCCTAGCCAAGCCTGAGTCTCTGAATGAGGCAGCCACAGACCTTAGCTGAAGGCAGTACAGATGCACATGTACTGTTCACAGCTTCACAACAATACAGCTTTTCCCCTGGTGAGATCTAAAAGACAATGTAAGACTCAAGAACAGTATGACTTAGAATACAATGCCATTTTGCTAAGAAACAGGGATAGGAAGATGATCTGGTGGGCAGTGTTGTCCATTCAAGCATGACGACCTGAGTTCGGATCCCCAGAGCCTACGTAAATCCAAACACAAGTGGGACACATCTGTGAAGCTCATGATCCTATGGAGAGATGGGGCAAAGATAAGAAAAATGTCTAGAAAGCTCATGGACTAAATAAATGAACATAATCAGTGGCTTAATGACTTTGCATCAGATAAGATGGAAGGTGAAGAATGACGCCGTTTGTCCTCTGACTTTTACACTTATGTCATGGCCGTTGACTCTCTCTCTCTCTCTCTCTCTCTCTCTCTCTCTCTCTCTCTCTCTCTCCCTCCCCCCCCTATCTCTTCGAACTCCTTCTGCTGCCCTCTCCTCTCTCCTC
>NC_034599.1:105709054-105726590 GCF_900095145.1 Mus pahari | reverse complement strand
ATATATATATATATATATATATATATATATATATATATATATATACCCATACATATACATACGCCCTTTATAAAGAAGAATACTTTATTTATAATTAGAAAGTGAATTCCTTGGGTTACTGATACTGGAAAATGCCATGACATTCAATCTGCACAACTATAGCCCATACGTGAGCTGTGTTTTTCTCAATAAGGCAAGCTGCATTTAAATCCCTGCCATGTTTTAAAAGAAAGATGACTTCAGTGGAATCTACATGGTGAAAATGAAACAGTCGCGGATGCCTCTTAATGGATTAAAATTATTTTCTGTGTGAAAGCAACCAAGGAGGGCTCAGAGCAACCGTATGTAATTGTTTGAATTAAAAACAAATTACCATTGTCCCCTTAAAAGCGCTGCTTGTGTAGAGAACAAGGAACATGGCGCACACTCTGCACTTTGGCAGCAGTAAAATGCCTGTTAAAATGTGTCATGAAATTTGACCCAGAAAATTGGTTCAAATTGACTTGCAAATGGCACAGTAGTAGAATTAAAAACTGGTTAAATCACAAGAAATATCAGTGATCATCGCTTCCAGTAGTCACCTTAAACTTGGGGTCTACAGTTGCAGTCAACCTTTTGATTAGGGATTATTTGCCTATTGACTGCCTGCAAAGGGAGCAGCATAGACAACTTTAGGTTCACCTGCTCCAGAGCCACATTCTGGATTAGTGCTGACCACAGATACCTGGACTCCATGAGGATACGGCATCTATGTCTACTCCTAGGGAACACTGGGATGCTCTGGTGGTTACAGAAGTGACCATCTTGTCACTTCCTAGCCCAGAGTTAAACTCATCTTCTCCTTTCTCACCTAATAGTCCTGTTTGTTCTTTCTGGACATACAGCCCTTTTGCTGTGAGAAACTTGAAGGAAAGCAAGAGGCACACAGGGGCAACGGAAGGCTGTATAGCTGTGCCTCTAGCTACTATGCTCAGTATGACCTACAGACCTCACAAGGAAACTGCCCAGTCCAACACCGACTTTGAAGTACACAAGACCAGTCACAGTCTAATGGCAAGTGCAAAAATAAATCACATGGTGACCCCAGTGTGACCCCAAAATTCATCAAACGAAGAAGAATTATAATATGTTGGATTGAGTTTGATATTGTAGAGCACGACATAACTCAAAACTAATTACACAACAGTTTGGGTTTCAAGCATCATATAGAACATAAACGACAAGCCCATGAACAAAAAAATATAGCCACATTAGTTTACATAGAAAAATATTTGAGAGTATATAGAAGGATATTGAAAACTGGACTCAAAAATTTCATCATTAATCCATAAAAGTCTTTCATAAGCTTATCAAATGTGGTTTGCCTGGATGTTGTGGTGAAAATCTGTCACCTAAGTTAAGAGATTGATACAGGAAGATCCTGAGTTTGAAAGCAGACTGGGCAATGTGAACATTGTCTTGGCTTGAATTTCCACCACAACAAATGTGGTTGTCATTGTTGATTTTTGTCAACTCCACACAAGTGTAGAAATACATGGGAAAAAGAGGAATATCAATTGAGGTCATGTGTGTGGAATATTTTCTTGACTGCTGATTGATTGGCAAAGGCCTAGTCTTCAGCAGATGGTACCTTTCTTGGGCACGTGGTCCTGGGCTGGATAAGAAACATAGCTGAGTAACCCAGGAGAACTGAGTTAATAAGCAGACTTTGTCCGAGGCCTTTGCTTCGGTTCCTGCCTCCAGGTTCCTGCTCCAGCTTATAGAAGGTAACTCATTAGTCAAATATACTCCCTTCCTTCAAGTTACTTTTGGTCAGTGTTGTAATATGTAACAAAGAAGCACACTAGGACAGTTACATTGTATATGATGTGTATTTTGTATATAATATATTCCTATGTGTTATATACTATATGCTCATATGCATTATATATAATAGAGTTATGTTACATATAATAAGGCATGCATGTAACACACTTGCATATTACATTTATATGCTGAGGCTACTAGAAAGGAATTTTTTAAAAATATATTTCATTGTATAGTTTTAGTTAAGAGAAAAATTTTAAATGCTAGTTAAAATTTCTAATAGGGTTTATGTTATTTTTATTATTTTTGTAAGGATATAAGATTACAATTTTGGTAGCCATCCTCAGATATGTTTAAAGTATAAAAAAATTCTGAAACAACCCCAAATTTCGTATACATATACCAAATGTCACTCTTTTTATGTGAAGAAGTCTCAGGAGCCAGCAGAGCATCCAACCTAAGAATAGACAGTATTCTCAACCCACAGCAGGCACCCATCAATACCTGCTACTTGACTGACGGGTAAACTAGTCCCCACAGATGGCCCATGTCATGAAGACAGACCACCCATGACATCTCCCACCATACAGTACAGCCACAAAGAAGCGTATTCACACAAAGTGGTACCCAGAAGACTCCTTTACTCTTGCCATCATCACCCTCCATCTGATGGTGACAACTTCAGACATCGTTCTAAATGTCCCCATCCAATTTGGATCTGGGTTTTAGATAAGGGAATTGATTCGGGACTGAATCCATCTCTTTAAAGAAAGAAAATAAAGGTTGAGATTTGAGTTAACTTAATTTTTTTTCCGGTCCCCATGGCGAATATCCCAGGAATTGTGCTGACGCTGCTGAACTGCACAGTGCTTTAACAACAAGCTTAGCTTTACTTTTTATAAAAGTGTATGGATAAAAAAAAAAGTAATCATGAAGAACAGCTGGACACTTCAAATAGCACAAACTTTGAAATTGCTTCCTCCATTAAAACAAAAAGCAAAGCATAACCAAAGCCCTTCTCCCTTTCTCCTTCATTCTGGGCCTGGGACCTGCTAACATTCTTAACCATCAGTGAAAAGATAGCTTGCCACCCTGTCAAGATGCCTAAGCTCAAAGACATTTAAAGATGAGAAAGAACATTTATCAATAAAACCAACCAGTAGAGTAAGGAGAAAAAGGCAGTGACATGGTCAGACAAGAATGGTGCTTCTTGGATTTTCCTGATTCCAAGTCTCAGGATATGTGGGAAGCCTGCTCATGGCTGTCACCTGGGTAAACTGGAATCAAATAAAACAGAATGGAAGAAAGAATTGTTCTTCCCATGTCTCCTTTGTCCACAAATATACCTGAAATAGAAATAAACTAAAATGGATAATTCCTGTTCTCTTTTTCTCTCACTAGCTGTTACAGGCACTGGGCACTCGCTTTTGTAGTGTGTGTGTGTGTGTGTGTGTGTGTGTGTGTGTGTGTGTGTGTGTGTACGATTGTGTGCCTATATATGGGGCTGTATATGTGTGAATATATCTACAGCTCCATGTTGGACACACTGTATCATAGATAATTTTAGCCTCATTGAAAGAAGAATGAACCTGCCAAAATCTCCTCAATGAACCACTTACAGAAGTGTTTTTTGGGATGGGGAGATGGCTCAGTTATTGAAGGCTTCTTTGATGGCTATTCCTGTCAACCTGAGTTCAATCCTTCTGGAATCCACATGGTGAAAGGAGAGAAGCCATTCCTGTAAAGTTTTCTTCTCACTTCTTGATGTTTCTTGAGACATCCAGCTATCGAAATAAAATGCCAACTTTAGGCCCCCAAAATGTGACTAGGAATATTTCATCAATTTCATAGTAACTCAAAGGAACTCCAGGACAAAGAAAACTGAAAGGATGAGTTTAATTTCTAGGGCCACCAATTCCCATGACAGACATAATCACAGAGACAGAAAAAAACAGATTCATATACTCCACAGACAGAAGTAGAATTATTTATTAATTTAAACAAAATAGAAAATCTAGCCCAGGGATAAATAGAGTATGTGGCACAACTTACTGTCGAAAAATTTTTTTAACAATTTTTACTGCACTGAAAGTTATACTCTTCATATACTCATATGATGTTTCTCAGAATTGTAAATAAATAAGTAAATGAATGTTTTCCCAATAGCATTTAACAAACTGACTGCAAGTACAAGTAAAGAACCACTGCCCCCTCCTCAGGCCTGACTCATCCCTACATCAAATGAGGATGTCTAACTGATGAGCAGAACCTTCAAAACAGAATCAAGATTAGAGGTAGTGAGCAAGCATAATAAATACAGTGATTAAACATATTCTGCTTAATTGATAATCTTTTTACAATAATCTTAATTTTAGGACAATGGAACAGAATCTTGAAATGAGAAATAAAACAAAATGAATTCTCTCTACACTCAACTCATGTTAGATACAGATGAGCACATTGAATAGGTTGCTGAACTCTTGGAAAGTTTCAGTGTATTTCACATAATTGAAAAAATTACTTCAGTCATGTCCCCTGTCACATCACACAGAAAGTCAACACTAGATGGAATTTATAGTTTGAAATATAATAAAACATAAATAAAAGCAGAACTCCAAAGATTCCATAGGAATCTTTTGTTGAATAACCTAAATTTGCTTTTTAATTATCCTTTTAATAAAATCTTCTTAACCTTGAGATAAGACAAGATCTCCTCATGATTGTGTATAAATCACTAATATATTAAATGTTAGATTCCTATTCATCAAAAGAAATAACTAAATGATAAAAATACAAATTGAGATTTCTAACAATATATAACTTTTGTCCACACAAACTTTTTCATAACACAATCTTTTGTAAAGTGATTTATTTTACGTGTATTTGGCTATGACCGTGGACACATGGGTGTAAGTGGGTTCAGATGCCCAAGTGCAAACATGCAGATGCAAGAAGAGACTATCCTATTCCTTCCTCTTTCAGCCTCTACCTATCCCTTTGAGACAAGGTCTCTCACTGAACCTGGAGCTCACAGAGACACTTACATGGAAAAAATAGTTTACTTTTATGTTCTGTCCTTGTTGAACATAATGCCAAGCCTATAGGCCTTGACATGTACTCTAAGGAAATTGGTTCACATTTTTGTCAGATGTGAGAATGTTCACAGTAGCACTGCTTGTGGGACTTCTTGAGCAGAACATTCTTCACCATGTTAAAAAGTAGAATGTAAAAATAAGATCTGGTGATGCTGAGTGAAAGTCCTGATGACCTGGCAGATGGATTTTATGGATACATTGCTGGGTTAGAAAGGCTACATTCTCCACAATGTCCTCCATAAAGATGGAGATGAAACACCAGTGAATTAGCTCGCTCTAGGACTGCCTTTGTATGGAAGCACAGTGAAGAAAGGTTCATGAGGCATTTTCTTTGGCAATGGTACATCTCCCAAGGACATACGAATTAGTCCCTCTCGAAAATACTAACAGCTCTACATTTGTGAGTTTTGCATTTTTGTGCTTGGAAGGGTATACTTCGATACAATTAGGGGAGGGAGCGTGGGATGAAATGTCAACCAAAACATTACTGGCAGATGTATTTTGGTAGCCTATGATCTGGTCAATAGTTTTAATGGAAATGTAAATTCAAACAGATTCTAAGTTGTTCTCACAGAGCAACAAGTCAAGAGGATTTTTGCTTTAAAGTGCAATAGAAATACTTAGAATAGAAAAAATAATAGGTACAAGGAAAGGAAAACAGATTCATGAGCTAGAACAAAATGGGCTAAAACCAAGTCTACATTTTGTTGGAGCTGATTGAATATCCAGGGAGCTCACAATGCAGAGCAGTCTTTCCAGTCAAAGCTGGTTGAGGAGCTGGGGGTGTAGGTCACTGGGTAGCTTGCTAGTCTCACATACTCAATCATTGGTCTCCATTCCTAGCACCCAAAAGCATGTCTGTAATCCAAACAGACAGGAAGTAGAATCAGAGGATCAGAAAGTCCGGGTCATCCTCTACTGTAAAAGACTTTGAGGCTAGTCTGGGCTGCATACAAACAAACCTGGCTGAATAAGTGTCTAATAACAGCAATGATAGCAAATGGCAAATGTCTCACACCCAGCATATAGAAGAACTCTTATGCCAAAATTTAAAAGCCAACGAGCTAGCAAAATACAAAATAGGCAAGAGTAGAAAGCAGGACTTTTCCTCAGAGTACATCCAAATGGTGGTTAAATGATGTAAAAGGCCTTCCATGGCAGACAGCAGAGAAGTCAGAGAAAAATCCCAAGGCATTACATGTAGATATTGGAAACCATTCAAACAATACCAGACTTACCTCTGAGATGCTGTGGGGCAACAAGAATGCTAAGCATGGGTGGGAGGAGATGCTTCCTAAGTCTCTTGGTGAGCTGTGTGTCTGTATTTATGAAACTTCAATATATCTATGTCCAATGACTATGCCCTTCTTCCTCTACATACATGCAACAAACACATACATATAAAGGACATTTACAAAGTGTTTCTAGACCAGGGTTTGAGAAATGGCTTAGCAGTTAAAGCTTTGCCAGGTGAGCAACAGGATCAGAGTTTGGATCACCAGAACCTATGTAAACTTAGAGTGGGGGTCCTGACTCACTCATAAGTCCAGCCTTAGGAGGTAAGGGCAGGGTTTGAATGAGATCGTGAGTCATAGAAAAAGATACAAGAGCAATAAAGGAAGATTCTTAGCCTTAACCGTAAGCATGCATGTGCACACATATATGCACAACACATGCATATATAAGAAAAAAAGAATATTTTGAAAAATATCACAAACAACCAAACATTAAATGTTATAGAGCTATCTATTGACAGAAACTAATATAACTTCACTTTTGCACTGTATAATAATGACCATAAATAAATGATAAATTATTTTCATCAATATGAATGCAAACAAAATGCTTGCTGAGAAAAGCCAGATTACAAAAAAAAATTTCTGAGCTATTCTGCATACTTCAAGTTTTAAATGTACAAAATTGAATTTTGACCTTGAATGTTAGAACAGGAATGATCTTGCAGGAAAGAGAAGTTTTAGGCACTGGCCATTTGTACTCTGATTTAGTGTCCACTTCTGATAATTTGCATTGTCCTTTCCCTTCTTGTAAGTGAACTTTCATTGTAAGTATGCTACAATATGTTTAATTAATGCTTAATGTGTATTTGAATTTAGGTTCTCCTGCTTGTGCAACAAGTCCTTTACCACCAAGAAGCCCTCTCCTGAGCACCCGGATTCTGGGACAAATAAAATCTAAAATAGTATTCAACTCCAGAAAAAGATTAAGGGTTTAAACTTTTCTAGAAATAGTACAAAGTCCAAGGAAAAAAATTTAAGACAACTGAAAAAAAAAAAGTATATAAGCCGGGCATGGTGGCGCACGACTTTAATCCCAGCACTCGGGAGGCAGAGGCAGGCAGATTTCTGAGTTCGAAGCCAATCTGGTCTACAAAGTGAGTTCCAGGAAAGCCAGGGCTATACAGAGAAACCCTGTCTCGAAAAAAAAAAAAAAAAGTATATATGAACCATAGGCACATACCTACAACAACAGTACTGCTAAGGGCACATGTGAAAATCATGTCAAACTTATGTAATTTGGATGTGTGTAGCTGATAATTCCTACTAGTTCAAAAAATGATAAACACTGGATATATGTAAAGGATTAATGCTATTCAATCATATGGGACAAGACCACTGAATAGATTTTGAACATGAACTCATTGCACATAAATACAAGGAAGCCACTAATTAAAATCAGAATCTGAGTGGCTTCTCAGTGGTAAATGGCTCATTGAGCAAGCAGGAGAACTTGAATTCAAAGTCCCCAGAACCCACACAGACAACAGTGATGTAGCATTCATCTGTGATCCCAAGGCTCCTGCGGGCAGGTGGGAAACAGAGGCAGGTGAGTCCTGGATCCTCGAGGGTCAGCTAGTAGTGTGCATTTAGTGGCAAATGACAAAAGGCAAGGAAGGCACCATTAGACCTAACCCTCATGAGGAGAGTCCTGAGGCCTGAACCATAGACAAAACCTACAAGTAGCTGAGGGAGAGATAGACTTCTCCAGAGAGGAGCTCACCAATTGGTTATTCAATGCTCGAGGGTCAGCCCTGAGAACATGCATTCAAGTGAGAGGTGCTGAGCACAGTGTATTTGTGTGTTTGGGAATACACACTCACACACACACACACACACACACACACACACACACACACTCACATAGCAACAACTAAAGAAATAGGAGTCACAAATTTGGGAAGGAAAATGGACTCCTGGACGAGGAGGCATGTCTGCAGGTCTGTCTGTCTGGCATTAGCATTTGCTTGTTCACATGTTTGGTTTTGTGAGAGGCTGACTTTTAACTCCTTGCTTATCTAGGGATGCCACTGAATTTCTGATCCTCCTGCGTCCACTTCCGAATGCTGCAATGGCAGTTACACATCACCCTCACCGAGCCCAGCTGCATCACATTTAGCAATGCCATTTGTACCTTCGGATTACAGCTCTTAAGTTTGCTTTCCTTCCCAAAGCTGAGAGAACATTTTTAGAGCATTTTACCTCTTGGGGTGGAGTCACTTATCTTTAAAGTTGGACAATTCCTTCATTTTCTTTTCTTTCTACAAAGGCCTAAAGGTAAAATTTACAGTAATCATTTTAAAGGCTTTAGCAATATGATGTAACTCTAATAAAGCATTTCTATCTCTCCATTTATCTATCTATCTATCTATCTATCTATCTATCTATATATATATATATATATATATATATATATATATATATATATATATTTAAAGATGACAGAGACTAGATGTTAGTAAAGGTCATTTCTGAGTGATCAAATCTGCAATGGTTTCTGTAACCTTCCTTTTCGCCACCTCTGTGTTGCTTAAATTCTTTATAAATAGCATAGTTCTCTTATACTGAGAAAAACAATGACTCAAAAAATACCTGCATCCAAACCAAGATTTTCATGTTAACCATATCAGCTCTGTACATCATTCTAATTTTATTTCATTTGTAAGTAGTTTTAACTTTCTTTAACAATAGCTAGGCAACTAGAGAGATTTCCTCAGCAGCGAGGACCTTGTATTCCTCTTGCAGGTGACTGGAGTTTGGTTCCCAGCACCGACATAGGGATTACAACTGCTAATGACTCCATCTTCAGGGAATCTGAACCCCATGAGCCCTGTACTCAAGAACACACACACACACACACAGAGAGAGAGAGAGAGAGAGAGAGAGAGAGAGAGAGAGAGAGAGAGAGAGAGAGAGAGAGAGAAGTGGGTAACTGAGATTTGTTCCTGAGGGTGTAGCTGAATGGTAGAGTACTTATCTAGAATTTGTGAGAAGCTAGATTGAGAAGAGACTCAACTCAGTTTGTAGAGTTACTGTCTTCCAGCATGAGCTTCAAGCTGCCATGAGTGCCTAAGCCCAACAAAACCTGAGATCGATTCAAATAAGGAAATGCTGACTTTGTTCAGTTTGCAGGGGGGAGAAGAGCATATCAGAACCCTCAGGTGGATCACAGTGAACTTAGAATAAACTTTGAATTAACTTATCTCAACCATGGTTGAAATGCCTTACCATGAGCACATAGATTGAATAACACAAGCTTTCATACGTACCATGGTCATAACCTTTGACTGCCCACATACTTGGACCAAACTCTTGAGGTTAAAATTCGAAAACAGAACCAACAGGTCTTGGAGATTTGATGTGCTCAAGACTTAAATGTCAAGGTCTATAGATGGGCATTATCTTGCTATATCACACCAATTTGACAATCTTTCTCAAATGAGAAAGGTATTCAAATATCAGCCCACAGAGCCTCAGACTGGAAGGGAGCATGCCACTTAGAATTCTTTCAGATTTATAGGACTTACTTGGCAATCCTGCAATCATAATGCAGACTTTAATTCAGAAAGACACTGATGGAAATAGTGTCTATGTATCTCTCCATCTTTAAGTTATATTCCTGATAATGGTCGACATGTTGGGCATTTTGCCCTCCACAGCTCTGCCTGTCTCATAGGGTATAACACACTCTAATTTTTGTCTCAGTCTCTTTCTTAAAGGATAGTGTGTTATGTTGTGTCCTCAAGTAACCACAAGAATGTTCTCAAATGCTGGATGAACAAGGGACTAACCAAGGAAGTATCCGAATCCTTACTCATTTTCCACATTAAATTTTATTTTCTCTCTAAAATATAATCTGGTATGTGTGGGAATTTTTTGAGTGTCAATACCTTTATGGACTAGTTGTTACATTACTGTCTTCTTGTCTATCCAGCCAACAAAGGAATCCTGTGTTTTACTTAAAAATACATGATTCTGTAACTATACAGCAGAAGCTCAAAATATTACTTCTACTGAGTTGGGTTCTACATGGCAGTTACATTCATAACCTTCAGTCTCCAATAGAGTTCTGATTAAAGCATTTAATCTTTAAGTCAAGTAGAGCAGGAAGAAATGAGACCAACTCAGGATTAAATATTTTAGTAGAGATTGAACCCTTAATGCAATTAATCATTTTCACATAGTTCAAGTAAATGATACAGGTGTCGTCTTTGTATCTTTCAATTCCATTTGCTCTGACACTCTTTCCTTTCCTAACAAGCTGTAAGAAACAGTTCATCTGTTGATGTATGAAAATAGCCTAAAAGCACAATAAAGAAAGCAACCCTTGAATGTTTCCAACATGCTAATCATTAGTATCTTACTTTAGTAGTATATTCAAGTTTACTGAAAAGCATAACCTTGTATCAAAAACCCCATGTGATGGTGGAGATAGCAGTATATTGGTTATCAAGGAAAAGATACATTTTAAATAGTATTAAAATTAATAATTTAATTCAGCTGACAGGCTTTCTAGTGAATGAGCCTGCCTGTTAAAATTTGAAGGCTGAGTTTTGGTCACTGGCAGAACAGTTGCCTGAAATGCTCAAAGCCTTGAATCTGACCCATTGCACTACTTTTAAACATTAATGTGAAGACCCTTAATTGATATAACTATTTCTAGTTTTCTTCACTCCTCAAGTTATTTTTTTAAATTGTTTCCAATTCCTTTTGATTCTCAGACTCTCTTTGTTCTTCTAAACCTTTAGCTGCACTAAGGCTGGAAGTTGGGTTTTCCATGAATTCCCTACTGTGTATTGTCTCACATATTGCTTTACCTGATCAACAAGGGACTTAAGTGACTTGACACACACCGTCCTAGCTGGGGGAGACTATGGACTTGAAAACTGAAAGCAGTAACTTGTGTACATAGGAAGGAAATAAAACTCTTGTTAGGACCTAACTATCTGTGAACACGGAGTTCCTACATTTTGTCGGTGTCCTATTGATTTCTAGATCTTTAAAACTCATAATTTTGAAAAAAATTCCCAGAAAATGGTAAAGTGAACATGCCAGGAGCCTTTCAGATTATTTTACATATAATACACATACATTGACTTGATGTGTTAGTTACTATTAGGATATGATACGCTTCTTAAATCTGTGCATAAAAATGTCCAGAACAGAAAAACCTTCCAGAATTTGAATGTCTGTGTGATTGCTTTTCTGTTTACTCAGGTCTTGTCCTGAAGAATACTTTTCTTGTTCCTTTTTCTTCTCTTTTCCACTTCAGCCTCTCTCATCATGCTGTGTATAACTTCTTAGTTTGACACTGTATCCCTGACCATATCCCCCCACATTTATTTGTCCCCCAACGTCATCTTCCTCTTTGTGCTGTGTTTGTTCTTGTATTAGTTTTATTTCCTGATTTTGTTCAGCTTTTTAAAAATCAAAATTTAATATGTATAATCTTATTTTAATTTGCCAACCTCACCAATTTGCTCTCTTCTTTCAGTAAAGAAAACTAATCACATTGCTTATATTGACCCTAAAGAGGACTTTTTGAATTGTCCTATTACATTGCAATAATTATTTGAATAATTCAAATAATATATGCTTTTTCGTATCTCATTCCTCCTGATTTTCATGATTGTTACTTCATGTGCATAAGTATGATTTTTATGGCCATAGTAATTTAACTCAGGACATTTTTCTACGTGCCAGAAAATGTTGTAGAAAGTGGGTGGGGCACAGGGGACTGTGTCGTCTGTTGTAGAGGTTACTTCACCAATATTTTCTTACAAAATTGTTTTCTTCTAGCTCTCTACAGTTGATGAGATATCCGGAAGCATCCCAGAGCCCCATTGGGCTTGGGGATTTTATTTCCATTCCCATCATTCACTAGAAACCCTGTCAGTCAGTGTCCCACAGCATCAAGCTGAGTTATAAATAACACGACGATGCCCCTTCAGCCAGTTTCCTTCCTGCTCAATTACCTGCCATTCTCTCTTCTTCCATCCACCGTGTCCTGAGGGGCCAGTAGGATGAATCACAAACTCTGAGAATCAAGAAAAGCCAGAGTCCAGGGAGTTTGGGTGTCAGAAGAGGACAGCGAGTACTGTCAAAAACCTTCAAATTTGGGACTATTACTGATGTTTTGATTCCCCCAGAATGTGTTTGTGATTTATATTGATCTCATAGTATGTTAGAAATATGAGTAGGGACTGAAATCCATACCAAAGGCAACAGGCACATACGGGGATGGCAGGTTTAAAAGACCTGTGCACCAGATACTAGCCAGGCATTGAGAGCCAACACTACCCTGGAAGAAGATAGACACTGGCCCTATTCCAAGTGTCCCAGTGCTTGTCGTAAACTTCTCTGGCATCTGACTGTTGGTAGCCCTGGAAGATTTTCAATGTGAATGCCATTAGAGATGATTTTCTAGCTTCTCAGCCAGTTAAATCAGATCTGAGCATGGCACAGAAAGATGGTTGGGTACCAGTTATGGATGCTCACACAGAACTGCAAAAACATGCAATAGAATACTCAGGATTACCAGGGACATTTATTTCAGTTAATATCTCTCACAGTCACTTGAGAGGCAGAGGCAGGCAGATCTGTGGGTTCAAAGCCAGGCCTGATCTAGAGAGCAAGTTTCAGGACACCCAGGTCTACACAGAGAAACCCTAACATAAAAAAAGAAATAAAGAAACATAAACAAATAAACAACACCAAAAAGAAAAAAAGGGAAAGAATCAAAAAATATCTCTAAGAAGGGTTGGTTTGTAATTATAAATTTTTTCCTGATGATTGTATTTATTATTAAATTTAAGAGATAAAAATAATTAGCACATAACCAGAAAAAAAAAAAACAAGAAAAAAGTAAAGATAGATCCAAGCCAATTGCATTATTATTAGAAATACACTAATTTATCACATTGGTTTTAGTCATTTCTTTTTAAAATACGGGCATGTGTCATGGCAATGTAAGGAGGGCAAAGGACAGCTTTAGGGAGTTGGGTCTCTCCTTCCACCCTGTGGGTCCCAGGGATTGAACTCAGGCTGCTTTGAGTGCACCCTAACCCACTCTGTAACTCTTTTCATTTCATTTTCTCGCATAGCCATGCAAAGACTCAAAGGTTTGCTTTGTACCAACAAGGAGAGTTTTACAACATAATGCTTCAGAGCCATTACTATCTTAATGCATTTCATCTATGTGGCAGTCACTATTACCTTTAGGGATCTCCTAGTGGTCATTATTTTAAATAGTCCTTCAAAGAGGGTTCTTCTCCATGACTTAATGAAGTAAGTTTACGATTGGACTTTTTAGCTTGAAGAGCACATGAATGTTTAAGGGTGTGATGCCACCAACTGCCTTGTGCAGAGCAGGAAATGGCCTGTAATTCTAACCAATGTGTGACACTTGGCATCATTTCTGCTGATAGCTGCCCCTAGTTATAACTGTACCTGGGCAAGAGCTGAATAGGGAATGAATTGATTTTTCAAACTTGTACTTTTAAAGCTACTGTAAAGGACAAATTATTATTGTGAGTTTAATAGTGATTGATAGTTAATCATCTGAACAAATTCTTTCAATGTTTTTCTACAAGAGTCCTGTTTTTTTAAAAATATATCCATGATTATGTTGCATTATCTCTTTTTCTGAAATGAATCCCTCCTTATTTGAAATATTTTTCACTTTGTCATTTGCATTTTAATTTGCTCAAAGTCATTTTATATTAAAAGAAATATATTAGTTTTTTAAGGTAATAAAAATCTATCAGTATTTTACATTATGATTTCTCAGCCTACTGTCAAAATATGAAATTCCTTCAACAACCTAAAATTATACTTCTGCTAAAATTATATCTCTGCTTTAATATTTGTGTAGATTTATTTCACTGAAATTACATAGTAATACATCTATACTTAATATGATGTTAGATAGGATTCTAACATAACTCCACAATTTATCCAAACACAATTTATTGAATTAATTATCTTATCCATCACTTGAAATTCCAATTATATTATATAATAAGTAGCTATAATAAGTTTCCAGACCTATTTCTCATGTGTGTAGTCATTCCTGATCCCTGTTTGTCTTTTCCTGAGCCAAATTTTACTCTTAATCATTTTGAACACTAAAGTTTTCAACTGGCTCCATTCTTTTTCTTATAGGAAAACTATGGTGGCTACTTTTTGTGTATTCCCAATAAATTGTTAAGTAGAATTATCTTAAAATCAGTATCAGTGTTATATTGAATCTATGAATCAGAAGGATGTAAAAAGAACACATTTTAAAAGAATTTAGCCCTTAGCAAAATCTTCTTATGTAATTAAGGGTTAAGTCAGACAGAAGAAAATATCCAGGTGCCATCTCAACTCCCAAATAACTTACCTTTAGATTTTTATTATGTTGATTAATAGATCACATCTAGCTACCAAAGAATATACTTTTAAAGCAATTTTTTTAAAAAAAAATCTGTTGATGAAATAAAGAACTATAGCTATTATTTAACAATTAAAAAATAAACCTACAAAATTGTAGACTTAGGTTCTGTGTGAGGCCTGTCCTTTAATCTCATGGTTGTTTTTCCCAGGCCAGCATTCCCCAGTCTGGTACCACATTTTCTATTCTGTATCTTGTTCTGGGATTCACTGTAAAACGTTATCAGCAAACTCAAGGTCACCTACATTGCCTCCTGTTATTTCTTCTAGACTTGTAGTTTTCTTCTTTTATAGTTAGGTATATGATCTACTTACATTTAATTCTGTGATAGCTGTAAGGTCTGTGTCTAGATTTTTCTTTGGTACATGCACATCAGATTGTGTGAACAAGTTACTGAAAAGACAGTGCTGTCTCCAGTGATTTGCCTTTCTTCCTTTGTCAAAGATTAGTTGGCTATTTTTGTGTGAATCTATTTCTGGGCTCTCTATTCTTTTCCACTGATCTATACACTCACTCTCTAACCAGCACCATGCTGTCTTCCTCATTGTGGTTTTTATACTAAGTCTTGACGTCAAGTGATATGATCTTTTGAAATCATTATTTTGCTTCAACACAATTGCTGGCCAACTCACAATGGTTCTGTTTATGATATATTTTTTCTCTACTCTTTAATGGTACAAAAGTGATATGAGTTAAATAGATGAATGCTATATATCAAATTTTGTTCTTTTTAGGTCTGCCAATTGCATGTGACACAGGGAAGTGACAGTGAACAGTATTTTTCTGTAAGCCATGGAAATATGGGCTTGGGCAGACATGCCCTGTCTTGTGTTGTTTTCCTAAGCATAAATGATTGGGTTGTATATGTTCAGTGCATTTTCTTTTTTGCTCAATTGTTTTTCAATTAAAATAAATTCACAGCTAATAACTCTATTGTAAGTAGATAAACATCTACATTGTTCTCTCTGTCCTAGATCATTAGTCTTATTAACTATACAGTCAGTGTGTCATGAATACAAGTAACTTGATATTTTGAGAGGGATTGTAAGAATCTAAAGATCAAAGGAAGAGAATTGACATCTTAACAGTATTAAATCTTTCAGTCGTTAATGAATAAATTCTTTGAAGTTGTTCACCAGTTGTGTAATTATCAACATGTAGAATCAATAAATATTTTGGTAGACTTTTATCTAAGTGTTTAATTTTGTGGAGTGTTATTTTAATAGTGTTGATGTTCCTTTCATATTCTAGTTGCTCATCTCTAATACATAGGAAAGTAATTTTGTATGTTTGTCTTCTATGATTTTAGCCATCCCTTAGTCCATTCTTGGACTTTGTACCTTGAGAGAAAACTGAGTTCTAAAAGTTGTTCTATGACCTCCACATACCTGTACTGGTATACACACACACACACACACACACACACACACACACACACACACAGAGAGAGAGAGAGAGAGAGAGAGAGAGAGAGAGAGAGAGAGAGAGGCAGAGACAGAGACAGAGACACAGATAGACAGACACAGACCAAATAACTAGATAGAATATAATTATCTATTCTGACATTTAAATAAATGCAAATAAGGAAATGTTTATTTATAAGTTATTTATTTAATTTTTCTATCCTATGACCCTAACTAGAGCTAGAACTGGAAGGATTTATAGAATGGTGAGAAAGGAATCTCTTACATCTTTTCAGTCTTAGAGGCTCAATAACCTGTATCTCAACAACAAATGAGATAGGGTTGGCATGCTTTTGAAATTCATCATTTATCAGATTGTGGAAATTCTTCTCTTCCCAGTTCACTGAGAGATTTTTATCAATGAGAAGGTAGATCATACCATACTCTTTTTAAAACTATTTCTTCTAAATTTACCTTCATGGTGAATTACATGGTTATCATTTTTAATGGTTACTCAATATCCTATACTTAAAGTAGAAGTAAATCCCATATGTCCAAATGTGTTCTCTATGCATCATTGAGTTTGTTATGCTAATGGTTGTTAACGAATGTATCCTTGACATTCTCGCAACGGCTTTATGTGGAGTGGGATGTGCATTAGAATAATATTAGTCTCAGAATAATTAGTAATTATTGCATTTATTATTAAATGACTTGTGACAAGTGTCTTTTGGCTAATTATTTGCTCAAAGTCTTAATAGTCTAGTCAGCCTATTCAGATTGTGTGCTACTTTGAGTTAGCTTTGTAATTTAATGACTCCTAAGAAATGAATTTAGTTTATATGAGTTGTCATATTTGGGTACAATAGATTTATGTATCACTTTGTTATTTTTTAAAATATTAATGGAATCAATATCACTTTTGATCTTTACAATTCACTTTTCTTTTTACTTAGCCCATCTAAGGATTTATTTGTATATGTAGTCTTCTTAAGAACAGGTTTTGTTTCATAAGTTATTTTTCCATTTTTTCCTGTTTCTGATTTGTGGAGGTTTTTTGCTATTTATTAGTTTTCTTGCTTTACATTTAAATTGATCTTATTTTCTTATTTTCACAAATCAGAATCCCGAGTTATTGAATTTTTATCCTTTTTCCTCACTTACCTGCGTTAATTTCCCACTGGATACCTCTGTCACTTACTCCAATATTTCAATAAATAGCATTTATTTCATTTGATTCAGACCAAATTTCCCTTGAAACATGCTGCTTTGTTCATGTGTTCTGTTTTATTTTCTTTGTTTTTCTTTTTACTTTGGAGGCAGAGTCTTATTCTATAGCCAAAATGTCTTGGGAAGCATTATAGCCCTGCAGTTACTCTCCTGTCTCAGCCTCCTAAATAGAAAAGTTGTCGGCACCTCTACCATCATCAGCCTTTGGAGAAGTCGGCACCTCTACCATCATCAGCCTTTGGAGAAGTCGGCACCTCTACCCATCATCAGCCT
>NC_034599.1:105697177-105708448 GCF_900095145.1 Mus pahari | reverse complement strand
AAAGTAGAAAAGAAACGTGATCTCTCTTATTTTGTATTACCTATCTGCTGTGTGTGTGTGGTGTGTGTTCATGTGTACCTCACTGTATGTGAAGCAGTCGGAGGATTACTTGTTGAAATCAGTTCTCTCTTTCTACTTTATTGGTCCTGGGAATCAAACACATGCCATCTGGCTTGGTGGCAGTCACCTTAACCTACTAAGCCATCTTACCTGCTTCCTTTATTTATTTTATTTAATTAATTAGTTTATTTAGTGACCACATTTCAAAGCCTTACAGTGCAAATACTCAATTAGGAAGAAGGGGGAAGCAAGCATTAGAGACAGATTAGAAATAATTTGAAACTGTCTCCTCCTGTGTTCTAGCATAATGGTCATTACATCTGTGGCTCTTGTGCATATAAAATGCCAGTAGGACGACTGAAAATGGGCTTGATTTGATTTGATTTTAATTAATGATCATTTAAACTTAGTGAATAACTTTCTATAAAGGAAGTTTCCTTTCAATATCATGCCGGTGTCTTCACGGGGATACATTTCACATTAATGAATGTTTCAAAAAGTCACTGTAACCACATTGCAATGTTCAGGTTAAGGGCACACATTTTTTTTTTCTTGACTCAATCCTAAACACTTCTCTATAGTTAGAAGCAATACACTAATTTATTTCAGATGTTTTTTTGTTGTTATTCTCTAATGTAACATGGTAATGTGATATTTAGTACTTTATATGGATCATTTAAATTGATATGATACTTACCTAACTAATTTTAATCAAATCAAATCATTGAATTGTTATATGATTATATTTTGACTTTCTGATAAACAATTCAAGTATGAATAAATCTTTAAATTTGAAACAAAATGGGGATGGAGAAATGGTTCAGTAGTTAAAAGTGAGAGATCCTCTTGTAGAAGAAGAAAGTTCAGTTCCCAGAGCTCATATGGCAGCTCACAACTTCCTGTCAACCCAGCTATAGGATAGCCAACTTCATGTTCTAGATTCTGTGAGCATCTTACACACTATGTGCATACTAAATGTGGACACACACACAGAAAGTACAAGTGCACATATGCCACAGATGGCCAGGTTGGAGGATTGGAGGGGTGTATCATTGGGGGTAGACTTTGTTCCTTCCAACCCTTCTCTCTCTCTCTCTCTCTCTCTCTCTCTCTCTCTCTCTCTCTCTCTCTCTCACACACACACACACACACACACAAAATTAAAAGTATTAAATGAGTAAATTTAATGAAAAAAATAATGAACAGTTCAGAATTGAGAAGACATTCAAGAAATGAATCAAGATAAAAATTTAAAGACTGAAGAAAAAAGTCATAATTTCAATGAGTAGAAATTGCCATTTCTCCTTACATTAGAATTAAAATTTTATGGTTTAAGTATATTTATATGTATATGTATATGTATATCTAGATATCTAGAGATATATAGATATAGATATAGATATAGATATAGATATATAGATATATATAGAGAGAGCATTAGGGATTATACTCAGCAAACCTATATTAAATACTCATGTGGTCTTTCCAACCATCACCCCCAAAGAAAAGAACCTGACAAATATTATATCCATGAGGCACAGACAGACAGACAGACAGACAGGCAGACAGGCAGAGGAAAATGAGAGACTCATCTGTTGCCACATCTTATGGCTTGGGAAGGTAGAGGATACCCAGAAGCCCACAAGACACATGGCCGACTGGAACAGGAGTCATTCCAATGCACAAGTATGAGGTGGACAGTTGGGAGAGAAAGAGGAACGGAACAGGTTGTACATTATGAAGAGAGGTGGAACTGGAAACACAGGGATTGAGAGGGATAGCCTGGTGTGAGTAGACAGCCCGGCCACCAGAGGCCATGGTGAAGTCCCAGCCTGTGCTGCAATGAACATGGCCATGAAGCAACTGAGATCTGGGTCAATGCCTGTGGCTCATATTACCACTAAAGACAATGTGGGTTTTCCTGGCCTGGGCAGCCACTTGTACATATCCAAGAGCTGGCCTCAACTCTCACTGGCTACAGCGCTTGGAAGAGTAAGTAGGTCCTGCACCTTCCCTGGTTAGCACAGCAGAACTGGCCCTGGTGGCAGGGCACACAGGTGAATCAGCTCGGAGGTCCTGAGAGCAAGAGAGTTGACCCTGCCCCCTGCTGGCTGCACACTAGGTGAGAAGCAGGCACAGTGCTGGAGAGCTTGCCAGAGTGGTGCAGATGCTGGAGAGCTGGTGGGCTGACCGCCAACTACCACCCAGGCCTCGATCAAGGACTTTGAGTCAGCCATCCTCCCGAATCTACCTCATCCATGAGCTGCTGGGCCATATGAAAGAGCCAGTCCTGCAGATCCAAAGCTGCAGGAGCTCCATGACACAGGGCAACAAAAGGATAGCCAAGAGGAATTCCAGTGAGGATCCAGTATTGGTGGTGTTGCAGAAGCCAAAGGCTCCAAACCAGACTGGTGACTCATTTCAAAGAACATTTGTAAGTAAAGATGTGTGAGCAAAAGGGTGGGACATACTGTGACACACTACAGCTTCCACAATGAGATGTTTCCTATGCTTCAGATCATTTCTTTGTGTGTTCATTTTCTTGGAGGTGTGGAGTTTCAAGGGCAAAGGGCAGATATGAAGAGATGAGGAATTGATTGGGACTGGTGTGCATGATGTGATACAAAGAATCTATAAAAAGCTTTTTTAAAAAATGAAAGTGGAAATGGTGACTTGTAGTGACAATAGGACATCTTAATAGGAGAGAGAGAGAGAGAGAGAGAGAGAGAGAGAGAGAGAGAGAGAGAGAGAATTAAAGGTAGGCGCGAGGGTACAAGCTCTTGGCAGATGGAAGCAGGAGGAGGATTCTGGATTCACTGGTAGTCTGGAATACAGAGTAAGGCCCTTTCTAAAGTGGGAGGGGTATAGGAACAAGTGCTTCAAGATGAGTATCATTAACACAACACATAGTGCGTGATGTATATACCTGAACAGTCAGGAGAGGAAAGTACCATGAAGGATGGAAGACTAGCTAATGGGTGCACTAAGTAATTTGAATTGATAATTGCGTAAAGCACACAGGAAGGAATCAAAACACCACATTAAACTTAATAAATATGTACCATTATTAACTTGGCAACAAACAAATTAAAAACTAATGCGTACGTGGAAGTAAGTGATTTGAGGCTGGAGATCCAAGCAGGTGCTACGGGGAACCGGTGAGATTTGGGAATGTTAAGGCTCATAATGCAGTTTAATCTTTTGCACATGTGTTGTGATTGTTTCAAATTTAAAAAAAAAATCCTAAAATTTCTCTTAGAAATCAAGTGATTAAAAATATTTTTTTTAAAAAAAATCTTTTTTACTCAGAAACAGTCATTCAATGTAAGATTCACAGCCCAGTTAAGAATTCTTGTTGTGAAACAGAATAGAAATTCACAACACTCAACTCCAAGTGGATCAAGGTCCTTGATATAAATCCTGGTCCCTTGAAACTGATAGAGGAGAAAATAGGGACCATACTTCAATATATAGGATTTCTGAATAAGACTCTGGTAGCCTAAAACAGGACCATGTGTCATGTAATGCCAGTGTATCTCATGAAACAAAAATCTCTGTACAGCAAAAGAAAGTGTGAAGCAAGTAAACAGTGTTCCCACAGAGTGGGGAAAGGTTATTGTGGCTACTCATCCAGCAGGGAGTCAGTGTCTAGAATATTCAAAAGACTGCAACAAATTAAGAACATAAGCAACCAATTAAAATGACCTATAGAGCTGAACAGGAAACTCTCAAGAGATGCAAACAGCTTAAAAAAACAATAACAACAACAAACACTTTTTAAAATGGCTCAACATCCTTATTCATCAGAGAAATGCAAATTAAAACTATTTCCACCTTAGCCCATTCAGGACGGTGCGCCATAAGAAGTGGAAATAACTACAAATGCTGGTGTGGATGTGGTCAAAGGGGAACTTGTAGCATTGTTAGTAGAATGTGAACTTGTCCAACCACTTTGGAAATCAGCCTGAAGGTTTCTCAGAACAACTAGAATTAAAACTACTCTATGACCCAGCTATAGCACATCTGGGCATAAACCCCATGGACTTTTTTTTATAGTACCACAAAGATACCTGCATATCCATGTCCATTATTGGTTTATTCACATTATCTAGGAAATGGAACCCACTTAGCTGTTTATCAACAGATGACTGGACAAGACACATGTGCATATGCACATATTGAGCTGAAAAACAAAATCAAAGACAAAAACAAACAAACAAAAAAAAACAAAAAACAAAAACTACAGACAAACTAAGGGAACCAGAAAGTAGTCTAGCGAGTGAGGTAGATCAACAGTAGAAAAACAAGCCTGTATGTGCTCTCTCATTCATGGATCAGAGCTTCAAATCTTGTGTATGTTTACTTTGGAATAGTGAAAGCCAGGAAACTAGAAAGGGGCCCTTTGGTTGGAGACATGTGAAGGGAGGGGGCAGAGTAGATTATAGGTAAAACAGAAGTCATGCAGTAGAATATTGGGGCTTAGGCTGAGGGGGGTGTGGGAGTATGGAAGGAACATAAGAATGGAGAGGAGGGCTGTGGTAAGCCACGTGGAAGCCTGTTATTTTCCACCCTTACATTTCAAAAAGGTGGAAAGATAGTAACCACGTGCGAAAAGGAAGAGGAACAGGAAATACTGAGGTTTCGGGTTAAGTGCGATGGGCATAGGGGGACAGGAAAAGAGGGCTGATGGTGGTTCCACCAAAACTAAGGGAGGATCTATGACAAACTCTGTGGAAACAACTGTTTAGTAAGCTAATTACAAAATACAACTATAATGAAATGAATTCCAAAGGAAGGAAAGAAAGGAGGGAGGAAATATATATTATACTATATATCTCTATCTCTGTCTTTATGTCCATATCATCTATATCGGTCTATCTCTATATCATCTATAAATAATAGATAGGTAGATAGATAGATAGATAGATAGATAGATAGATAGATAGATAGATAGATAGATAGATAGATAGATAGAATAAACCTTATTAGTAATATCAGTGCTGGGGAAACAAAGGCAGGTTGTTCCTAAAGTTCCCTGTCTACCCAGCCTAACCTACTGATTTAACCCCAGGCCAGTGAGAGACTCTCTCTCTCACAAGCAAGAGGTTCCCTGATCTCCACACACATACATGTGAACGTGCACCTATACACATATACGCAAATATTAGATTCTTTTTTACCAGCCTTGTTCTGCCAAGCATGTACTACATATTAAAATGATCTGTGTTCAGTTTCCTTTATGACAATGCAAAGCATAATGTATATATTTACTAGAATTAAACATCATATGTCCCCATGTTTTGTGAAATCTCCACAGGTCATGGGAAGGCTGACAGTAAGAGGGAACAGTGAGGCCACATTGGTGGAGGGTATTTGTTAGTTGAGTCAGGAAAGAAGCCCACAGGTCTAATATTGCTAGTGCCAAGTCAATGTTTCCTTAAAACAAAGGCCGACTTGTTTGTTCAATATTCAATTATTTTAATTCTATGAATAAGTGAAGAGTTGAATAATTCAAATATTCAAAATATCAAAGACATAAATGACAGAATAATTTCTTTCTTCTCTTATACCGTATGAGCAAGTTGTATCTCTGAATAAACCAACTGCTTATTTATGACCAAGCAGAAGTATGTGGGTTCATGTTGAAATTAAAAATTTTTGCAAGATTGACAAATTTATAGATTCCTTTAACCGGAATCCATAGTTAGAAGTTTTTTTATTTTTTATTTTTTTATTTTACTTTATTTTATTTTTGGTTTTTGGTTTTTGGTTTTTGAGACAGGGTTTCTCTGTATAGCCCTCGCTGTCCTGGAACTCACTCTGTAGACCAGGCTGGCCTCGAACTCAGAGATCAGCCTGTTTCTGCCTCCCAAATGCTGGGATTAAAGGCATGCGCCACCACTGCCCAGCCAAAAGGTTTTTAAATATCATTAACAATGCAATAGAAATTATAAGTAAATTAAAATAACCATTGAAAAATTTACTACTGACTGTGGTTCTCTTTGATTATGCAGACTATACTTTAACTTGATGTTCACAAAGAAGTTAATTTTTACATGGAATTTTTTTGACCTGGGCAGTTTTGTAATTGATGTTTTAACTTGAATGTCTGATTAAATCTTTTAAAAATCATAAACTAAATTATGTCTTGGAGAAAAATAATATTTCAATTTATGACCCTCTGGAATAAAGAGCTATACCTAATAAGAATGTTCTGGAAGGCTGGCTGACCAAATGGAGCTTTGAAGGTTAGAATCTCACAGGTTTGAAATCATCTTGGGTTATCTTAGTAGGCACTTCTTGCTGGGCTCTCTGTCTGTCCTAATACTTCTGACTGTCAGGTAAAATGAAACTGTTAGGTTGTATTAGCTTAACAGACCAGTAGAACTACAGAAGCTACATTTAAGAATGTAATCAAATAGTGTCTAAAACCAATATCAGAAACATCTCCACTTTGCTCTCTGCAGCCTACCTGATGCTCTCCTCCTAACTGATATCTTAGCTCATAACATCCTCCTGTTCTAAAATCCATTCAAATATAATTGTTTGCTTGATAGAGCTTGTCATTGGTGGGGGGCAGGGCATCCCATCTCTGTGGTCCCAAGTCCTTACTAACTTAAGGAAAACTCATTCATGTGAAGAGGAACCTGAGTGGTGTCAACAGGCACCTGACTTATCTCTTAGAGGGTGACTATTTGAAATGAGCAGTTAGAGGTGCTGAACGATACATTGGACATTTCCCGTGTCTGCTGAAGACAATCTGCACAAGGGCACAGATGCGTCACCAACAAGGCTCACTCCACGTTGACTCAGTCATACTCAGTATACCCCGGTATACTGAGTATATACCCCAGTATATCCCATGTCAGAATGGGCCGTTTCTCTTCCTCTGAGCAGGACCTGAACTTCATTTCTGTTCCTTCCAGCTCATGGAAACTGCTGGAATCCAGCTATAAGAGTCCGCCATGTTCTGAACACAGTCTAAAAAAACATTCCAACGGTAAAGTATCCACCCTGCCCCCAACACGGCCCTTGGATCGGAGCACCAGACTCTCAGGTTCTGTGTCCAGACTTTTCTTTGCTGTATGGAAGAGCTGGAGGGTCTTTTGGCTTCTCTGACTCTTAGCAACAGCACCCTCCTGGCCCACTTACTTTCCCCCTCCATCTCTAATCCCCAGTCCTTGCCATTTACTCTTGGCCAAGAAAGTACTGATTTCCTGGGAGGAATATTGCCATGGAGATGGTGGGCCTTGGATTACCGAGTCTCTGGAATTCTGGAACTCTACACCTTTGGGTCCTGGTACCAATTTGTTCAAGCTACTAGATACTCATCTGAAAGGGCCCAGGCCCTACCCTGGCTCAATATTGCTCTAAAAATTTTCATCTGAAATCAGCACCTGAGTGGAAAGAAACTGAATTCTGTTTCGTATTTGTTGCGTCCATATTTTTCATTCATTTATAATGTTTTAAATTTTTCTGTATCATATTGCTCTAGAAAAATCTTTTTAAAAAGCATTTCATGTCTTGAGATCAGGGGAGACCCCTGTGTGTTGGTCTTTGCTTTCCACCTTGCTTTGAGACATGCTCTTTCTGGATGTCTGTCACTATTCTGTGACTGTTCCATGAACTTTCCGGTATTCTGTCTCTACCTCCCAGTTTGCATAGGAACACTGAAGTTACAGACATATGGGACCATGCCTGACTGTGTATGAGTCTGGGAATCTAAACACAGGCTCTCAGTCTTGTACACCAAGCTCTTTCCTTGACCAAGTCAACTCCCCAGACCCAAATCTCTGATATTTGTAAGATTTTAGTGTTTCATATTTAAATCAGTTTTGACATTCTTTGTTTAATCCTCAAAATTAAATACTGTAATAATCAAGGATGATATATATATATATATATATATATATATATATATATATATATATATAAAATCAGTAAGCATGGTGTATATGAATGCATATATACATTTATATGCATATATAGCACATATATGGAAGCGATATAATGTTTCATAAACTTATCTCTATGACCACAGTTAATTGGTCTAGTTAGATAAATTAGCACACCCAGCATCTCTTTCTTCCCCTCACCCTCCTGGTAAGAAGACCTAAAATCTTTATATTGGTAAGTTACTCATATTCAATTCATTATTATTCATTACACCCCCTTTTCCTTTAATTATGTTATACACTTCATTTTACATAATTATAACTTTATACCTTCTGTCCTCCATCTTTTCATATCCCACCCCCCTCCCTTATATTTACCTTGCCAACCCTGGTAACAACTGTATCAACCTCTGCTACTTTGTGTTCAAGTTCTTTAGATTCTACAGGTGTGGTGGTGTGGATGGAAAAGACCCCCTAGGTTCATGTTTCTGAACACTTGGTCTCTAACTAGTGGCACGGTTTGGGAAGGTTATGGAGGCTTTAAAAGATTGAGCCTTGCTGAAGGAGAGCATATAGCCATAGTCAAACTCTCTTCCCCTCCTCTCTCTTCTCCTCCCCTCCCCTCCCCTCCTCTCTCCTTCCTTCCCCTCCCTTCCCCTCCTCTCTCCTTCCCTCCCCTCCCTTCCCCCTCCACCTCACTCCTCCCTCCCCTTCCCCCCTCCCAGCCAGCTTCCTTCCCCTACCCACATGCCATGCCTTCCTTGCTAGGATAGACTCTATCCATCTGGAACCATCAGCCTTTATCCTGTAAATTGCATTTGGTCAGAGCATTTTATCAAAAACAACAGAAAAGTAACTAATACGATGTGTGAAGTTATGCATAATTTTATTTCTGTGTCTGACTTATTTCACTAACACAGTACCCTCCGAATTTGTCCAGAATGCTGTAGATAACCGGTGCTTCTTTTTGTAAGGTTAAATATTTCAGTGTGCCTATGTTTAGCTGTCTATCAAGTCCTTTATTGTTTTTTGATGGACAACTTGGTCGATTCTGTTTGAACTGTTGTGAAGGAACGTGGGAATGGTAGGACTGTGGTGAGCTCCCAATGGCATTTCCTCTCCCTGTATTCCTGGGAGACTGCATGTCTAATCACATTGGTCCCTTCATCAGTTTAAGAGCCCCCACACATTTTTCACAGTTCTTATACAATTTTTTTCCTCAACCAAATAGTGAGGCAAACCCTATCTTTCTTCTCTTTTTTGCTAGAGATCATCTTACCAGGTGTGGTAGTTTGAATGAGAATGGGACTCATAGGCTCTTATGTTTAAATACTTGGTCCCGAGTTGGCCTTCTCGGAAGAGACATGTCACCGGTAGCAGATTTGAAGGTTTCAAAAGATGGGCACAATTCCCAGTGTGCTCTCTGCCTCCAGCTTGCAGGGTTTTTGTTTTGTTTTGTTTTTGTTTTTGTTTTTGTTTTTTGTTTGTTTGTTTGTTTGTTTTTTGAGACAGGGTTTCTCTGTGTAGCTCTGGCTGTCCTGGAACTCACTTTGTAAACCAGGCTGGCCTAGAACTCAGAAATCCGCCTGCCTCTGCCTCCCAAGTGCTGGGATTAAAGGCGTGCACCACCACACCCGGCCAGCTTGCAGTTTTAAAATGTCAGCTCTTAGATGCTTCTCCAGCACCATGCCTGCTTACCACTAAGGTCATAGAGGACTCTTTCCCTCTGAAACTGTAAAACCCTAATAAACAATCTATGTTACCTTGGTCATGGTTTTACCACAGCTATAGAAAAGTTACTAAATACCAGGTATTGATATTTTGATGTATACTTCCCCAATAATCAGGGATATTGATCTCCATTTTATGTATCTGTTAAGTTTCTGTTGCTTTTGTTGTTATTTATTTTTGATTGAGCTGGACCAAAGTGTTTGAGCATGGTAGGCAAGTGTTCTATGACTGAGCTACTTACTGATCCAGGCATTATCAGGTCTTCTTTGGGGATGTCTATTCAAAAATTTTGCTCCTTTAAAACTGATTTATTTGGTCCTTTTTTTCTTTACTTTTTTTTTCCTTTTTATTTCTTTGCTCCTTTATATTTTTAAAATGCTATTGTGTTTCATGAGTTCTTTATGTAATTTGAATAATAATATTTTATTAGCATTTTGGTTGGAAAACTTTTACCTTTTCTAAAGATAGACATAGACTATCTTTATATTACCTTTGTTTGTTTGTTTGTTTTGAATTCATTTCCTTTGCTGGGCAGAAGCCTTTTACTTTAAGGTAGCTCCATGTGCTTCATTTCAGCTTTGGGATTTTGCATCCACCTTGCCTCTTCGCTTTGAAATTTTCAGCATTTCCTCTCTTGCTTATTACTCTTTGTCTCCATTGGCTAATAAATTATTAATTCTATTTTTATTTTAATATTAGTTGCCTCAATAAAAAAGAAAATAACGCTGCATGTGTCTATGCATTTCTCGAGGTACACAGAGTAAGAGATCGTGGAATATTAATTTCCACATTAGATGTCCTTATGCTAATTTCCATTTCCTGGGGAGGATGTAGGGCTCACTGACGGCACTCTGCTTCACTCATACATCCACCTTCTTCTCTGGCAATGACTTCTGGTAGGTTTCTGCATAAGAAACAAGGAATAAAACATAAGTGTAAGCCTATAGGACTCCTGTTTCCCCATGTGGTCCTTCCTCCTATGTGGTCCCTTCTTCAGCTGTGACACCTTTGTCTGTGTTGAAGTCTGTGGATGGCTGTAGCCTTCTTCAGGTAACACCTCCATGAAAGAAATGCGGGGAAACATTAGCTGGTTTTTGGGTAAAAATGACTGATTATCTCCCCCTCTGTGTCACAGAACAAGAATCTACTGATCACACATTCTCTTTTCTCAGAACCTTTCCTTAATGCTAGTAATTAGTACTGCCTAAAATTCTGCTCACAGTCCACTTTGTCATTATACACAGTAGAAGAATGATCATTTTAAGACATGGAGAACATGTATGTGTCAGTGTGTGTTTGAGTTTATGTATTTAAGTGTGTGCATTTGAGGAATGAGCGCAGGAGTGTATGTTTGTGAGTGTGTATTGATGTATGTGTAAGTGAGAGTGTGTATGTGTCAAAGTGTGTGCTTATATATATGTATCAATGACTATAGGTATGTTCCTGTGTGTGTGTGCCTATGTGAATATGATTGTGTACATGTCTGAGTATGTATATGTACCTGTAAGTGCTAATATGTGTGAATTAGTATTGTGTGTGTAAGTGAATGTGTAAGTAGATGTGTGTGTGTGTGTGTGTGTGTGTG
>NC_034599.1:105692173-105697143 GCF_900095145.1 Mus pahari | reverse complement strand
AGGAAGAATAAAAGAATAAGATGTGTGTGTGTGTGTGTGTGTGAGAGAGAGAGAGAGAGAGAGAGAGAGAGAGAGAGAGAGAGAGAGAGAGAGAGAGAGGATAAGTAAGTGTGTCTTTCTGCCTGGGCACCTGGACTTGAACTCTTCCAAATGTTCTTGTAGGAAATCCTTTTCATTGCCTCTGTACTTGGCAATTTCTCTTCTCAGAAGAACCCAGGATGTTGTCACCATTGTTGGTAAATTTTCTTCCATCATTCCTTTCTTCTCCTGTTTAAATATGTGCTATGAACAGAATGACTTATAGCATTCTTTGTATTCATTATCACAGTCTTCACTCTCAAATTAAAGAACAGAGCACATAGGATCTTATAGCCATCCCAGACCAACCCTGTTATGATATTCTATTTTCTATGACAAAAAGAACAGAGCAGTTAACATGCTTAAAGACACACATGCATACACAGTGAGAGAGAGACACACACCACACAATATATTATACACACAGACACACACACACACACACACACACACACACACACGCATGCATGCACTCACACACACACACCTCTTTCCATTGTAACAATCCCCTTTTGAGGCTCTTTGTGCTAAGCAGTGTCTTGCAGCACATTGGAAGTGGGAAAGAGGGATAATGAGACAATAATGCTCTAAATCTGATGTCACTTTTCCTCTTTTCTTACATTTCGAGATATTTCCCCTTAGCAAGCTTCAGAGTGGAAGCTAATTTCAATAGTCTGGAGGGAAACATTTCAGAAACCAGAGGATTGGTGGATCTGAGCCGGACTCAAGAAGAGTCCTGTGTAAATTCCTCTGCAGCCACACACCAGGCAAGACTGCTTTTTTTTTTTTTCTTTTTTCTTTTTTCTTTCTTAATAAGGAGTCCTCACTGTGGCAAAGCAGCCATCAGCTTATGCAAATTCCTATGGGTAAGGAGAAGAGGGGAGCTTTTTAAGCTGCCTATTACTTTATTATTGCTGAAAGAAATAAAGGAAAAAAATCACAAAAGGAAAGGAGTGAGGAGAATTAAGGATCTAATAACAGTGCGAGCTTGCTGCCCAGGTTGTGTCTCTTGCTGTGCTGGAATCGTTTTTTCTTTGTCGACAGCCTTGCACTCAGCTATTTTTAGGGTCTCTTTAATAATTGAGCTGTAGCAATTGCACTCAGCAACTGGAACAGGCAGGGAAAACAGCAGCTCAAAGAAACAGTGTGGTAGCCATGACTTAATTCAGATTGCATCACAGAGCACACCTTTCTTTCAGGTAGGATGTTCGCTGGAGAGGTGGGGACCAGAGAAGAGTAGAAAGTGAAGAATAGAGGCATCCTGTGGTCCACTGTGGATGAGGGTGTGAAAGAAGAGGGGTGGGGTGGGCAGAATCTTTAAACTCAGGAAAAAATTAGAGCGTGAAAACCTAGGTGTGGTGGCTTATGCCTGCAGTTCTAGCACTCGGGAGGCTAATGCCATAAGTTTGAGGCCAGCTTGGAGCTCACAGTGAGTTCGTGCCTGCCCTGACTATCCAGTAAGACACTGACTCAAACAACCCAAGACCTATAACCAATCAGAGCATGTGGGGGGTGGATCAGGAAGATGGGGAATTCAGTCAGCCTTGGCTGTAGGAGACCCTTTCTTCAAAAACAGACACACCACACAATGATGTGATGGCGTGGTGGATATTAGTGCTTGCTATGCACATATGAAGAACTAAGGTCAATCCTTCAGAAAGCAAGTAAAAAGCCAAGCACATCTGCCTTTGTGTCTGTATCCACAGCACTATGAGGAGTGGAGGAGTGCCAGACTAACTCCAGGTTCAGTGAGAGATGCTGTCTCAAGGACATATCATGGAGAGTTGTGGAGGAAGACATTGGTTCTCTCTAACCTCTTCCTAGGCATGTGTGTATACACCCCTATGCACATGTGTGCATACACAACACACACACACACACACACACACCACACACACACACATGTGTTATGCCCTCTCGACCACAGCAAGGAAGAAGCAACCACCAGTTCTTCTAACAGCAGTTTATTCAGCAAGCTTCAATCTTCATCTCCCTCTTCATCTCCCCCAAGCCCTGGGACACAAGCCCTTTTATACTCTTATCCACTCCAATTGTGGCAGGCCACTTCACTTCACCAGGCAGGCGGCCTCAGCCAACCAGAAGGAACATATCACCACCAAATATGGACCTGTTTACCACAAGCTCCATAGCCAACAGGTGCCATCTTTTAAGGTGCGGCTTCGGGTAGCCCAGGGGAGGGGCTGTGGCCTCTTACACACAAGCACACATATTTAAACATGAAAATTAAAAATATAGAATCATTAGCTTTCTTGAACTCTTAAAAATATCTTTTAGGAGTATGAACATGTTATCTGCATGCCTGTCTGTACACCATCTCCGCGCAAGGTTCCCTTGGTGGTTAAAAAGGGGTGTGGGGCTGGGCAGTGGTGGCACATGCCTTTAATCCCAGCACTTGGGAGGCAGAGGCAGGTGAATTTCTGAGTTCAAGGCCAGCCTGGTCTACAGAGTGAGTTCCAGGACAGCCAGGGCTGCACAGAGAAACCTTGTTTCAAAAAGGGGGGGTGGGGTGGGGTGGGGTGGGGAGGTGGGGACAGTGGGGGATCTTCCTGAACTGGAGTAACAGACAATTGTGAGCCCACATGCTGGCACTGGGGACCCAACTCTGCTCCTTTGGAAGAGCACCAAGTGTTCTCGCCAACACTGGTTTATTTATCTATCCTGTCTCTTTCTTAGATATTTGTAGCACATAGTCTTTCACATGAGCATTCTGTTAACCTTGGCCTTTTCTGGAGGTGAAGAAGGCAAGCACAGAGAACTGCTTAGCAACCTGATGCTATGCTTGGCTTGGGCTTGTCAATAAAGGAAACAGCGCTCACTTCAGGGGAATAGAAGGGATGGATTATTCTAGAGCCAAATGTAAGTGAGCATGGCCTTGGGACAGAGATCTAAGTTACCTCAAATCCCATGACCCAATGATGCAATGTTATAAACTCTTCATAGAAACAGAACAAAGAAGGCCATAGATCAAGACACTTTTCAGAGATGCTGGTGAAAACAAGATAGACGAGGTTCCGGCAGGAGAGACCTATGGTACAGTCTCCATGCTGTCTGATGAACTCTTAGCTTTGGTGCTGGTGGGAGCTGCCAGGCTGCTAAATGGAAACATTTCCAGATCTCACCTGATTGTCACAAATAATGTTAGAAAAGACATAGATATGGAAATAGAATAGCTAAGAAAGGAGCTAACGATACCCCAAATAAATTTATGTAGGCACTAGACCTGCCACTTCCTAACCTCTTCTTAGTCTTGAAGTTAATTATTCAATCAGCATTGTGGACTATTCGGGGAAGGTGTGGTTTCCATTCACAACTTCTAAGAATGCACTTGGCAATTTAGGACTGCAAGCACTGTGCCTATATGTAGGCAGCATGTCTGCCTGTGTGCATGAGCACGCGCGTACACACACACACACACACACACACACACACACACACGCACACACACCTATCAATGAATGCAGAAACCTGCTGGCAACTTAGAACCCACACAGGCTGTGATCTAATTAAAGCCAGATGTATCATCAGTGAGCAAAGGCTGACGTAATCTCAGCTTGTCAATCAAAACAGGACAACTCATACCCCTTAGCAAACAAAGGCCTGTCCCTTAAATCCCATAAATGGAATTTATTATACCTAATAATAAATGCATGCTCTTGAATGCACTTTTACCAAGTGGCTAGCTGTCACTCTTGATGTTTGGCTTCACATATACTCAAATGACCTTACTACTTTTGAAATCTGTAAGAGCCTTTATTTTAATTCTTTGGATAAGTGGCCCTGAAAATACTGGGTCTAGACATAGACCACTAGTGACACATGGGGACAGCTCAGACTCCCTCTCTGCTAACAGGCTTCTTTCATATATTAACCCTGCAGCCTCCATCTGAGACCTTTTGAGACCCCATTGTCCAGTCTACAGCCCTACCTCAGTACCTATGTTGAATCGACACTATAGGGTGTTACCTGGTCCAAGTCTAAACCCGTTATCAAACACCCAATCCAGGCTGCTCGGCAAAGCTAAGGCGCTCATGTCATCCTTCTGGAAGTATCGGCTGTGCTGCTGGCTCTCCTACAGTCTGAGACTGCAGTGCCTGCAGGGAAAACAAGACTTGCCAAATGGAGGCTTCCTGAAAGCAACATAGTTGGTCAGCAGAGACACACAGTCTCACTAATCCAGGCCAATGAAAAACGAATATGGTTATTTCTGATGAATTCAATGATCAGTTTAATTAGACTACTAACTATCCAAGAGCTTGTGTCAGCCGGTGGTTAGCAGACATTGCTAACCCCTGATGATTGATGGTAGTGTTCAATTTTTTCTTAATTTACTTTTTCTTCTTGCTTTAAATATTTCTTTCCCTTTCCCTTCTCCATTCAATAGTCTCTTTGCCCTTCACATTTCTCCATATGATTTCTTCGCTCCCCTCTCTCTTCTTCTCCCTGCCTTCCCTGCTTTCTCCCTCCAGTGTTGGGTAATGGGAAGGTTTCCAAGCTGAAGTAGGTTGGTGTTTGACTTTATATATCTAGGAACCTTCAGCACGACAATGGGATTTTTCTGCCTCTGTGCATATGTGCTACTTGCACTTAATATAAGCAAAATGAGCAGCTGCCTAGGGTTGATTCCATGACCAATGGTCATGGCTGTCCATTATCAAGATAGCCATCCATGCTGAGCGCGATGATATGCACAAGTAATCCCAGCACTTGGGAGGTAGGGGCAGGAGGATTAGGTGTTCAAGGCCAGCCTGGACTATATAAGATTTCATCTCAAAAAATATTTTGGGTTATTCATTTAATAGCTATTCTGGGGAATTTTGTGATGAAGAACCAGTTTAAAGAAAGAAAGCAGATTTTCTTTTTCTTTTTTTTTT
>NC_034599.1:105673605-105691963 GCF_900095145.1 Mus pahari | reverse complement strand
TACTGGTTAGTTCATATTGTTGTTCCACCTACAGGGTTGCATCCCCCTTCAGCTCCTTGGGTACAGATTTTCATATCTCTTTAATGACTGGGAGACTATTGATCAATATTTTCTTATGTAAAAGAACAGAAAAGACATCAGTGAGCAGCTGGTTAACCCACCAGTCCTGGCATGAGGCTTAAATCCCCAACACCTGCTGTTTGGTTGCTGGGTAGTCAAGAGTTAAGGAGCTGGAACAATGTAGCTTGTATTAGCAACTGTCTCTGTTGGGATAAAACACCCTGGAAGAGTGGAGGGAGGACATTAAGGAGTGGACATTCATTCCAGCCCACAATTGAAGGAGATACAGTCCAGTGTGATCCGGTCATGTCAGTAGGAGCTTGAGGCATCTGGTTATATTGCATCTGCAACCAGAATGCAAAGGAAGATGAACACTGCAGCTGTTCAGAATCCAATGTGGTTTTTTCATAGCCCTGGATTTCAGCTGATGCTGTGATGCTACTGGCTGAGAGTGGGTCTATCTTAATTAATGTAGGAGAATCCCTCAGAGGTGTATCCAGAGGATAACCCAATCCAGGTAATTCCTTACAGGCAAAGCCAGAGGCTCATCTCCTAGGTTGTTCTAGGTCCTTTCAAGTTGACAATAAATAGAAGCCACCACACAGCTGGAGCTGCTCAAAACTGGTAGATTGCTGGATGGACAAGTCTTTAGAACAGCCTTGCTTGTGACTGGAAATGGCTATGGGATGAGTCAGTAGAAATTACAGTTGGTAAACATGAAGTGCCAGACTGTGTGAGGACCTAACTGCTGATTTTGTCTTTGATCAGTGGATGATTGATGCCTGTGAGCTGTTCAACATTTCCAGCCTACAGGAGTCTTCTCTTGGCAAGTGAAGGAGATAGATACAGTCCAGATACCTTCAAGCATCTAGAGCAATGGCACACTTTTCAGGCTAACAGCCTGTCTTCCCTGAAAGGAAAGAGTGTGTCAAGTACCGGATGATCAGATCACTGGAACTGAGGATGAAATGTGGTAGATGGGTTTCACAGGTTCCGAACTCTGGAGATGAGACTTGTTCAAATCCAGCTCCAGGCTATAGCTCTGTCGTGAACCATGTTTGTAGTGAGTGTGGCTATAACAAATTACTTGAATCACAGTGCCTTAAAACAACAGGATTGTTTTGCCTTCCTACCTCCTGCTCAGGAATCGAACAGTCCAAGGTCACCGTCACTTTCCTTGAATCCAGGCATCAGGGGCACTGAGCACATATGGAATCCTAAAGGGGAATTTGGTTCTTGCACTTTACTTTTTTTCTTCGATTGCTGGTAACTCTTGGCACAAGGAGTTTGTGAAACTGTGCCCCATCTGCAGCCCAGCACCAACTTGACTGTCAACTCTCCCACTGCCTAGTGCTCACAAGTTTGTACATTGTTCAATGTAGGGACAACTGAGTCTGCAATAATTTCTTCACTTCATGCTCCTGGACTCATTATGTCAGTACAGATTTCTTTTCCACATAGGAGACCATTTGCAGTTTCAGGATATAATGTAGATAGGGCATTTAGGAAGCCACTCTTCAGTCAATCTACAGGCACTATGGATGCCCTGAAAGAACAGTTTGCTTCTCTCTTGGTGGTGGTAACAACCAAGAAAATGCCTAAGACTCCTTGAGTGACCACCTCGATTACATGGAGATAGTAACTTCATTTGACTTAGCATCATGTACTCACCTGCTTAGAGCTTGTGCTTGCTCTGTGTAAACCAGACTGCCCTTTTTGCTATTTTACATACAAAGGAGGTGAGGCACAGACAGGGCAGAGAACTTGACCGACCGATGCCTGAGAGGTAATTCTTTGTAACATCATGCTAAAGCCAGTAGGTCAAATTCCTAACCTCCTACTTTAACCTGCCTTCTAGTATGTAAATTCTTGCTCCCAGATAATGTCACCCTTCAGGTAAGGAGCATTTACTCAGCTTATCCATGAAGATGAACTAATACCAATGCTGTTCTGGATGAAGATCCGATATTGTCCCTTTCCTTTTGCTTTCTCTCTTTCTCCTTTATTATGTCTCTTTTACAGTCTTCCTTCCTCTGTTTCTCATTTTTCATTACTCTCTTCTTCCTTCGTTCCTTCGTTCCTTCCTTCCTCCCCCCTCTCTATTTCTTTCTTTTTTCTTACCTTATCTTTTTGTTTGTTTTTGTTCAGGATCTTGTTATATGGCCCAAGTTGTCATCATACCAGTGGTCTCCTGTTCTAGCCTCCCTACTACTAAGATTACAAGAGGATGCCATCAGGCACAGGGCTTCATTTCCTGTAACTTGAATGCATATTACAGTGGAGGAAAAGAAATAGAGTATGTTGTGTATATGGAGGAGAAGGAGGGGAAATAGTAAAAATAGAAAGAAAAGTTGAACTCCCAACGTGGAATTAAAAATCAACTGAAAAACATACTAAAAAAGAAAGAGAAAAAGGGAGCGGTTCCATATGCTGAACTACTCAAAATACCTTTCAAAGATTCTTTTTATCACTTAGTTTCTGGATGCCCATGAAACCACAGAAAGCCTTTCACTGCAAACCTAAATTTAGAGCATATAGCTTAACCTTAGATGACAAACAGATCTTAGGAACAAGATTTTCAATGAGTGAAAATAAGCAGGACAGGGAGAAAGAAGAATTTGTTCATTAGCTCATGACTTCACATTATGAAGAACCACACAAAAGGCTCAGCCATCAGGAGCATGTGCTGCCTTCTGAGAGCAAATGTTAAAACCTTTAATTCCCCTCTGAGAATCCTGGGGAGCAGGATCAGGAGGTCTCCACCATGGGTAAGAATGAGCAGAGAGGAAAGGGCACAGAATGTATATTGGGCGCTTACACAATGGGTGCGTGCTCCTCTGCACACACACTTTAAGTTAGGCATATGGTAAATTATGTTTACTTGATAATGAAGCAGAAGTAGAGAAAATGGATTTACAGAGAGAGAGAGAACTCTTCAGGCCAAGAGCAAGCTATATAAATGTGTTCTTTATTTTATAACAAAAACAGCAAATATTATACAACAGGAAATGGGAGAATTAGTTCTGTTAATTGTGAATATGTGTGTGTGTGTGTGTGTTTATGAGTGTTTGTGTGTTTGTGTGCACGTGTGTATGTTTGCATTTGTGTGTGCTGGTATGCATGTGTGTATGCATATGTATATTCCTTAGTCTTTCACATCAGCAAGAGTTTTTTCAATCAGATCTCTGTGGAAAGAATGACTACAAATACTCAACTTTTCTCAAAGCAAAAGTATTGGATTTCCATACACACACACACACACACACACACACACACACACCAAATCTGCTGCTTTCCAAGCCAACTTTTGAAGAAAATTGTATCTCCTCTTTCCAACCAAGAGCTAGGATGCAGCAGTTTCTCTCATAAATACCATCTGCTGGGATAGCGTACCTGTTTAAAAATGAGGACTGCAGTTCCTTGACAAATGTTTTGTTTTGTTCTCTTGGGAACTAAATTCCTCTCTATTTTTCTTACAAGCAGCAAAACTCGAACCATGGTGTGCTTGCTTTTCTAAGCTGCTTACATTTGTTAAATAATAGCATTTTTCTCAGATTAAGAAGTAACTTCCCATTCTCATTACACAGACTTTAGAAATCTGGATAATTGAAAAGTAAATATAACATTTCCCAATAGTTCCAACAGCCACAAATGACCACTATTAATATTAACTATATTCCCTTTGAGACTCCTTGCTATTTACATGAATATACAATGTAGCATCTGAGCATGGAGAGTATTAACTCCCACGCTTTGTGGTGTATGTCAAATTGCTAGGATTTTCTGAACTCAAATATTAGTTTATGTCAAATCACTAGAGATTTCTGAACTTAAATATTCTTTGTGATTTGATTATAGCAACAATTTGTCTCTCTATTATATTATTCTGGGTTCTTCAAAGAAACCACACCATAGTGTATGTGTACATATGTGGTTGGTTTGTACTATGAACTTGATGCAAACTAGAGGCATCTGGGAAGAGGGACATTCAGTTGAAGAATTTCATGCATTGGCCTGTGGCATGTCTGTGGGCATCTTCTTGATTGCTAATTCATGTAGGTTGGCTTAGCCTACATACACTTGCTGATGCCTCTCCTGGGCATGTGAACTCAGGCTGTACAAGAAATCTATCTGAACCTAAGTCAGACAGAGTAAGCCAGTTAGCAACACGTTCTCTTGCTCTCTGCTTTCAGTTCCTGCCTCCGTGTTCCTGCCTCACTGATAGACTGAGTCCTATAGACCAAATAAGCTCTTCTCTTACCAAGTTGCACTTGGTAATGGTATATATATATATATATATATATATATATATATATATATATAGTGATATAGCATGTATATATTTGTATGTATATAAGCATAGATGTGGTAGTAAAAGAGAGGAAGAAGGAAAGGAAGATATTTACTATGAAAAATTGATCAACGGGTTATAGAAGTAACTCCACAGGCAAAGGGTTTGCCACAGAAGTATGATGGTCTGAGTCTATATCCCTGATAACCATAAAATGATGGATGCAGTCACCCACATCTATAACCCCATGGTTTCTAAAGTGAGATGGGATTAGAGAAAAAATACCCAGAAGCTCACAGACCAGACACCTGTGAGTTCATATACAGGCATGAACAACAGAAACCTTCTCTCATGCTAGGTAGGAGGTAATGACTGGGGACAACCTGAGGTTGTTCTCTGACATTCACAACTCCTGTGAATCCACATAGTATGGCATGTGTGTACCATCACACACACACACACACACACACACACACACACACACACAATATGAAATGGGTTCCTGTGATTATAAAAGCTACTGAATTTTAATAATCAGAGTGAATATGTGCTGTAGGAGACCTGGAGAGAGCTGATGTTACAGATGAAGCCTGGAGACAGCTGGAAAAGTCCTTCTGGCATAGAGAGGATTCAACAGACCATCAACTGATTGAAATGAGCCACACCTACATTCTGAATAGGAGCCTGTTCTACTCATGTTCACAGAGTCAATGCTAATCTCAGACAGAAATGGTCTGAGAAGTTCCTAGAATGAATCTTGACAACTCACTGACTTGGTGTTCTGGGATCCACTATATTTGGCACATCAAATTAGCCATCAGAGTGGATAAACTTTTATTTAATCAAACTTTATGAATATGTGGACATTCTTAAATATAAGGAAAATATTTTTTATTTATTTTAAGTTGGATTTATTAATTTCACATGGGAGTGTTTTGCCTGTACATATGCGTACCTTGTCCACGCATGCTTGGTACCCATGAGGATCAGAAGATGGTGCCAGATTCCCTGAATTTTCAGTTATGGATGACTATAGATCATGTGGATGCTTGACGTGAAACTGGAACCTCTGTAAGAGCAACAAGTACAGATTTATAGTAAACTCCTCCTTCCTCACCCACGGTACAAATTAATATTGTGTTCTGTACTCCTTCTACTAGACACAGAGATTCTGGTGTAAGCCAAGATGACTTGTGCTACCATTCAGTTCTTTCCCCTACTCCATCCCATTCCTATGCCACTAGCAAACCAGAATTGATGTATCTGGGAAAATGCCTTATTGCGCATGTCTCTGATTGCCCGATATCACTATCCATTCCTACCAATCATTTCTGTTGCTATGAGCCTTCCTTGTGCCCTGTCTCTCTCCCCACAGACCGCCTTTAATTGTAGGAGCTAATGCTTTAAGGATGGAGCACCTACCTGACCACCTTCATCTTACTCCATAGGCTATGTCTTCCCTTTGGGTGAATTATATGAAAAACAGGACAATGGAAGGGTTTCATCACCATAGGAGGTGCTTTGGAGGTAAAGACGAAAACCACATAATCAGTGGGTCGGGTAGATGGACCATTTTCATTCTTTAACTGATCATTATTTTGTCAAAGCAGGTGGGTGAAAATGTGCCAACTGCATTCGTTTTAATATTTATTTTTATTGTCATCTTTAATTATGGGCACGTGTGTTTGTTGGTGTGTTGGTATGTGTACATGTGTGCGGGTTTCCATGGAGACCAGATCATTGGCTCCTCCAGAGTTGGAGTTAGAGGAAATAGTGAGTCGCTTGATGTGGGTGCTGGGAACCCAACTCTGGCCCCCTGTAGGAGCAGTATGCTCTCCTCTCTGTTCATCCATCTCTATAGACACTCAAAGGTACCACTGTCAACTTCCATACCAGTGCTTCTCAACCTGTGGGTCACCATAGTTACGGCTCCTTTGGCAAACCTCTATCTCCAAAAATAATTACATTACCATTCAAAACAGTTAACAAAATTACAGTATTGAAGTAGCAATGAAAATAATTTGTGTCTGGGGGTTGCCACAACATGAGGAACTGTGTTAAAAAGTGTTAGCATTAGGAAGGTTGAAAACCACTGTCTAATACTATCCACTTACCTCCTGTGTTCTCATCCATGGAGAAAAGTCAAGTTGTGTTATCTGGTGCATTCTGAGTACATCTGGGTCTGTGTTTCAATTCCTGATATGGAGGAACCATCCTAACATAGAATAAGACCTTACCCATTCAGAAACAATGTTTCCTGCCAGTAATGATGAGATCTGTATCTTCATTCACATTTTGTTTGGTAGCCAGAATGAGAAATACTGCCTGGAACCTGAACTCAGACACAGTTTTAACTCATGTCATGTTTTAAGTGGTTGTTCAGTTACTGTGAACTGCTTTGCCAATTGTACAATCCTCAAAGACTGACCAAAGTGAAGCAACTAGATAGGCTTAGAGTTTCTTTGTAATGGTGCATTGTAGAATTTACAATTGTAACAGTAGCTAATTGCATAAATTCAAGATCTAATTAATACTTCATTGTCCCATCTGCGCTCTTTGGTGAAAGGATATGTGCTGTTAAGCATATACTGAAAGGAAAGTACTGAGGGAGTTGCTTAAAATTTCCTCCTTCTATTGTCGAAGTCTGCATGGAGGCAGATTTCAACATGACTCTATGTTCCATAGGCTTCAGCTCTTCAAAGTCAGGGCTAATTTCCTGGATAGTTACAGCCCTGGGACCTATATGAATCCCACAATTTTGGCAATAGGGGAATGGGAGGTCACACAGGGCTATGCAGCCAATTCCTGTGAGTCCAAGCGTTCCCACCTGGAGCTCCTAAGACTCAGGAAACTCAGGAGCAACACTGACAAGGCTAGGAAGCTTCTGCAACGTAACAGATTCACCAGCTGCCTTCTTATGGTGGTCTTAGCAATGGCCATTGCTGCAGAAAGGAGCCATTCTGATTGACTGAGCTTATCAGTCTGTCACCAAAGCCAGGATGAGATGCACTGAGCTGCTTTCCAGTCACCTATGCCCTTGTAAGTAATCTGTTCTAATTTGTTTTGTGTTGTGGGATATATACCATGAACAAAAGTAACTTAGGGAGGAAAGGGTTTTATTTCAGCTTACAAGTTACAGTTCTTCATGAAGGAAATGAGGGCAGGGACTCAAGACAGGAATCTAGAGGCAGGGGCTGAAACAGAGAATTTGGAGGAGCATTGCTTAATGGTTAGTTTTGAGACTCATTAAGTTACTTTTCTTAAAGAGTCTAGGTCCAGCTACCTAGGGATGGTGCTGCCCACAGTGGGCTTTGCTCTCATCAATTCACTCACTATTCATAAAATGCTCCTACAGGCATTCCTTCAGACCAATCTAATGGAGGTAATTCCTCAGTTAAGGTTCCCTCTTTCCAGATGTGTAAAGTTGGTGACCAAGATTAGTCATTATTACTCCCAATAAACTCAGTGGCTCACTAAACTAGACTTGAGTGGGATAATTTCTTTTGTGAATGGGTGAGAAGACATTTGCTCATTTTTGTTCATTTCTGTCTAAGAAATGTCTTAACTTCCTCAACACACACACACACACACACACACACACACACAGATGTATATGCACTCACACACATACACGGTTCTACAGAATGATATGTAGATGGGCACCAGACTTCATACCATTATGGTCATGTAAGACGACAATGGATCAAACAAACAAACAAATTATCATAAATCAATGTTTGTAACCATCTGGAGGATTCTTATAAGTCATGATACTGCAGTTGATGTTTTCAATGGATTGGTGCATAGCTGGTATACACCAATCAATCCACTATAATGGCAGCCATGCAAAAATATCTACTAAGTCCATGCAATTTAAAGCAGTGAATAATAACAAAAATAGCAACTAACTACCTTGCTGATTAATGCTTAAAAACATTGTGAATTTTATCATTATTTTGGACTGTTTTCCTAGCTTAGGGGGAAAGGGTTGACTGCAGAGAGCTTGCTGTGGCAGACTTATGGCAGCCTTGAATATGTTATCCGTGAAGCATCTATTGATTACATGGGAAAGACTGACCTACATCCTCTAAGCCTGTGTGAGTCCATTCTTGGGATTCAGAAGGGATAAAAATCACCGGCTGAATTATTGGTTTCTAAATGGCCCGTGATTCTGGCAGACACTGAGAAACGAGAAAGCAAAACCATGTTAAAGCACACACAGGGCAGTTTTCTGTGGGTGCTGTATGTTCTGCTGCCAGCTCATTAAATGCAAATAAGTATTTTGATTGTTGCATTAGAAAATTTTAGGATTGCCTCTGTCTACAACTGAGCCTACCTTTTTATGACTGTGATTTTGGGGTGTTTCATCTTTCAAAGTTAACAGGGCTGGGGTGGTCACGAAAGGATAATTAAATTGATTGTTAGGATTTAATCTATAGGTGTATGTTGTAAAATTAGTTAATCCTTCCTCTCACAGTCTCCCAAATTATTCTTTTTTAAGTGTATGATTTAAGTCACTAAAGTCCTTTGCAGCCGTTGCAGTCTTTCGTAAAAAGCTAAACGTTACGGCCATTTTCCCTTCGTGGGTCTGAGAAAACACAATGCCTCCAGTAGCCTCCAGTTTATTTATACACGAGCAGCTGCAGCTGTGATATTGAGATGCCATAAACTATCTGCCGGCTTTGCACACACCTGTTGCTAAAGGGAAACTTGAGCCCCTCGGGCCGGGGTCATGGGGTTCTAAGTAATGGCAGCTCTGAGACAGTAGATCTCTTGCAGTTGGGATGCATTTGAGACACAGCTGTGCCAGTGGTACAGGAATCTGTGGCAGTGTCCCCTACCCTGGTCCTCTGTCAAACTGATCTTGTTTTTCACACGTGGACAGGTGCCTTCATATGGTTTTGTGATATTCCAACAGATTGTCATAGACTGGGTAATCTCTAAAGAAATTTAATTTTCTCTGAGCTCTTGAGGCTTAGAAGTCTAATATACAGGTGCTGACACCTGGCTAGAGCCTTTCTGCTGTGCCATCACAGGATGGAGATACCACAAGACAAGAGTGGGACTGGGTCAACTCAAGATATGTTTTGTCTATTTGTCTATTTTTTTGTTTTGTTTTACTAGTCTCATAATGATGATCCATTCTTATGACAGCACCTAGATCTAGAGGTTCAGCTCTGAATTCCAAGTATGTATGGGTCTACTGCTTAAGTATTCAGCCTGTGCACTTTGGGAGGACACAAACTATAGCAGAGACCATACATTTCTAGGAGCAAAAGACAACAAAACTCTAAGGCAACAAAGGCATCATCACTCTGTGTTTGAAGCTGTGGCTTCTGCAGAAAACTCAGAGTATTGGGGAAGTGTGGCTGAGTACCTCTGGCTGGCATCTGTGGGAGTGAGACACTGAGCTGATACAGGGCAACAGCTCCCCATTCTCCAAAGTCAGGTGCATCAATTAAGAGGCACACCCGTTAAGAGTCATGACATACATATCTCACAGGCAAAGATGAAATTGTGTGAGATGCCAAAGGATAAAGGTCCTGGCTCTGTCTCTCACTAATGTTTGTTGAAGCCTCGAAAGCCAAGTCTGTGACCCTAACAAATACACAACTAACAAACCCCAGAACAATATGGATAAAATTTCTGAAATCTCAGCTGGTACCGGACATGACATGTGAGCTGAGGGGCTGTTCTCTGCCAGCTCTGTGAGTGAGCAGGCATGGACAGACTTCATCCTTTCTCCTAAGCCTCATCAGAGCTAAGGCAAGAAGTCTTTCACATAAAAGGCAACACAGCCATTGGGCTAAAGTCCTCTGAATTTGTTCCTTCTTATCTACTGGCCACCTCTCTCACTCAGTTCTGACAACTGCCCAGATCTAGCACAGTAGAGGTGAGGCATGCTACAGCTACTTGAGGTCATTGTCATGAAAATAATAGATTCTGCAAGGGAAATGCCACACACTTCCAATCTGTTATTTTTCAGAAAAAGAATCTTTTGATAACACATGACTTTCAGGCGTAGAGAATCCTCCAGAGAAGCACATAGTGAAAGCCGTTGACTAAATACAGTTAGAAGTGTGTTCTCTGTGGGTTTTGCAAAGTCTATTTTGGGACTTGAATGAGGGGTTGAGTTCTCTTGATCATCTTTAGGCATTAGTCTTGTTATTTTATTTCTCCACTCTACCAAAATAAAATTTAAAAGGAAGAGAGTACTAACAATTTCACTTAATGTCTGATGTATTTGGAATGATGATTTTATTACAGTTCTTATATGCATTAGTAATGTGTGCATGTTTGTGTGTGTCTGTGTCTGTGTCTGTGTATGTGAATGTGTGTGTGTGTGTGTGTGTGTGTGTGTGTGTGTGAGAGAGAGAGAGAGAGAGAGAGAGAGAGAGAGAGAGAGAGAGAGAGAGGGAGACAGAGAGATAGCACTATATTCTGAAAGAAATATTTTGAAGGAAACTGGATATAGAGTGTTACAAACACAGCCTGAATATTACTTTATATTTAAGGCCACAAAATATTTGAAGACCACTTACCTTCCAAATATTATTTTAGAAATTAAATAAATAAAACAGCTACTCACATGGACAAACACTAGTTTTCAATTTGTGTTTACTGAGTAGAGCAAAAGTATTCATGGAAAACATACTGTCAAAAAATAACTAATCTTCCATAAGAGCCCCCAAGACCCATCCACTGTTTGGCTGTGGTTATCTATATCTGTCTGTGTCAGGTACTGGGCGGAGCCTCTTAGGACAACATGCTCCTGTCTGTAAACAAAACAAAATATCATTAGTAGTGTTAGGAACTGGTGCTTTCCCATGGGATTTGTCTCAAGATGGGCTGGTTATTGATTGGCCATTCCAACCAATGCCTCTGCTCCCTTCCCCATACCTGCAATACTTGTAGACAGGATAAATTGTGGGTTGAAAGTTTTGTAGGTAGTTTGGTGTCTCGATCACTCCACTGGGGTTTCTGTCTGGTTACAAAAGTTGGCCTCTTCAGGTTCCATATCCCCATGTAGTGAGTCACAGCTAAGGTCACCCCCAATGATTCTTTGACATCTCCCTTATCCCAGATCTTTGTCTCATCCTGGAGATGTCTCCTACCTCCTTGTCCCCATCAGCTGGAGACTTCCACTCCTTTTTCATGGCTATCTAGCCATCTCTCATGTAGTTCCCCACACCTGACCCCTAATTCCCCAGTCCCCATTCTCCCCATCCCTCATTCATCCCAGTTCCCTCCCTCCATTTCCCTCTTATGACTATTTTATTCCCACTTCTAAGTGATATTCAAGCTTCTTTGCTTGGGCCTTCTTTCTCATTTAGCTTGTTTGGGTTTGTAGAGTGTAACTTGGTACCTGTATTTTATGGCTAATATCCACTTATAAGTGAGTACATAGCATATATGTCTTTTGGGGACTGGGTTACCTCACTCAGGATGAGATTTTCAAGTTCCATCCATTTCCTGCAAAATTCATGATGTCTTTGTTTTTCATAGCTGAATAATATTCCATTGTATAGATATACCACATTTTCTTTATCCATTCTTCAATTGAGGGACATATAGGTCGTTTCCAAGTTATGCCTATTACAAATAAAGCTGCTATGAACATAGTTGAACAAGTGCCTTTGTGAGATGTTGGAGCATCTTTTGGGTATATGCCCAGGAGTGGTATAGCTGTGTCTTGAGGTAGAACTCTTACCAGTTTTCTGAGAACATGCCAAATTGATTTCCAAAGAGGTTGTACACGTTTGCACTCCCACCAGCAATGGAGGAGTGTTCCCCTTGCTCAACATCCTTCCTAGCATATATATATTCAACTAAAAGTATTATCTACCTAGTTCTAACTCACTGTTGTCACCAGTTTTTAATAGTTTTAATGTTTATTATTATTATCATCATCACCATAATCATTATTGTATATGCTGTGTATATCAGTGTATATAGGGCAGAGGATAACACTGTTGTATGGCTTCTCTCCTTTACATGAGTTCTGGGGGTACAAATCTGGTTGTCAAGTTTACACAGCAAACATTTTACTGCCTGTCTGTCCCACCATCCCTGTTTTGGAATTTGGAGATAGGCTGTCATTAACTCAGGTGGACACTGAACTTTCTATGTAGAAGAGCATGACCTTGAACTCTTAATCCTCCCGTTCCTACCTCCAATGTGGGATTACAGATTTGTGCCACCATGCATGGTTCAAGTCACATTTTCTTCTTGCTCTTTCCTCTTTCGCTTTGTTAATTAGAGTGCTCTTTTTAAAGTTAACTACCCCTAGGATATTAAAGATAACTATCCTCCCAGTTTAATTACTTGCTTTTAATACTTAGTGAAACTCCTGATGTGAACATTAGTTTTAAGGGAAGAGATGGTAGGGGCACACATGGAAAGATCTGTAGTTTGTACTTCTTCTAGAAGCTTCCAAGGCCTGGCTTGAACATGGTCACATAGCCAGATAAGATGTAGAGGACAATGTCCTAGTATTGTTCATTATCCTCTCAAATAGTTACTAAAGAAACACTTGGGTTTTTTTCTAACAAGCACTAAAGATAAAGGTATAGAAAATTATAGTTAACAAGTTGGTACTGAGTGCCAATTCTACACCATGCTTCTGTCAATAAAATACCCACCAAAAAGTTGTTTTCTACCCTTTGGATAAATTGACTTAGGGTGTTAGGAATATCAGTGGGACAGGTATCTTGGATACACAAAGAATCAGTCTAAGTCAGACCTCAGTAGTCAAGACAGGCCAGGGTTGACAATTTTTAAAAACTGTGACAGAGTATAAAGTGATTCTGGGAGGATATGAGAGACCAAAAGGACTGAAAAAGACACAGAACTCCCACAGGATATGGTTAATTTTAACAAAAATCCTACCCCTAAATAGCAGGGAAAAAACTGGAACATTCCTCAATCCAGCAATGAGTTTGTCAGTGTGAGAATTAATTATCATGGCCGATGTAACTTGATTTAGAATTGCCTAGGAGACACAGTTCTGGGTAGGTCCATGAGAGTGTTTCCAGGGATATTTAACTGAAGAGCAAAGACCCACTTTACATTGGTGGCTCATTCTTGGGGCACAGCTCACAGACTGAAAAAAGGGAAAAAGAAGCTGAACTCCAATACTCATCTTTCTGCGCTTCTAACAGCAAGACTCCCCATTCCTTCACAGCCATGCTTTCCCTGCTGTGATGGACAGTCTCTTCTCAAACTATGAGCGAAAATAAAACCACTCATCCTTAAGATGCTTTTGTTACCTAGCCTGTTACATCAGTGGGAAGAGCAACACATGCAAGCAACCATTCAATTGCAGTTATGCTTTAGACCATGTTAGAGTCAGAATCTCTTTATTTTCCACACTGCAAATGCCAGAGTAGTTGCCTCATGATTTTCATGATATACCATCTCAAGATAGTACTGTAAAAAATGATAGTTGTGTACTACCATGTCTAGCTTTATATGAGTCCTGGGTTCTAAACTCAGATCCTCTTGCTTATGTGGCAAGCACTTTAAAATCCAAGGCTTCTATCCAGCTGTTGTGAAGCAATTTTCTCCAGAATGAAATATTCCTTTCTAGAAGGAAGAATGCCTCATGAGACTCAAGAAGAAACAACTCACAAATCTTAGAAAGAACCTAAAACCAAAATAATTCACAAGTCCTCTTTCCAAGGTTATTAAACCAGTAACCAATTACTGCAGAAAAGATTCTCAATTTATCACTGCCTAGAGGTGACTCTCTGGCTCTCCAAGTGCCTGCAAATCACATGGATAATTCTAGGGATGCAGCTTCCATGTCATCCTTTAGGCTGGAATGGGATTTTCAGTGATTCAGCTTACTTTGAGTGGTCCATGTTCCTGGCAGTTTCTAATAAACTCACTAGTTTACCAACTTGGATTTAGGAGGATACATTATTTTGCTCTGTCATTGATTTTTCTATCTGCAGTGATTAGACACTTGGTCATAGCTCCCCATGTAGCATTTACCCCAACACTAGCTCCGTAAGATATTCCTTGTGAGGATTTTCACCAGCCTGCTCCAATTCTGTAAACACAGTCTTTTAATCTAGAGTACCTAAGTTACAAGGGCTCAGACTGTTTGGATGTCTGAATCATGTACTGCAGCAAATGTTAGCAAGTATAAAATTTACCCACTGGTCCTGTAAACACAGATTATTGAGCGATAGCTCCAGAATACCTGACCTAATCCATGTAAGATTGGGCTGCAGAATTTGTCTATTCTCATAAGCAAGTTCTTATCTAGGACATACACATATGTCTGCTCTAGGGACCACACTCGGGTAATTGATTAAAAATGTCTTTGCTAGTTACAATATAGAAAGCTGTTTTTTCTTCTTTATGCCTGCACTGTGCACACATAATTTTAGCCACTTTATATTACAGAGTGGAAAATTAGGAAATTTTACCTATAAATTTTATATAAATATGCATTTTTGGTTCTTGGGTTTTTTACTCATTTTGTTTACTGAGTACTTAGTCAGCATCTCTTCAGTTAGAAGGTATAGAAAATTCTTGAGAGTCCTGGAGGGTGGGGTAGTCAATAAAGCACTTGTCTTGCAAGCCTAAGAACATAAGTTCCATGCCCAGAATCCACATAAAAATGTTAGGCATGGCAGCATGAACTTGTAATCTCCCTACTGGGAAGGGTGAAACAGAAGGATCCCCAGAGATTGCTAGTCAGGCAGTCTAAGGAGGCCCAGTCTCAAAGAGGGAAATAATTGTGCTGCTGAGCATGACATCTGAGGTCAGCCTTCAGCCTCCACATGAATGCGTGAGTGTGTGTGTGTGCACATACACACGTGCGCATGTGCGCGCGCACGCGCACGCACACACACACACACACACACACACTTAAAAATAAAAAGCAAAACATTCAAGATATATATTACTTTAAGAAATTATAGTTTTTCTGAACATTGTTTCACAATGTATGATACCCCTGAAGGTAGAAAAAATAAAATAATATATCAATACTGGTAAATATTTGTTTAAAGATAATGTTTTATTCTCTTTTATAATATTTTGAAATCACACCACTTGGTTCCTTCCCTTTCCTCCCTCCAGCTCCATATCTGCTTATTCTCTCTCAAATTCAAAATTCTTTTTTTTTTTAAACACATATAGCTTTTCCTAAAAACATAAATAAAACTTCTCAAATTCCTGTACCTAAGGCTCAGGGATGAACAGGGGGAAAGAGCAGAAAGATGGTAAGAGTCAGAGGCACCAGAAATTTTCTGTGCGATTGTGTCTCTAGAAAGAGATGGAGAGTTTTCAGTTGAACATTGTAGACTTCACCAGAAGAAACAAAACATAAAGTCCATGGGTTTTGAAATTCAACTCTTCTGCTCATTCTTTGAATTCTGAGAAAATCATGTAAAAAAAAATAGTTCATGGGGCTTCAAAAGCTCGAGATTCATGGATACCAAGTACCAAGCAAGCAAAGGCTAGAAGCATTGGGTTAATGCTGCCTTCTGCAGCCTCCCTCCCTGACTCTACTACTCCTGCTAGACCAGTAATAAAGACCTTCCGGTCTGTCTCCTGGTGTGGTGGCGTCTGCTCAGGATGACTGTCCGTAAGAGACTCAGTTCACATTCAAGAAGTCTGTGTAAGCCTCAGGTCAGATCTCAGTGTCCTGAGATTATGTGAATTGTAAAGGACGATGTTAAGTTTTTGTTTTTTTCTGTAACTGTGAGATGACTGGAACTCATGAACATAATATGATCCTCATAGAGGAAATGACTGCCCTGACAGTAAAGGCAACAAAACAACAACAACCAAAACCACAAAACAAACAAAAACTCAGGAGTCCGCTGGGTACGAAGAGCAAATTCACATAGGGTTCAACAATTAACAGGTCACCACACTTGTCTGTGCATCAAGGTTTGTTCAGAGAGCAAAAGGTCACCAGTGAATGTTTGCTTGTCTCTAATTTTCCGGTTGGATGGCCACAATGCCCCTTTGAGACATAACATGAGCCCACCTTGGTTATATCTGATCCTGGCATTCTAAAGGAAGCCATCTGCATGTTCAGACCAACCTGACCTGTAAAAGCCAGAGAAACTGTGTTTTGAAGTAGAAACTTAAGGGTTATTTGAAAAGTTAGTTGTGTTGGATGGTGTTTTGCTGGGGCAAACACATGAAGGGGCATTTCCGCCTAAGTAGATACAGGTGAAAGGATGTTTTGCTAAACAAGCACACGAAAGGACATGAGATAAAGGATTCTGTGCTAATGACAAGCATGTACTGATCTGTTTTACACTGTGTAGTTGAGCTCCATTTGTCTTGACACCATAGAGAGAAACACACCAAAAACTTCCTATGATGTGCTGACAGCTTCTTGACTCTTCACTGGACTCAGACTGATTGGCAGAATGATGTCAGCTGATACAGAATAACGTGGAATTTTGTTAACACAGACTCAAATACTGAGTGAGGCAAGACCCATGGATGACATGTAGTGTTTAGAGGTAGTATAAATAGGACCCAAAGGACAATGACAGAGGGGGCTTCCTGACATAGCTAGCTGTACAATGACTCTTGGTCTCACATCTTGACTGATCTTCACTTCATTGAGAGAGACACAGCGAAGAAATTCTCCTGGTATTCCTGCTGGTCCTAATCCCTTCTGAGACTTATGCCTATTTGGTCTAGCCCTGGCTCTTCTTGCTAGATAGTATCACCACTGCTTCTATCCTGACATTACTGAACCAGAGTGCTGCTATATCCATAAAGTGTTTGCAAGTAGATCAAGCTGTCTGTCACTGTTGACTTGTGAACGGAAGTACTGATTTTCTGACCACTCTTATGGGATCTGCTCCAAAGAACCATTTCTAAACAGGTTCACTTCTCCAGTATCCTAATAACCTTTCTTTTCCACTACCTCTGGTGGGTAGTGGGCTAGGAGGGAGGTTAAAGCATTTAAGAACTCATATTAAAAGTCAGCTTTGAAAAAATCTAAGCCAACAGTGTTTAGTACAATCCGTATGAACCTGAACTTTCCCACTTCTGGTATAACTTTGGTTGTAACCCAGGTTGTCAACAAACATATCTAAGTCTGTCTTTGAACGTTTGATGGTCTGATGGTCCTGTCTTCCCTTCCAGAGTACTGGGTATATACCTGGACATTCCATCATTCTTGAGTTATATGGAGAGGAAGTTTCTTGAGTTATATGGAGAGGAAGTGAGTGACTGGAGATGGTAACCAAGATTCATGGCATGTGGGACCCTGATATTCTGTGGGTGGATATGTATTTGGTAGTTCAGAGAACATTATTCTAGGAAGGGAGTGGAATTAGATGCTATGGCAGTCTGTGTCAGCAACAGTATTATGCTGACTTTGGGCAGTACCATGTGGCACCTACAACTTAAAAGGCTTTTGAAAAATAATACAAAAAGAACCTCTGGTGGAATCACCATGCCTGACCTTAAACTGTACTACAGAGCAATTGTGATAAAAACTGCATGGTACTGGTACAGCGCCAGACAGGTAGATCAATGGAATAGAATTGAAGACCCAGAAGTGAATCCACACAACTATGGTCACTTGATCTTTGACAAGGGAGCTAAAACCATCCAGTGGAAAAATGACAGCATTTTCAACAAATGGTGCTGGAACAACTGGCAGTTATCATGTAGAAGAATGAGAATTGACCCATTCTATCTCCTTGTACAAAGCTCAAGCCTAAGTGGATCAAAGACCTCCACATAAAACCAGAGACACTGAAATTGACAGAGGAAAAAGTGAGGAAAAGCCTTGAAGATATGAGCACAGAAAAAATTTCTTAACAGAACACCAATGGCTTGTGCTGTAAAATCAAGAATTGACAAATGGGACCTCATAAAATTGTAAAGCTTCTATAAGGCAAAAGACACTGTCAACAAGACAAAAAGGCCACCAACAGATTGAGAAAGAATTTTTACCAATCCTAAATCTGATAGAGGACTAATATTCAATATATACAAAGAGCGCAAGAAGCT